>NC_037669.1:11864477-12464477 GCF_003255815.1 Theropithecus gelada | reverse complement strand
CTCTTCTCTGTTATTTAAGATGGCACAGCTGGTGTGTTATAGCGGCTCTGAAATCTCCTTTCTTCTTCATAGGATTGCTAAGTTTTGGTTCCATAAGCCACTAACTTGCCTTGGAATCAAACTGAAATTTGTCTCCCCCGTGGTGTGAAGAAGCTGATATTGTTGCCAAGTGTTCTTGGATTCCAGTTGCTGTTTTTTCAGCCTAGGCCCCTGGTGGCCTCCTCTATGCCTATTTTGCTTAGAAGTCTGCCAAGGACTATAGTTGAGTTTGTGCTCAGATTTAAAGGCTCACCCTTTTGGTGGTTTCTTGCCTCTAGGTACCCCCGGTAAACTATATGCATATTCACTGGAAGTTGCTCTTCTTATGCCAGAATTCTACCTTGTGACAAATCAATCTAATAAGGCTCTGTTTTCTGCCACCCAAGCTGTGTGTGGCCAGCGAATGTACTCAATCAAAGACAGGACAAACCAGTATCTCACCAGAAGCAGTTCTGTCTTTCAGGAACAGGCTCACCTCTACTCTCTCCCTGCTTTGTCAACAAACTCCCTGGGTCCATCCAGAGATTTGGCAAAATTTTTGCTCAGATTTCTGGATTTCAGCTCTTTGGTGGGGCTCCTGCTTCTAGAATGTTCCCTTAGGTATTCAGCAATTCTTCCGCTCTGAAACTGAGTCATGTAAGCTGAGGTTTTGCAAAAACAAGCCACAAGGTTACACTTTCTACCTGATGCAGTAGCAGTATTTCAGTAATAAACACTTCTGAAGTTTTTGTCTTCCTTTGGTTATTTTCCAGTGCCTTCAAATTTCTGTTTTTAATTATTTTCCAATTTCTGTAATTGTTTCCTGCAAGAAAAACAGTCTGAATTTGTCACACAACACACACACACACACGTACTTGAAAATCCAAAATTTATTTTTCCTTCAATTACAGTGGAATACAAAGTCAATATCTTACAAGGCTGTGCATTCTCTAACCTCCACCTAAACAGCTTGTCTCATTTCTTTTCACTCTCCTTTTTGTTCACTATGCTATAGCCATAGTAACTGTATCTGATAATCAACAGGTTGCCTAACCAGTAATTTCTCCAATCCTTGCCATCCAAAAAAAAATTATTTCATGTCGTTCTTTTTGCCAAGAAGGTTATGTGTCTCAGAATTGTGGGGGGTATAGGGTTTCTCTTCCCAGTCAGATGTGGGCCTGATTTACCTAAGGGAAGATCTTCTCCCCCACCAGTGATTATTTCAGGACTGATCATGTGGAAGATTTTGGGAACGTGCGAGGAGAGGTTTACAGAGCTTGTGAGAAAGTTCCTCCCCACTCTTCTAAGAGACTTTTTGGAATCAACTGTCTTGCCCTCTAAACTTGAATGAGCAAGATCTGTTAGCTACTGGCATCCACCCTACAATCACAAAGTGAACTGCCCTTCAAGGGGTACAGATCAAAGGTCAATGCAAACACATTGAGAAAGAAAATAAAAGAAGAAATAAACTCTGGATTCCAAAAGATGGGATCAAACAATCCTGAAAACAACCTGACCTTTGCAGTTCTAGTTATGTGAGTGAAAAAATATCCTAATTACTTAAACCTATAGGAATTTTTTGTTTCTTTCTTGTGGAGGAAATCATACTGGCATTCTTTCCACCACAGAAGGGCCAGACTTGTTTCTGATTTAAGATATCTTCAACTATTACTACTACTTCTTAAGGTCTCTTTCTCCAAATCTGAATTTGTCTGTCTCTATGGCATTGAAACCTCAATTCAAATACCTCTTCAGATAGTCCTTTTCCAACCAGCCTAACTAAAATAGTTTCTTGATCACTCTCTAGCCAACTTTTCTATTTTGAACTTCTCATTATGTGATATTACATAACTTTAATTTTTCCTTTGTTTTGTCCATCTTCTCCAGCAAAAATGTCACCTGCTTGAAGGCAAACGCTCTGTCTCGTTACTACTGTATCCTCAGTAGTAACCTAGAAGAGGACCTGGCAACTTGTAGGCCCTCAATAGATGATTATTAACTGAAAAATTGAAAAACAGCTCAATTTGGCTGCAAACAGTTTTAACAATGAAACTCATTCCCTATTAGAATAGAATGCCTTCACACTTACATTATAAAACTAGTTTACCTATAAGAGAAAATGTTAATGACATTGTCTGAAGTCCATATTGTTTAGCTCGTAGCTTTTTGATTCCCATAATTCTTTGGAAATTTATACTCTCCAAAATATTTGTATATTCATTTTCACAACAGAATGCTCACTGCTACTTTAAAACTAGGATTAAAGGTCAAATTTCTGATAGCAAATCTTTTTTCTTGAAAAATAAACCAAATGCTATCCCCTTAACTGCTACTCAAAAGACTTGTATTTTTAATAAATGCATTCCAAATGAGGTTTTGTTCAACCAGCCTTTGCAAATTAGCAATAGTTCATATACCCAAAGAACAAATTATTTAGATAACCCAGGATTTCCATTCAGCAGTATCAGATAGATTATTCCTGATGTGCATTTTGTTGCTGTGAATGGTTTGCATTAACCCGTTCAGACTTCAGAATCTGTTTTCCAAAGTATTTTCTTCAAAAAAGTTAAAGGCCAGTATTGAAAACACAGATTTCTGAGTGTTAAGGAAATGTATATGTGCAATGTGGAGACCCCTTAGAACTTCTTTTTTGTTGTTGTTCTTATCTCCAAAATCTTTTTTTATCTTAATTACCAATACTGTAGGACAATAATGCATGAAAAATAAAACATCATGTGTTAAGCCATTCTCATAATCTCAAGCATTATCTCTACTGATTTCTTTCCCCAATTCCCTTGTCTCTGTCCCTATGACACCTTCTGTACCTCAGCCTTAAATAACCAGTGCCTTCATACATGATTAAGGATTGCTGTGAGAATCCTTAATCATGGATTAAGGATGAAGCTTTGGCTTCCCCTGAAACTATTTGACTCTTCTTTTTCACCTTTATATCCTTTTCTATTTCTGTATATCAGGAAGTTCCTTTTGATAACAATGAGGGAGCAGGCTCAAGTACAAGTTAAGTTTCTGAAAATAAAATTTCAACTTACAATTTTGATTATGCCCTGATATGGTTTGGCTCTGTCCCCACCCAAATCTCATCTTAAACTGTAGCTCCAATAATTCCCATATGTTGTGGGAGGGATCCTGTGGAAAACAATTGAATCATGATGGTGGTGTCCGCCATACTCTTCTCATGGTAGTGAATAAGTCTCAAGCGATCTGATGGCTCTCATTCTGTCTTGCTGCCGCCATGTAAGAAGTGCCTTTTGCCTTTGGCCATAATTGTGAGGCCTCTCCAGTCACGTGGAACTGTGAGTTCATTATACCTCTTTTTCTTTATAAATTACCAAGTCTCAGTTGTGTCTTTTACAGCAGTGTGAAAACAAACTAATATATGCCCCTATTTAAGAAAGATTTCCTTGTCCTTTGCATTGACTCCAATTACACATTTCACCCTTACTTTGCCTTGCCTTCCCCCTCCTTCAATATAACCACTACCTGTTTCTCTTTCTTAGTCCTAGAAATTGGTGGTAACTTTAACACTCCAATTAAAATTATCCATTATATGTATTATATGTATTTATAATAATTATATGTATCCATTCTCTGCTAAAATATAAACATGGCAGGGGACACAGAATTATAGTTTGAGGATATAAAGTATTCTGTTTTAACTTCAAGAATCATTTTCAAATCAAACTTTAGTACTTGCTGACATGAAAATTTCAAATCTCTTTTAGAAGAATAAATTTTTATCTCCTAATTTGCTGTATAGGTTGATTTTAAGCCTTCCCAGCTTCATCTGGTTTTCAGTTGACTCACTCCAGAGCATGATGACAACATGATATCCACATACAACTGCGGCTTAGCCATTATACAAACTGCCTAAACTGGAATGCCAGTTTTGCCTTGTCACTCCTGTGCCCTGAAGCATTTTAACCATGAAACTGGCCACAAATGAAAATCTATGACCTGGCACAAGTCTGTAGGTCTGTGGGACCTCAAAGTGCTGGAGTTTAAAATCCTCCGCCAAGGACCAAATGCTACAGAGCAGGAAAGCCACACTAAACAAAATCAGATGAAAGAGAATATTGCCAAAAGGCAGTAACATTTGGACTGATTTTCACATTATAATCCCATTGGGTACAGTATACAATTGATGATGATCTCCTTTCTTAGTCTGAAATTGGCACCACCTTTTCATTCAATCCTCATCAGAAAATTTAAGTAAATCATAAGCGCCTTAAACGAGTACATTATTAAGATGATAGTAATGATATGTTTGCCTGAGTTAAGATGATATTATAGAGCTGATCTTCCATGAGATTATCACATAAATATTAAATCAACAGCCAAGAAACTTGGAGATTCCACAGGCATTGGCCCTTTGATATAGACTCATTCTTGTACATTCCTCTGTTACAAGAAGAAGCTTCAGGTGGCCCTATGCCTAGAGGGTGTTGGAGTTCCTGTCTATCACTGGTGAAGGAACTTGTCAAAGAAGCCAAAATGGTCACTGCATAAAGATTAAGTTCTAACCAATGACATCCAGACCTTTTCTTGGGAAGGGATACATGACTGAGATCCAGATTACTTTAGGAGTGATGACAAGTAATGAGCTCCAGAAAAGCAAATATATCCATTTATTAGATTTTCTGCTGGCAAGCTGAGGACCTGGGAATGTTTCCTTACCCATAAAATGGGGTGCCCCTCAACTTCTTAAATATTTCTTATTCTTGAAGCCCAAAGAAACTCATTCAATATGACAAAGGACAAAAAAATTTTCATAGTCTTAACGCTCCACCTCCAATTCAGCCAATATCATGGGTGATCTGAATGTTCATAAATATGAATGATCAAAAAACCTGCCTAAAAGTTATTAATTTACCTCAGTTCTAATTACATTCACTTCAATTCTACTTCCCTTAGATTTAAAATTACTCAAAGCTGCTCTTTCCCTGGTATTGTTAACAATAATGTTCTGCTTTCTGACCATAACCTCTAATTCTTCCAGCTGTCTTCTATATTTTGATCTATTTATATTTTAAACTCATTGGCAAAATAGTCAGTGATTAAGTGTGTGGGCTCCTAAATCAGGCTTCTTGGATCCACACCCTGGATCAGTCACTGCCTAGCTGTGTAAACTTGGGCAAGGCCTCAATTTCCTTATCTAAAGAACTTGGAATTATATTTAATCTAGCAGATACTCATAACTGCATACTAAACGTGTTACAGAGATAAAATGAGATAATCTGGAACAGTTAGCAGAGTGTAGGTGTGGCACATTGTAGTTGCTAAATAAATGTTAGCTATTTTTCACTCCTTTATTCCTAAATTTGTTAATTTTCTTATGATTTCTTCCATATCCAGCCTAAAATCTGTGCTTCATTATTTTTTTTCCACATAGATAAATTTAGCCAACTAACTTCTCTGCTCCACAACAAGCCTGCTGGAAACTGGTGGAAAAATTATATAACTCTGGGAATTAATACAATCACTAATTTCAGACCTTAAAGTAGCAACCATTCTATGACTAAGGTTCAGTAAGCCTTTTACAAGTCATCAATCAACAATATATCTAAATATTGACATGTATTACCAACTTTTAACCCACTCTTCTAACGTCCTATATTATCTCCTTTCTATGAAAATTTTAAAAGATAATAATTCTTTATCATTACTTAAATTATCTCTCTTTTTCCCTTATATTTTTATACTCCTGTCTCACATTCTTTTATGTCTGCCCTAACGTTTGCTGAATCCAGTGCAATAATACAAATGGAAGCCCCCATACAATATTTTTAAATATTTAAAAGTTATATTTTATAATCTCCTGATTTCACCCAAAACGAAGTAACAATAACTAGATTTACCATCCCACCTGAAGCAATACACTCTCCAAAAAAAAAAAAAGGTCAAAAGATATAAAATGATGTGTGTCAAAACACTGGACACAAGCCAGCAAGTAACAAAGATCCCTGAGAGATGGGAGATATTTGAAGTGAAATTTACACTTGATTTCATTTACTACCCTGAGAGAATTCTCAGTATGATGAGGGAGAATTCAGGAGGATCCCAGTGAACTCCCTGAGTTCAGGAGACAAAGTTGGGAGTGCAGGGAAGATAGACTTCTAGACTGCAAAAGACAGACTATCAGAGAAGAGAGAATTGCACAGAAGCAGGACCTGGGAAATCCACAAAGATCTCCTTAAGTATTGTGCAGAGAGATGATCAATGTGATGTAACTATCCAAAGCCGGGGGAAGAAAACCTCAGGAACAATGCCCTAGCACTAACATAGGGTTGGGAAGCATGCCTTTTCCTACCAGCCAGACTAAGAACGTTTATTATGTACATGTGATTTGGTGGACTACTCAGAAAGTCTTGCATCAGTGGTGAGGAAAAATTAACTCAGTGCACTAAACTGAAACCCAGTGAACACGTCATAAAAGGAAAACCAGAAAGGATAAAACTGTTTCCAAGTAACTTAACTGTGTCCTGGAATGACATTCAAGAATATTTATAAAAACAAAACGTATCTAGCACCCAGAGAGGTAAAACTAACAATGCATGACATGCCATCAAAGTTTATGAAACATGCAAATCAATGATTATCGAGCATGAAAGTAAAGATAGCAAGCAAGAAGAGAAAAATCAGTAAAATGAAA
Organism: Theropithecus gelada; assembly: GCF_003255815.1. NCBI lineage: Eukaryota > Metazoa > Chordata > Mammalia > Primates > Cercopithecidae > Theropithecus > Theropithecus gelada. The sequence goes on along the minus strand of NC_037669.1, from coordinate 12,457,789 downwards.
TTGACCCCCAAAATTACACAATTATTAGAAGTAGCAGAAGGCAATAAAATGGTTATACTATCTGTATTCAATTAAAATTAAGTAGAGACATGAAAGGTACTTTCTAAAGGCCCAAATCTAACTCCCAGAGATGAGAACTTTAAGACTGAGGGGAAATACACTGAATAGGATTAATGGTAAATTAGACATCGCAGAAGAAAAGATTAGTAAACTTAAGAACGTAAGTATAGGAAATATTAAAAATGAAACACACAGAGAAAAAATATGAAAAATTAAAGAGCATCTAAATATTCTGGTTTAACATATAACAAGAAAAGAAGCCTTGAAGAGGGTAAGGAGGACAGTCTTGTATTGCCTACACTGCCCCTCCCCTCTCTGCAGGCAGTGTAGCTCGGAGAGAAAATTTTTGTACTTGAGGAAAGGAGAGTAAAAGTGTTGTGGGACTTTGCTTTGGAACTCATTGCCACTCTGTCACAATGGAGCATGACTCTGGGCAGAATTCCACTGGTACCCAAAGAGGGAGCATTTGGATCAGCCTTGGGCCAGAGGGAAAAACCTCAGCTATGGTGGCCACAAGAGTGTGGGTATCACTTCTCCCCAACTCCAGGTAGTGCAATGCGGAGAGGAGTCTTAGGGAAAAGAGAGGGAAGAGTACAAAGGACTTTGTCTTGCAACTTTGGTACCAGTTCAGCCATGTTAAAATAAAGCACTAGGCAGATTCCTGAGGCTCTTTATTCCAGGCCTTTGCTCCCGAACATCATTTCTAGATCCACCTAAACTGAAAGGGAATCTGCCACCTTAGCATGGTAGACCCAGCCCCAGTGAGATTTACCATCTGCTGACTAATGTGACCTTTGGCTTTGAATAAACATCAGGCAGCTAGGCAGTAACAGCCATGGGCCTTGGGCAAGCCCCAGTACTGTGCTGGTCTAAGAGTTCATGGGTGTCATGTATCAGTGTGGTGTCAGCTGTGGTGGCTACAGGAGTATCTATATCACCCCTCCCTCAACTCCAGGCTACTCAGTGCAGGGAAAGACTCCTTTTCTTTGGGGAAGAGTGAGTGGGGGAAGAAAGACCAGGACTTCACCTGGAAACTCCAGGAATTCTCCCTTATCTTCCCCAAACCCACCAAGGCTTTCTATCTAGAAGTCTGCAAGCATCACAGCATTGCTGAGTTTAGAGCACTCCCTAGTGATGAAAAAGCTGCAGTGAGCAAGGGTTTAGGTAATAACCCTCAGTCTTTATTAAATTCTTGGAAAGCTCTCCTAAGAAGGACAGGTAAAAACAAGCCCAGACTGTGAAGATTGGAATAAATACCTAACTCTTCAATGACCAGATATCAATGAATGTGCAGCACCAAGAACATCCAGAAAAAACATGACCTCTCCAAACAGACTATATTTGTCACCTGTGATCAAGCCTTCAGTGACAGAGATATATGACTTCTCAGATAAGAAATTTAAAATAGTTGTCAGCTGTCTTGAGGAAGCTCAACAGACTTCAAAATAACATAGAAAAGGAATTCAGAACTCTATCAGAAAAAGTTAAAACAGAGATTGGAATAAAATTTAAAAATTCTTGAACTGAAAATTTTAATGGAGAAATGCATCAGAGACTCTGAACAACAGAACACATCAAGCAGCAAAAAGAATTTGTGAGCTTCAAAGACAGGCTATAAGAAAATAAACAGAGGAGAAAAAAAGAAAAAGAAAAATGAAATATACTTACAAGGTTTAGCAGAAGGGCAAAGTAAAACTTACTGGCCTAAAAAAGGAGGCAAAGAAAAAGATCAGAATAGAAAATGTATTTAAAGAAATATTGACAAAGATCTTTCCAAACCTAGAGAAAAATATAAATATCAAGGTACAAAGAAGGTTAAAGAACACCAAGCAAATTTGACCCAAATAAGACTACCTCAAGGAATGTAATAAACTCTCAAAGGGTAAGGACAAGGAAAATATTTTAAAAGTAACAAGACAAAGGAAGCAAATAACACATAAAATAGTTTCAATATGTCAATATGTTTAGCAGTAGGCTTCTCAGTGGAAAACCTACAGGCCGGAAGTGGGATGACATATTCAAAGTGCTGAAGGGGAAAAAAAACTTCCAACCCAGAATATTATATCTGGCAAAGTTATTTTTCAAATAGGAAGAAAAAATAAAGACTTTCCCAGACAAACAAAAGCTGGGGAGTTTCACCAAAACCAGGCCTATCTTACAAGAAATGCTACAAGGAGTTCTTCATTCTGAAAGAAGAGAACACTAACGAGCAAAAAGAAATCATCGAAGGTATAACACACTCACTGGGAAAAGTAAATACACAGAGAAATACAGAATACTCTATCACTGTAATTCCCAAGTCTAAACCACTCATAAATTTAGTATGAAAACTAAAAGACAAACCTATCAAAAATAATAACTACAACAATTATATTTTAAGAGACAGAAAATATAAAAAGATAAAGACAAAATATCAAAAAGTAGAAAGGGAATGGATATAAACTGTAGAGAGTTTTAGTTTTTTCTTTGTTTTTTTGTTTGTTTGTTTATTGTGATAAGATCTAAGTTGTCATCAGTTTAAAATTATTGGTTATAAGTGTTATTTGTAATTCTCATGGTAACTACAAAGCCAAAATCTATAGTGAAAGCATTAAAAATTTAAAAAAAATTAAAACATACTACCAGAGAAATCCACTTATGCGCAATAAAAGACATGAAGAAAGGAAGAAGGTGAGATGTACAAAGCAACCAGAAAGCAAACAGCAAAATGGAAGTAGTAAGTTCTTGTCTATTATTAATAACATTGAATATAAATGAACTAAATTATCCAATCAAAAGACACAGAGGGCCTGAATGGATAAGAAAACAAAACCCAACTACATGCTCCCTACAAATAACTCACTTGACCTCTAAATACATGCATACACTGAAAATTAAAAGCTGGAGAAAGATGTTCTATGCAAATGAAAACCAAAAAAAGAGCATAAGTAACTATACTTACATGAGATTAAATGGATTTTAAGACAAAAATTCTAAAAGGAGACAAAGTCATTGTATCATTGCAAAGGGGTCAATTGAAAAGGACATAGCATTTATAAATATATATACACCCAACACTGAAGCACACAGACGTATAATGCAAATTATATTGGAGATAAATAGAGAGATAGACCCCTACACAATAATAGTTGAGGACTTCACCCAGTTTTCAGCACTGGACAGATCATCTAGACAGAAAATCAGCAAAGAAACAGACTTAATCTGCACTATAGACCAAATGGATCTAATAGGTATTTACAGAATATTTCATCCAACAGTTGCAGAATACACATTATTCTTCTCAGCACAAGGAACTTTCTCAAGGACACACCATAGGATAGGCCACCAAAAAATCTCAAAAAATTATAAAAATTGAAGTCATGCCAAGTATCTTCTATGGCCACAATGGAACAAAACTAGAAGCTAATAACAAGAAGAACTTCAGAAACTATACAAACACTTGGAAATTAAACAATATGCTTCTGAATGACCATTGGGTCAATAAATAAATTAAGAAGAAAGCTTAAAATTTACTGAAACAAATGAAAATGGAAATACAACATACCAAACTCTAGCGAGTACAGCAAAAGCAGTACTAACAGGAAAGTTTATAGCAATAAATGCCTACATTAAAAATAAAAAGACTTCAAAAAAAAAAAGATACATCTTTAAGAACTAGAAATGCAAGAGTCTACCAAACCCAAAATTAGTAGAAGAAAAAAGATAATAAAAGATCAGAGCAGACATAAATCAAAACCAAAAAACAATACAAAAGATAAACAAAATGAAGAGATAAACAAAATCAACAACCTTTAGCTAGACTAAGAAGAAAAAAGAACCAAATAAAGACAACTAAAGGTGAAAAAAGAGATTACAACTTATGCCACAGAAATTAAAAGGAGCAATAGAAACTGTTGCGAGCAACTATATGCCAATAAACTAGAAAACCTGGAAGAAATGGATGAACTTCTAGATATGAAAAAGTACAAATCTGAAAAGACTAATAAAAAGTAATGAGATAGACAAGAAAGAAGCATAAGTTACTATACTTACAAAAAAAAAAAAAGAGCATAAGTAACTACATTTACATAAGATAAAACTGATTTTAAGACAAAAAAGCCTCCCAGAAAAAAAAAAGCCAGGAGCTGATAACCTCACTGCTGAATTCTACCAATGCTTAAAGTGGAACCAATACCAATCCCATTCAAGCTATTCCAAAAAATCAAGGAGGAGGAAATACTTTCAAACTCATTCTACAAAGCTAGAGTTACCCTGACACTAAAACCAGACAAAGGCACAGCAATAACAAAAACTGCTGGCCAGTATTTCTGATGAATGTACATGCAAAATTTTCAACAAAATCCTAGCAAGCCAAATTCAACAACACATTAAAAAGATTCATTATCATCAAGTGGGATACATCATAGAGATGCAAGGATGGTTCAGCATGCACAAATCAACAAACATAAGGCATCACATCCACAGAATAAAAGATAAAAACCATCTGATAATTTCAACAAATGTCAGAAAAAACATTCAACACAATTCAATATCCTTTCATGATTTAAAAAAAAATACAACAAACAGAGTATAGAAGGAACACACCTCAAAACAATAAGGGGCATGTATCACAAGTCCATCTATCATACTGAATGTCCAACAACTGAAAGCCTTTAGTTTAAGACTTGGAACAAGTCAAGGATGCCTACTTTCATTACTTTCATTCACTATAGTATTGGAAGTCTTAGCCGAAGTAATTAGATAAGAGAAAGAAATAAAGGGCATCCAAATTGGAAAAGAAAAAGTCAAATTATCTTTGTTTGCAGACAATATGATTATATATTTTGAAAATCCTAAGGACTCCACCACAAAACTATTAGAGCTTTTAAATGAATTCAGTCAAGTTCGAAGATACAAAATCAGCATACAAAAATCAGTAGCATATCTATATGCCAATAGTAAACACTCTGAAAAGGAAACCAAGAAAGTAATCCCATTTACAATAGCTATAATTAAAGTAAAATACCTGGGAATAAACTTAACCAAAGAACTGAAAAATCTCTACAATGAAAATTATAAAACATTGATGGACTGGGTGTAGTGGCTCAAGCACTTTGGGAGGCAGAGGCGGGCAGAACACTTGAGCTCAGGAATTTGAATCTAGCCTGGGCAACATGGTGAAACTCCATCTCTACGAAAAATACAAAAATATTAGTTACTTGGGAGGCTGAGTGGGGAGGATCACTTAATCCTGGGAGGCAGAAGTTGCAGTGATCCAAGATCATGCCACTGCACTCCAGTCTGGGTGACAGAGCCAGACCCCATCTCAAAAAGAAAACCATTGATGAAAGAAATTGAATAGGACACAAAACATAAAAGATATTTTATGTTCATTAATTGGAATAATCAGTATTGTTAAATTGTCCACACTACCCAAAGAAATCTACAGATTCAATGCAATCCTTACCAAAATAACAATGATGTTCTTCACATAAATCAAAAAATAATAATCCTAAAATTTATATGGAACCACAAAAGACCCAGAATAGTCGAAGCAATCTTGAACAAAAGGAACAAAGTTGGAGATCATACCATCTGACTTCAAATAATACTACAAAGCTATAGTAAGCATAACAGCATGATACTGGCACAAAAGCAGACACAAAATGGAGCACTAATGGAACAGAATCCATGATTAAAATAATGCATTTAAAGTCAACTTATTTTCGGCAAAAGTTCCAAGAACATACACTGCTAAGAAAATTGGATATCCATATGCAAGAGAATGAAATTAAACCCCTATCTCACATCGTATAAAAAATTAAAATGGATTAAATTCTTAAATTTAAAATCAAAAACTATGAAACTCCTAGAAGAAAGCATTGGAGAAACACTCCAGGGCACTGGACTGGGCAAAGATTTCTCCTAAAACCTCAAAAACACAGGCAACTAAAGAAAAAATAGATAATGAGATCACATAAAGCTAAAAATATTTTTGCACAACAAAGGAAACAATTAACAAAGTGAAGAGACAACCCACAAAACAGGAGAAAATATTTGCAAACTATTCAACTGACAAAGGATTAATAACCAAAATATAAAAGAAACTCAAACAAACACTAGAAAAGTAATTATCAGCATCATCAGCATCATCATCTAGTTGAAAAATGGATAAAATATCTGAATAGACATTTCTCAAAAGAAGACATAGAAAAGACCAACAGATGTAAGAAAAAAATACCATTAGTCATCAGAGAAATTCACATCAAAAGCACAATGAAATATTATGTCAACCCAGTTAAAATGGCCTTTATCAAAAAGCCAAAAAATAACCAATGTTGGTGAAGATTTAAAAAAAGAAGAACACTCCTACAATGTTGATGTGAATGTAAATTAGTATAACCACTAGAGAAAACAGTATGGAGGCTCCTCAAAAAAGTAAAAATAGAACTCTCATATGATCCAGAAATCTCACTGCTAGGTATATATCCAAAATAAAGGCAGCCAGTATATTGAGGTATGTACCCTTGCATTTTTATTACAGTATTATTTACAATAGTCAAGATATGGAATCAACCTAATTGTTCCTAATTGTTCCCTAACAGAAGAATAGATAAAGAAAATGTGATACAAATACACCATGGAATATTATTCAGCCATAAAAAGGAATGAAATACTGTCATTTGCAACAACATGGATGGAACTGGAGGTCATTATGTTAAGTGAAATAAGCCAGGCAGAGAAAAACAAATATCACATGTTCTCACTCATATGTGGCAGCTAAAAATAAAAAAAAAAAATTGAATCCATTAAAATAGAGAATAGAATGATGGTGGATGCCAAAAGCAGGAAAGGGTAATGGGCAGGCAGGGGTTAAAAAAGGATTAACTAATGGGTACAAAAACACAGTTAGATAGAAGAAATAAGTTCTAGTGTTCAGTAGCATGATAGGGAGACTACAGTAAACAGTAATTTATTGTATATTTCAAAGTAACTAAAGGAGTGGTTTGGAACATTGCTAACATAAAGGAATGATCAATGTTTAGGTGATGGATTTCCTAATAACCCTGATTTGATCATTATACATTGTAAACTTGCATCAAAATATCACATGTGCCCCACAAATACGTACAACTACAATATAGCCATAAAAAATTAAAAACTAAAAAAATTAAAGAGCATCAGTTAACTATGGGAAAATTTCAAGCAACATAATATATAGATACGAAAAAGATTCTTTCTGAAACACTCCCGCAACATCAGAAATCACATATTTCTGAAGAGCAAACAGATCATTTGCCCACACTAAGGCCTAAAACAAGTCTTCATTAATTCAAAGGCATTCTAGTCATAAAAAGTATGTTATCTAACCATAGTACATGCACACATGTCTTACTTGGAAGACTTTAGTCATATCTTTAATTTAGTGGAACTAAATTAAAAATCTATGAGAAAGAGCCCTGGAAAACTCTCAAATATTTAAATAATAATAGCATACCTCTTAATAACTAATAGGTTAAATAGAAAGATAAATTAGAAAGTATTTTAACTGAATCAAAACAATTTTGAAACTAAATATCAGAAAGCAATATTAACAGGAAAATGTACAGAAGCCTGTGCAGGTTCTAGAGATGTGAGCAAAGACATTTAGACCCAGAATTCTCAAGTCTTTCAGTAGGGTGTGTCCCTTTGGAATGCAGATTTTTTTTTTGCTTTGGATACAGATGTGGCCAAAAGACCAGAGGAGATCCTTTTGTAGTACAGACTCTGGGCAGGAGCTCCATCTGCCTAGGTGTAAGAGAACACTCAGAATATACATATAAGTCTCTCCCATTTTAAAACAAAATAAAAAAGTTTCTTCCCTCTGAGTACCAAATTATCTTCTATTATTTGTTCAAATTTTCTGAAATTATAGTCTAAACTCAATCTACTCTGCTTCTGCATCTCCATCACCCTTTCTTATTTATTTTCTTGCCTTTAACCTCCTTATAATCTGCCTTTAACCTCCACCAATCTTAAGTTATTCCATGCAAATCAACAATAGCTTCCTGATTCTCTAACGACATAAACACTCTTAAGAGAGTATCTTACTTTTCATTGCTGGCATGTTTCACAAGGTTGATCATCCCCTGCTCACATTCTCCCCTACCTTGGTGTCCATGATAGCCAAGGTTCTTGGTTCCTATCTTTCTTTTCTTCTCTGCCCTTTTTATTCTCCCCAAGAACACTTTGCTTTATGTAGTAGCCCTTTGAATGTTATCAGTACCTAGGCTTCCACTCCTAGCCTTGACATCAAGAGATCTGTCTTTGTAAAGTTACACACATCCATAGTTTTAATTATGATTAGTATAGCATATGCACTCATTTCTTACTTGGAAGACTTTAGTCATATCTTTAGAGCTATTTCTGTTTCCAATCTCATGGGTTTTTTTGTTTTTTGTTTTTTGTTTTTTTCTAATCTCTTTTCCATGCTGCAGCTTTCATGATCTTTCTAAAATGTTCAATTGGTATCAAAACATTTAATACTTCTCCACTACCATCAGGGTAATTACTACATCCTAGCCATGCTGGACAGTTGCATTTTCCTTCAGTTCTTGCCTACTTTTCCAGCTTCATTTGTCATCACTCATCTGTGTACTATGCATAACGTCTCTCACCTAAAATATTCACCCATCCTTCTGTCTACAATGCCTGTTTCACAGTTTACTAACTGCACAGTTCCTCAACCTTTACATTTCTGTTCAGCATGCCTTAAATTTTGTTGTATGAGTATTACCCATTCTATACCACATACAGATTTAAAAAATATTAATAGTAATGGCAACTACCGTTTACTGAGTGCTTATCATGCAGCTCACCTAATTACTACAACCACCCTATGAGATAGATAATAGCACTCTTACCCATATTCTACACTATTGAAAGTGGATTGTATTAGTCTATTTTGTATTGCTTTAAAGGAATACCTAAGGCTGAGTAATTTATAAAGAAAAGAAGTTTATTTAGTTCACAGTTCTGCAAGATATGCAAGAAGGGTAGCACCAGCAACTGCTTCTGGTGAGGGCCTCAGGAAGTTTCCAGTCATCATGAAAGATGGAGAGCAGGCATGTCACATGATGAGAGATGGAGCGAGAGAGAGAGGGAGGTGCCAGGCCTCTTTAACAATCAGATTCAATGGTAACTGATAGAGCAAGGGCTCACTCATTTCTGCAAGGACTGCAACAACCTGTGATGAGGTACCCATCCCCATGACCCAAACACCTCCCACACTGGGGATCAAATTTTAACATGAGAGTTGGAGGGGATGAATATCCAAACTATATCACAGGCTTAGAAAGTTTAATGACTTACATACAGCTAAAAATACAAAAGTCAAGATTTCAACTCAAGACTATCTGACTCCTAAGCCTGATCTCATCAACTTCTCAAAATTCTTTCCTTAGTCCTTCCATCACATAAAGCATATTTTTATAATAGATATGATTAGAGTGTAATTGAAATACTTCACTATTATCTCTGCTTCACTTAATTAAGGGGATCTTGAAAGCAAGGATTTTCTGTCGAGATAAGCTAAGTTAAGCTCCAATAATACCCCTAAAATCTCAGTAGTTTAATACTCTCATCCTACTTTTCCAGCATTGGCCAGGAGAATAGCTGTGTTTATTGCAGTTGCTCAGAGACTCAGGCTCCCTCTTGACATATGCTTCCATGGCAGGGATGTGAAAGGCCTGCAGAGCCAGGCACAAGCAACTAAATTTTAACAAGCAAGTAACAAATTCATATCTAATGGTAAGGAGGTGGACAAATCCAATTTAATAATACCATCCACTTATAAACAGAAAATGAGAATATTGTGAATAGCTCTAATGAGTATCACAAAGTTTGTTTTTTTATATTTGTTTCCTCTGTGCCTTGCAGTTTTAGTGCAAAGTAGCAGTTGACTCAATAAGTACAAATTTGTTGAATGAATAAATGAGTGAATGCCTTTCCAGAATTCAGAGAGATGTGGGGCTGAAAGACTAGAGGAAGTGGGGGGAGTTGAAGCCTAAATCATCTGAGTAACTTTCCCTAAATGAAGAAGTATGATACAGAAAGCAGTATCTATCCAGATAACGAAGGGAAATATTTCTCAACAGACTTTGCCCTTATTTTTTAAAATGACAAATATTGTAAGATTTCTTAAGAGAAGCTTGAGGGGAATTTATCCTGAGTTTGGGTTTGCTAAGCTGGTAGAATTTATTAGAATTCGTCCTTTGCAGGTGTCTCTGAATTTCTGAAGGAAGTTTAGGATGAATTTTTTTATACCTCAATATCATATTGAATAGACTAATAAACTGTCAAGAAACCTGCCTAATTTGAACTCACCCTGTAAATGCCTGTGAAACTTGAGAGGGTTGTTTGCCCTGTTAGTCTCACTATTTCTTCATTTTTTAAATACAATAATTAAGCTGGGCATGACATCACAAGCCTGTGGTCCCAGCTGCTCAGGAAGCTGAGGCAGGAGGATCATTTGAGCCTGGGAGTTTGAGGCTGCAGTGAGCTGTGATCATGCCACTGCACTCCATCCTGGGTGATGGAGCAAGATCCTATCTCAATAATAAATTAAGTAAGTAAGTAATTAATCTATAAAACTATTTTCAGATTCAATCTCTCTTTTTTAATCTTCTCAGTGTCTAATTGTGAAGTATAAAATGCTTGTATTGAGCATTATACAAAAACCTCAAATACATATTTCACATGATCTTGCCATTTGCCTTACTATAGTTTATATGACCAAATATAAGATAAATTTCTTTTTCCCAAAATGACACCTCAAAAAAATGAGTTAGTTTAAAATCAATTTTTTCAAAGGGTGCATTCTCAATTCCTTTGTCTTAGATAGCATTTCAGGGATTGAATGAACACATTAGCCCAAAATTGCCTTCACCAATGTGAGTTTTATGTCTGCATGTATTCAGATAGATAGATAGATGAGAGAGAGAGAGTTAACATGAACTCACTAACACTGAAACATTTAGTAAAAACTAAAACGTTTTTATCATTTTAGTTTGCATGACTAAAACAGTAAAAAATTGAATTACAAAAATTAGCATATATTTAATAGTGATTCCTGGAGTCTGACCACACCATATTCAACTGCTGGGTACTGTGGTAAACAAGATTCCTTTAAAAGCAGTATGATAAATGGTTGTATTGTGGAGATTAACAAAAATAATAAAAATTTTAATGCTATGTAAATGGATACTTATGGCTTGGGACAAAATTTCCTGTAACAGCATCAGAAGTAGATACAAAATTATAAATGATGAACTCCGAAAACCTGATGACTTAAAAGAATCTTTCCTTTGATGAAAAACCAATGTTTCATGGAATATGGAATTTTTTAATATTAAAGTTTCAACATAAATTTAATAGATATGAAAATATGTGGTATTAACTGCATCTTTGTAGCTAAATAAATTGGCTTTCTCATAGGAAAATGAGGAATTATCTTACATTTAGTGTTACTTTGTATTGGACCTAAAAGGTTTAATAGATCATAATATTTGACATGGGAAATTACTACATATAGTTAAGTGAAATTTTTTAATAGACAGTATACAATTAGCTACACAAAGTTACATCTTGTTAAGATGTTCACCAATATATTGACTATGGTTATCACTAAATAGTGGGATGGGATCAAGGATAACATTTTTGTTTTGGGCTTTTGCCTCTGTCTAAATTTTCTATAATATATATTATAATAATTTTGAATTTAGAAAAAAAAGAAATTAAAATTGTCTTTGAAGCGATGTCTACTTTGTACCTCATTATTTGATCTATAAAAACAGATGTATTTATCTAACAAGATGTCATTCATTTGTAGCAGTCCTCTCTGGTATACTATTTTTAATTTCCATCTCTAGTCTAAACTTTTTAATATGAGTGAAGTTTTCTCTCTTTGAATTTGTTATTAAAGGATAAGAAAAATTCTGTATCTATTGTATATGTTCAAGTAATAAAATACATTTAGTGAGGAAAGTGAATCCAGTGATGAGTATTTCTTCATTTTCTAATATTAGATAACTAACTCAGTTTTAGTCTTTGCCTTGTTTCTAATTCGTCAGAGTTAAGGGTGTTCTTAGTCCTCGGGTAAGATTCCAGAATTCTGTGTTGAGGATTAGCAGGAAGAAGTATCAAATTACATTGTCTATCTTGCTGTTCTGCCTGACAGAAAATCAAGCTCAGCTCTCTTCTTTGGATCCTAAAACTGTGAGTGTGCATGTCTACTGGGGGTAAGAGTTGGGAAAGTGAAGTACGGTGACCAACAGATCATATGGGAGCCTAGAGACCTCTAGCAGCAGCAGCCATTGATAGTAAAGAAATATACTGACAAGGGCTGTCTGGATATGTCTTCTGGGTTGAAATCTGTAGCTTTACCTTTTTACTCAGTGTCCTCTATGGTTTCCTTATGTTTATTTTGGTTATTTGTTGTAATTTGCCCCTAAAGAAGAATGCTGAAAGATAGTCTGATAAGCTTCTCTTTCAACATCTGGTGTTTACTATAGCTCTGTGAAGCTGATTTTTTTTTCCATCATCTTTGAATTTAGTGTATTTGTTCTCTTAAGACCAAAAATTGCACAGACATTGTAATAAACGAAACTACTCATTTTCCAAATTTTCTCTTTTGCTCCTCTCATCCTTTCGCCCCCTTCCCCTCCCCATACACAAGAAGACAGTCTTAGCAATGAATTCCTCAATGAAGGCATGCCAATTAATCAACCAGATTATACTTACAGTTGAGCCACTCTACAAAAAAACTTTCCTTCACAAGGAGATTAAGTCTTCATGAGGCATTAAAACCAGTTCAGGAAACAATTAAGGTATAAACTAAAACTGAATTGGTAACTCAGAGAAAGGGAAAAATGATAAAGAAGAAAGCACCATGGAGAATCTGGCCTTTCAAGAAAGGAAAAGAGTTTCATGAGAAAGGGATAGTTACCAAAATGTCCTCAGCTGGAGAAAGAGCATGGGGAGAGGGTAAAGGTGCAAGTATTGGGTTGGAGTGAACAATTCTGACTAGAAAAGGCTATGTTTAGATACTGAAAATGAAGGCACTTGATGAAAGGAAAATAATATTATTCATTTTATTGAGCAGTGGTGACAAGAAGGTACATAGGGATTATGGATGATCCTGAAGACCAGAAACAAAAATGTGGCCTTGTATAATAAACTTGAACTACCAAAGTATTATAAGAAGTGATGCATCAAATTACCATTTTCTGCTCAACGTCACTAATCATCAGGGAAATGCAAATTAAAACCACAATGAGATACCACTTTACTCCTGCAAGAATGGCTACAATTTAAAACACACACACACAAAAATAGATGTTGGCATGGATGTGGTGAAAGGGAACATTTTGACACTGCTGGTAGGAGTGTAAATTAGTAAACCAGTATGGAAAACAGTATGAAGACTCCTTAAAGACAAAGAGTAAATTTACTGTTCAATTCAGCAATCCCAATGCCGGGCATCTACACCCCAAAACAGAAGTCATTATATGAAAAAGATACATGCACACTCATGTGTATAGCAGCTCAATTTGCAATTGCAAGAATATGGAACCAACCTAAATGCCCATCAACCAATGAATGGATGAAGAAAATCCAGTATATATATATACCATGGAATATTACTCAGCCATAAAAAAGAATGGAATAATGTCTTTTGCTGAAACTGGAAGCCATTATTCTAAGCGAAGTAAATCAGGAATGGAAAACCAAATACCATATGTTCTCACTTATAAGTGGGAGCTAAGCTTTGAAGATGCAAAGACATAAAGAGCAATATAATGGACTGTGGAGCCTCAGGAGGGGAAGTTGGAAGTGAGATGAAGGATAAAAGACAACATATTGAGTACAGTGTACACTTCTCGGATGAAGGGTGCACTCAAATCTCAGAACTCACCACTAAAGAACTCATCCACGTAACCAAAAACCACCTGCACCCCTAAAACTATTGAAATAAAAAAGTAAAAAATAAAATTATTATTTGTATTAGATTGGCAATGAACTGTAAAAAGAATGGAAAGGGGGAGAGAAACATCAAGGAAACTTGGAAAATCGATGTAGTAATCGGGGTGTGAGGAAACAGAGCCTGGATTAGAGTGGTAATGATAATGGAGCAAAAAGAGGATCTCAATAAAACAAATTCAGGAATAAAAATAATAAATGGTGACATATTTGGAAAGGGCAGAAAGAAAAAAACATAAAAGAGTTGGATATATCCAGAAGCATAAAAGGACTGTGGTACAACTGACAGAAATAGAAACATTGAGATGGGGCTCATTTCACAGGATTTGTACTTGTCCGTATTCTTCTTACTATTTTTGGGTTCTCTAGGTAGCTGACAGCTAGTAAAAAGGACTTTCTTGTACTGACTTGAATGTGGTGGCCAAAAAAGGGCTTTTCTGATCACTCAGTTATTAAGGGAGGGTTTACACAAAATAATACAAAAGGATTTTCAGGAAACCCTAAAATGATATTTTCCAATACACAGAGCTGAATGTTCTCACTACTCTTTAGATATATCTGCTAAGTCAAATGTTAGCTTTTCTGTCTTACTTAGGTGATATTTAGATTTATCATGTTTCACTTAACTTGGAATAAAAACAAATATGTATGTTTTCTATAGTGTCTTCTGGATTTACAGGTACTTCCTCTGAGTTTTAACAGTCCTTTTGAAGTCTAAGTAGAATAGGCAATACACTGTGTTCACTGATATCGTTTTGAAACTGTCTGACCCATTATTACATAAAGATGAGCGTTTCACTTAATAAAGCCTTAGAGTAACACAATTTGTTACACCATAATTAAAGATGGACACATCTGTTCCATTTTAATTCAAACCCCTTTGAACATAATTACATAAAGCTGCAAGAACAGAAATTCTCAGTCTTAGATATTTCCAATCAAAAAAAAAAAAATCATTCTGTTTACAGAAACTACATGGTCAAAGGACAATTTGTAAAATGAAGTCAAATAGATGTCTCTCAGTCTGTATCAAAGCACGAAATAAAGCAAAGGCCCCAGATTAAAGTACTGTCCCCATATAAAACCTGTAATCAGTTAAGGAAACCCAGGTAAAAGACAGTCTTTATGGAAAGTATTAGCATTCCATCTTTGTGGAGAGGTACTATTTCTTTATATTCTCTTAGCCCATAGAGAGATAAAAGAGGAACAAATACCAAGAATAAAGGGAAAACAAACGCAGGAGATACTCAGCATGTATGTGTTACCTTTCAACTGCCTAATAAATTCTGAATTTTCAGTCATGTTAAACGTGTAGAGGATATACAAAACAGTAAATCATCTTGATTAGGTGTTTATATCCAAAACACAGGTATACCTTGGAGACACTGCCTGTTTTGTTCCTGGCCACTGCAAGCAAATATTACAATAAAGTGAGTCAAAATAATGTTTTGGTTTCTCAGTACATACAAAAATTATGTTTACACTACACTGTAGTCTATTAATTGCGCAATAGCATTATGTCTGGAAAAGTGTACACACTTTCATCTAAAACACTTTATTGCTAAAAAATGCTAACAATCACCTGAGCCTTCCATGAATGAGAATCTTTTTGCTGATGGAGGCTTTTGCCTCAATGTGAATGGCTGCTAACTGATCAGGGTAATGGTTGCTGAAGGTTGGGATGACTGGCAATTCCTTAAATAAGGCATACAGTGAAGTTTGTTGCATTGATTTCACAAAAGATTTCTCTGTAGCGTGAAATGTTGTTTGATGGCATTTTACCCACATTAGAACGTCTTCCGAAATTAAAATGAATCCTCTCAAACCCTGCTACTGCTTTATCAACTAAGTTAATGTAATATTCTAAATCCTTCATTGTCCTTTCAGCAATATTCTTAGCATCTTCACCAGGACTAGACAAGAAATTACTTTCTTTGCTCACCCATAAGAAGCAACTCCTCATCCATTCAAATTTTATAATGAAATGGCAGCAATTCAGTAATATCTTCAGGCTCCACTTCTATTCTAGTTTCTTGTTATTTCCACTGCATCTGCAGTTACTTCCTCCACTGAAGTCTTGAATTTCTCAATGTCATCCATGAGGGCTGGAATCAACTCCTTCCAAATTCCTGTTAATAGTGATATCTGACCTCCTTCCATAAATCATGAATGTTCTCAATGACATCTAGAATGATGAATCCTTTCAAAAAGGTTTTTAATTTAATTTTCCTAGACCCATCAGAGGAATCACTATCTACAGCAGCGATAGCCTCACAAAATGTATTCCTTAAAAAATAAAACTTAGAAGTCTAAATTACTCTTTAATCAATGTGCTGCAGAATGGATGTTATGTAAGCAGGCATAACAACATTAATCTCCTTTACAATTCCATCAGAGCTCCTGAGTGACCAGATGCATTTTTAGCAAATGGTAATATTTTCAAATATTTTGAAAATATTGTGAAAAATATTGAAATTTTCTTTCTGAGCTGTAGTTCTCAACATTGGGATTAAAATATTCAGTAAATCACACTGTAAACAGATTGCTGTCATCCAGGTCTTTGTTATTCCATTTCTAGTGCACAGGAAGAGTAAATTTAGCATAATTATTAGGGGCTCTACAATTTTTGAAATGGTAAAGGAGCCCTGGCTTCAACCGAAGGTCACCAGCTGCATTCACCTCTAACAAGAGTCAGCCTGTCCTTTGAAGCCAGGCATTGACTTCTCTTTTGTAAATATGAAAGCCTTAGAAGGATTCTTTTCCCACTGTGAAGCTGTTTCATTTACATTGAAAATCTATTGTTTAGTGTAACCACATTCATCAATGATCTTAGCCCGATCTAGAAAACTTGCAGCAGCTTCTCCATTGACACTTGCTGCTTAGCCTTGCACTTTCATGTTATGGAGATGGCTTCTTTCCTTTAACCTTATAACCAATCTCTTCTAGCTTTAAACTTTTCTTCTGCAGCTTCCTCATCCCTTCCAGTCTTCGTAGAATTGAAGAGTTAGGCCTTGCTCTGGATTTGGCTTTGGCTTAAGGGAAATGTTGTGACTGATTTGATCTTCTATGCAGACCTCCAAATTTTTCTCCATATCACCAATAAGGCTGTTTCACTTTATTATTTGTATATTCGCTGGAGTAATCACTTTTAATTTCCTTCAAGAACCTGTTGTTTGCATTCTCCAGTTGGCTGTTTGCTGTAAGAGGCCTAGCTTTCAACCTGCCTCAGCTTTCAGTACACCTTTCTTTCTAAACTTAATTATTTCTAGCTTTTTATTTAAAGTGAGAGATGTGCAGCTCTTCCTTTCATTTGAACACTTTAGAGGTCATTGTAGGGTTACTAAATGACCTTATTTCAGCAATATTGTGTCTTATGGAAAAGGGAGACCTAAAGAAAAGGAGAGAGATGGGGGAATGGCCAGTTGATGGAGAAGTCAAGAACACATACGACATTTACCTAGTTCACGGTCTTATGTGAATGCAGTTCGTGGCATCTCAAAACAATTAATACAGTAACATCAAAGATGACTAATCACAGATCACCAGGACATATAATAATAATGGAAAAGTTTGAAATATAGTGAGAATTACCAAAATGCTACACAGAGGTATGAAGTGAGCATGTGCTGATGAAAACATGTCATTGATAGACTTGCCCAGTGCTGGGCTGCCACAAACCTTCCATTTATAAAAATGTAATATCTGTAAAATTCAGTAAAGCAAAGCGCAACAAATGAGGTATGCCCGTAGTTTTTAGGTTAATAATAATCAAATGTGTAATTAAAGAAAGCAAAGGTAAAGGAAACGCTGTGATTTTAGAATGAATTCTGAGAATTTAATAACATGAGTTAAGTGGCAAGCCATGTACACAAATATCCCTGAAATGTAGGTTGTTCATCTGCTTTATTTATGTTTCCATATCCTGAAGATGGCTTAATGAGGGGATGCAATCAGGATTAGCTAAGCAGTGAGAACTTGGAGGGATCAGGGGTGACAGTTAGATTTATATAAATATTTGCAGAGACTGGGAAGAGCAGATGCTCATATAATCCAGACAATGTGTGTGCACTTGATTTTAAAATAAAATAAAACAGTTGAAAGCTAAAATATAATTAATCAGAGGAAATGCTTTAATCAACATCTTCCAAATCCTTAAGCACTGCTGAAAAGATTAAAGAA
Organism: Theropithecus gelada; assembly: GCF_003255815.1. Lineage (NCBI taxonomy): Eukaryota > Metazoa > Chordata > Mammalia > Primates > Cercopithecidae > Theropithecus > Theropithecus gelada. The sequence goes on along the minus strand of NC_037669.1, from coordinate 12,439,552 downwards.
ACATAAAAGAAATTAAAAGATGATATTCAAAAGGAAACCAGAATTAGTCTATTTCTGGCATTTTTCTTTTATTTCAGATGTGGGATGGAGTATGCAATTCATCTGCATTTTCAGTTGCTGTCAACTAGTGAAATTTCCTAGGTGTTTAAGGTACGAAATAAATTACCTAAGACTTACTGCATAATTTACAATGTGGTGGTGATATCTGTCCCTTTGTTATTAATTTATTACAAGAAATATTTACATTTGCCCTTATTTCCTGTAGTTCTAAACAGAGGTCTTTCCAAAGGAAAGGGAGACAGCAAATTTAAATGAGTGTCAGCTTCATGTTAATAGGTTAACTACATAGACTTTTTAAAGTTGCATATCAAGAAGAAATTGGTACATCAATTTCTTTGGATATACAGTTATCCAATTTCTTTCAAGAAAACTCAAAATAAGAGCAATTAGCTTTGAACTAGTTTGGGGCGCAGTTCTTCTCAAGCCAGTAACTCTTGCTATTTTTTCTGTTGTTTTCTCCCAAAATATTTGATGAGCTGCTCAATATGAATCTGTAGTTATTACTAAAGTTCAGAGACAATATAAATGGAAAATTTTTAAACAATATATGAAGGAAATAAAAAATGCATGCCTTCATTGTAAGTTTCAAAAAATATAAACATTTAACGCTCAAAGCATTCATTTTTTTCTACAAAGAAAATTTTGTTGGTAATGGAAATGGCCACATATGTCTCACCAGAATAGTGTTAACAGTTTGTAAAAGGAAGGTGAGCTTCTACAGATAGGATAGTTAACAGCTTGCTACTTTGTTAATTTCAAGAATATCTTGAAGTAGAATGGGAGCCTGGTTGCAATTTCTGGCAGAAATATTATCAGCAGCTACTAAAATTCTACCATAAAGTTTCTAGCACTAAAATATTTGAAAGTTTGTTCTTGCAAAAACATTGTGGAAATATTCTTATTTAAATGATAGGTGTGAGAATTTCTCATTATGTGCCATCCTATAAATAAATCTTAATAGTAGGGAAAACTATTTGAATAACCGAGAAGATTGTGAAATCTAGACTGAAAAATAAAAGCAGCTATGTGGCATTTTGTTGTGTTCTACCATAATTAAGTTAACTTTGAAGAGCACATTGCACTAATTTGCTTATATATTAACTGTTTGATATTTTCTTCTAATAAGAGAAAACAATCTAAATTTAAATGAATGAAAGACATACAGATTCTTGCGTCAGTCTCCCAGTGACTTTTGTTTAGTCATTTATGTGCAATGGCCCTTTGATCCCCAAATCACTAACCTTATGTACTTCATTTATAATAAGTTTACTACTATTAAATAATTTATATTTTATCATCAGAAAATAATTCTAAAAGTGTCCCTATTTGGTTCCTATACCAATATCATTCTTTATCAAATGGCATTGTATTACTCAAATTAGTGATTTTCACATAACAAGCTAAACTAATGACTCATAACCAAGCCCAATAATAATGCTGAATAAGAATATGGCCATTTCTATCAACAGGCTTACTGGAGGGATAAAGAGGAGAGACTAGTCATAAGAATCCTCCCTTGGTTCTATCTCCTTTTTCTCAGTTCTTATCACTGTACCACAAAAAGGGACGTAGTGTTTAATTATTATGGTTGTTGAATGTCATCATCACCACCTTACCAAGCTCATAACTTGTCAAAAGGAAATGAAAAATTAAGTTCTGTTGGGGACTCTGAGACAGGGACACAATATCTGAAGATCTGAATGTCATCCCTGCCATTACATTGATTTGCACTCCTCTGCTTGGGCCATTTCTGTACAATGAGGGGGTTGGTTAAGGGATATGCACTCCCAGGCACCTGTGTTCTGGGCATCGTCAGAAGCAACCCATGGCATAAATGTAACCATATATGAAAATTCCTCATGAATCTAGAAGTATGCTGTCCTGGATTATGTCTCCTACCCTTATGTGGCTATTTAAGTGTAAAAATAAAGAAATTAATAGTAAATATTTAAAATTCAGTTTCTCAGTAATAAAGCCGAATTGCAAGTGCTCATAGCTCCATGTGCCTATTGGCTACCAAGAAAAGAGAAAATTCTACATAAGTAACTATGCTATGTGTATTATTTTCTGGAAACAGAGGTAATTATCAACCTACAAAAGTATTAATTTGTTTCCAAGAACTAATGGAGGTGGTAGAGTCATGTATATACAGTTTTGCATTTTGGGGTTTTTTTAAACCATGCTCAGATCCTTTTCCTTTTTTCTGACAATATAGACATGTGCAAATCTCTTGCTTCCTTTTTGACAAAAAAGTTCTGAGTATTGCTAAAAGAAAATTTCAGCTGAATTACATGTAAAGGAGTTTAATTGACCAATGAATGATTAGTGAATCAGGCAGACCTCAGAATCACAGCAGATTCAAGAGAGACTCCAGCACAGCCACATGGTGGAAGACAATTTATGGACAGCAAAAGGAAAGTGACCTACAGAAAATGGAAGTGAGGCACAGAAACAGCTGGATTGTTTACAGCTCGGCAATTGCCTTATTTGAACACGGTTCAAACAGCTGGCTACATGTGATTGGCCAAAACTCAGTGATTGGCACAGGTGTGGGCTATAATAGGTTTACACCTCGACTTGTGATAATTCATGATGTACAGAAAAGCTTTTAGGCCTGACTTACTATGGAAGAAAGCAGCTTTAGGCTAACTTTGATTTAACAGTATATGTAAGCCCCTGAATTCTAAAGGATTTCTTAATAGTCGTACAGAACTCTGAAGGCATGTACCTATATAATATTGTAGCGAAGATATGTTTTGAATATTATTTACTGTACCAGACTGCTTGCTAACACTAAAAAAAGGCATGCGCACATACAAATAAAAACTATCAACCAAAAACACTTAAAAATATTTATGCTAATACATATGTCAGCAATCTGGGAATGATCCGTTTCATGACTTAGATTTAATAATACCTATTGACATTTAATTTTCTATAATCCTCTGCTTATCAAGAGACAATACACTAACTAAAAACACATCAATATATGACTGATTATAGAACTTCACCATTGTTTTCAAACATACCAAAATGTATATATTCAAATATATTTTGACTTTCTCAACTAGTTGCTTTTCAGAAAAATGAATTCCCTTCAGATTCTCCAAAAGTTTATTTTAAATAGCATTAATGTTATCAGATATTAATACTTCAGGAGCATAATTTTGTGTCTGAAAATAGTCCAAGGTCATCTATAGCCAAATCTGGGTCATAATTCTGGATACGATCAAAGTGAAATTAAAAGCAATAAGACTTTGTTTTTTCCTGTGGGAATAATAATGAGGTAGCATTTATTGAGTATCCATGAAATACCAAGAAATGTTTACTATTTAACATAATTATTCTTGTCCTCATTGCTATTTTCCTGTAAGGAACACAGGAAACAGCTGCTCACAGAAGTCTCATAACTTACCTAAAGTTACATGTCAGGCACGTTTTAGAACAAGAATCCATACACAGAAATATCTAGCTAGTCTAAATCTAGGATGTCTCAATGAGACATTTTAAAATTCATTTCTTGTTTATAATTATTTTTACTTTTACAATTTGTATTATAAAAATGCATATATTAATAATGATTCAAGTCAATATTTTTTGTACATTTTATGATTTTGGTGTTTGAAAGAAAACAACCTCTGACCACAATTATTCCTCCAGACATATCTTGATTTTTTATATAGAATATCAATAAAATCCTAAAATGAAAATAAAAGCCTTCAAATACTTATTAATTAAACTTTTTTGTAACATTTTCATATTATTTCACATAAAAACTTGAATTTGAATTGAAAAGTAAATATGCAGTTGCCTAAATTTGAAATGTGGAAAAAATATGCACCATAATTTGGATGCATATGTTTTAGTATGTTTACAAAAGACTAACAAAATTTGACATAAAATAATATTTGTTCAAGTCTGGAACACAAACATTGATTCTAACGTATTTATTTATGAAGTTGGAATACAGCTTTAAAATATGACTTGGAATGGTTATCTCCCATGCAGTTCAGTAAGACAAAGGCTCTTATAAATATCATATACCATTGAACACTATCAATTAAGTATGTAAACCCAAGATAAAGCTGTTCAGGTGGCATACCAGACTAAGTAGAATTATTACAGACAGTTTGTATCAATTAAGAAAGTTCAAGCAGTTATTTAAATACTTGAGGCTATTCATTAGCCCTTAAAGCTCAAAGAAATCACCAAAGTGTAATTATATCCAGCCTAGAGATTGGCACTTAAGTTTATAAGAGGTTAAGAAAGCCCCACAGGTCATGATTGAACAAATAGCTCCCCCTCACAGCACAAGTGATATCTTAGAAGAACACAATGACAGGGGAGAGATCTTGGTACTGAAGAATATGCAGTTTCTGAAAAGTGAGGAATTTGAAATAACTATTATTTGAGAAACTTGCCAGTGAATTAGCATAAAATATATCATCATGAAGAATTCAGTTCATCTCTAACACTGGATACATAAACTACATGCAACTTTAAAAAAATTTCAAGTGCTATAAATCCTAAATTCAATCACAGAAGCAATGTTAACAAGTACATCCCCTCTTGGAGGTTTCCTTTCTCTAGATGTGTCTTCACCAATTTAACCATGCTCCTAAATACTATCTCATGGCAGGCAATTAAGACTCTGTAAGACTCAGAATATACATCTATGTACCCATTTCTTTTGAAAAAAGGAAAGAAAATTACTTAGCTATAATCATACTCTCAATGAGTCATAATCACAATGACTCTGAACCTTTTAAACCCAAGCTCTTTCTTGGGACATATAGAAATTACTTTATCCAGGAAGTTTAAAGTCATTCCGTGTCCTTGCAAATAGGCAACTATACATCCAATTCTTAAAGTCCAATGCATATCTAAAAATATTAGCTTTATAATTTTAGATAGGTAGAAAATTGTGAATGGAGACAGTTATAATAATGGCCCAGAAGAACAACAAAGAAAAGAAAACAAAAACTTCTTCAATAGGTCTTAAAACAGTGTCTCTCCACTTAAACACACACCATAAGTTCTCACCACCATGATTGCTGCTCTGGTTAACATTCCTTCACAGAAAAATTATACAGTTCGCCAGTGTTCAAAGATTTACAAAGAGCACTTATTAAATCTATGCTGAAAGTAATTTAACTTTGAATGATTCGGAATTTTCTTCAGAATTTTTTCCTGTCCCAAGTATCATCATTACCATCATACATACACCAGTTATCACCGAACAATCTTATAGGTAGAGAATGCATCAGAAATGGACTTTTCCTGTACATACCTTAAACTATATGTGAGTGCTGGGTATAAAGCTTAAAGAAAAGAAATCAACATATCAAAGAGGTATCTGCACTCCCATGTTTATTGCAGCACTACTCACAATAGCCAAGGGATGGAAACATCCTAAGTGTCCATCAGTGGACAAATGGATCCAGAAAATGTGACACATATACACAATGGAATGTTATTCAGCCATAAAAAGGAATGAAATCATGTCATTTGCAACATGGATAAAACTGGAGGACATTATGTTAAGTGAAATTAGTCAGGCACAGAAAGATATTATCACACATATATGAGAGCTAACCAAAAAAAAAATTGAACTCATGAAGACAGAGTGGAATGATGGTTACCAGAGACTGAGAAGGGTAATGGGAACTGGGGGATAAAGTGAGGATGCTTAATGGGTACAAAACTACAGTCAATAGAAGAAATAAGATCTAGTGTTCTATAGCACAATAGAATGACTATAGTTACCACTGATTTAATGTATATTTTAAAATAATTGAAAGAGTGGAATTAGAATGTTCTAAAATAATAATAATGGTTTGAGATGATGGACACCCCAATTACCCTGGTTTGAACATCACACATTGTAAGCCTGTATCTAAACATCCCATGTACCGCATACACACATACAACTATTATGTACCCATAATAATAAATTTTAAAAATTAAATTAAAAAATTTAAAAAAACATAAGTGGGAATAAATCTGCATTTAGTTTATTTAATGGCCACCTATCTCTTACTCATAATAGCAGAGACCTGAACAAAAGTGTATTCACTGACATTTTTTAGATGTTGGGTTTACAGGTTAACAAGACTTCCTTCTGTGTATACTGAAAAAAATAGCCCACCAATTTGCACACTCCTACATATGCACACATAAGCGTATACAATACAAAAGGACTTTAGCACTCTCTTGTACAGAAGCAGCCATGTAGCCAGGAACTCACCACCACACTGTAGCTGCCGAAATGTCCTTCTCATCCCTGTAGCTGTAGTGATTCCTGAGTCTTCATTTAATTTTCGCTGGTGACGAAACAAATGTCTAGAATCTCCATTATCCCATTGCCTCCGTCCTTGATGACATGAGAGCCTTAATAGTCTACCTTCACTGCTGGAAAATGAGGGTGTGGAGTGTGAACAAGAGGTTCTGCTTCCACTCCCACCCTGAGGCCCACTTCATAATGGGAGATGTGTTCCAGAATCTTGGGCTGGAAATTAGAATAAGTTTCACCATAGAAATAAAAGTCTGAAGACCTGAAACTTCCCAGATAATCGGTAATACAATTCAGCTACTTTATACAATTTTATGAACTAACCAGAATAAACTGCTTCATATAATATACATATTATTAGAAAAATGCATTCTAAGTTTTTAAAAACTTAAAAAACACTTTTTGAAATACGTCCTGTTCACTGTTTAAAGAATGTTCACAAAATAAAATCACAAAGGAACAAATCGGTTACTACTCTCTAAAATCATAAAATTTTACATGATTTTCAATAGGCACACTTTTCAAATATTACATTTAAAAATGAACAAATTGTAGGCCGGGCACGGGGGCTCACGCCTGTAATCCCAGCAGTTTGGGAGGCCGAGATGGGCGGATCACGAGGTCAGGAGATCGAGACCATTCTGACTAAAATGGTGAAAGCCCGTCTCTGCTAAAAATGCAAAAAAAAAAAATTAGCTGGGTGGGCGTGGTGGCAGGTGCCTGTAGTCCCAGCTACTTGGGAGGCTGAGGCAGGAGAATGGCATGAACCCGAGAGGCAGAGCTTGCAGTGAGCCGAGATCGCTCCACTGCACTCCAGTCTAGGTGACAGAGCGAGACTCCGTCTCAAAAAATAAATAAATAAATAAAAAAAAGAAAAATGACCAAATTGTAAATAGTAAAGGCTAGGAAGTAAAGGGCTTTGCACAGTATAGAGGGGAAATAAGCATTCAAATTACGTATTTTTGTGTACAATTTTTTTATTCTAGTTCAACTGGCTGTTTTATCTTTTCCTCTACAGACCTGATAAACTGGGTAATTCTCCCTTTTTATCCTGTATTTTCACTTTTGTCTTGCTCTTTATTGGATTATGCTAATTAGCATGCTAACAAAACAAAATCTTCTCTTGATCCTACTCTCTACATTGACTAGCACTCCATTTCATTTCTCCCTATGCAAAGTAAAACTCTTTGAGTTGCCTTTACTTAATATTTCCAAAAATTTTCTTCTCATTTTCTCCTAAACTCACTGCAACCAAGCTTTAAGCCATTCCACCAAAACTGTTCCTGCCACGACTATTATTTACTTCTGCATTGCTCAATTCCATGGTCAGTTTTCTGCCCTTGATCCAATAGCAGTATTTGACACATCTGATCGTTGTCTCCTTCTAGATACATTTTTCAGGACACCTCCCATTCTTGGTCTCTCTTGTAGGTCTGATCACGTCTAATTGCTCGGTTCTTCTCTATCTCCTCCCTTAGTGATCTTACCTCGTTCCATGACTTATGTTAGCACTTTAAAGACATTATTCAAACATCTTCGGGTGCCTATGGTTTCCGATTAGAAGTCAGTGGCTTTGTGTATCATTGTTTCCCTGTAGGTAATGAGTCACTTTTCTCTTCCTGCTTTCAAGATTTTCTCTTGACCTTTGGCTTTCAAAAATTTGACACTAATGAGATCAGGCAGAGTTTGGGTTATGCTTACCTTGATCTGCGTTTGCTTAGGTCTTTGAATCTGTAATATTGAGTCTTTCACCAAATCAGAGAAATGTTCAGCCATTTTTATTTCAACTAATTTTTCTGGCTTATTCCCTTTCCTCTCTTCTGGACTCCAAATACAGTTGTGTTAGACCTTTTGATGTTAGATTCTTAAATTTCTGTTCAAATTTCTGAATCTTTATTTTCTGGCTTTCCCAGATTGGATAATGTCTTGATCTTACTTAACGTACACTGACTCTTTCCTATTTATCTCCATGCTACTGTTAAGCCTGCCCAGTGAATTCTTTAATTCAGATGCTGTGTTTCTTAGCTGTAGAATTTTCATTTGGTTCTTTTTTATGTTTTCTGTTTTTCTGTTGAGAATTTCTGTATATTCATCCGTTACAAGCATCTTTAGTTTTCCTCATTGAGCACTAATATGGTTTAGCTCCAAATCTTACCTTGAATTGTAATAATCCCCACATGTTGTGGGAAGGACCCAAGGGAGGTAACTGAATCATGAAGGCATGTTTTTCCCGTGCTGTTCTTGTAATAGTAAATAAGTCTCATGAGATCAGATGGTTTTATGAAGGAGAGTTTCCCTGCACATGCTTTCTTGCCTACTGCCACGCAAGACATGACTTTGCTTTGTGGAAGCGACTTTAGAATTGGGTAACAGGCAGAAGCCGGAACAGTTTGGAGGGCTCAGAAGAAGACAGAAAAATGCGGGAAAGTTTGGAACTTCCTGGAGATTTGTTGAATGACTTTGACAAAAGTGTTGATAGTGATATGGACTTGTTGGGAACTGGAACAAAGGTGACTCTTGCTGTGCTTTAGCAAAGAGACTGGTGGCATTTTGCCCCTGCCCTAGAGACATATGGAACTTTGAACTTGAGAGAGATGATTTGGGGTATCTGGCAGAAGAAATTTCTAATCAGCAAACGTTCAAGAGGAAGCAGAGCATAGAAGTTTGGAAAAATTGCAGCCTGATGATATGATAGAAAAAAAAAAAAAAAAGCTTTTTCTGAGGAGAAATTCAAGCTGGCTGCAGAAATTCGTGTAAGTAATGAGGAGTCCAATGTTAATCACCAAGACAATGGGGAAAATGTCACCAGGGCATTTCAGAGATCTTCACAGCAGCCCTTCCCATCACAGGCCTGGAGGCCTAGGAGGGAAAAATAATTTCCTGTGGCCAGGTCCAAGGCCCCACCTACTGACTGCCCCACTGTATGCAGCCTAGGGACTTGGTGCCCTGTGTCCCAGCTGCTCAAGTAATGGCTAAAAATGGCCATGGTACAGCTCAGATCATGGCTTCAGAGGGTGCAAGCCCCAAATCTTGACAGTTTCCACATGGTGTTGAGCCTGCAGGTGCACAGAAGTCAAGAATTGAGGTTTGGGAACCTCCTCCTAGATTTCAGAGGATGTATGGAAATGCCTGGATGTCCAGGCAGAGGTGTGCTGCAAGAACAGAGCCCTCATGGAGAACCTCTGCTAGTGTAGTGCAGAAGGGAAATATGATGTTGGAACACCCACATGAAGTCCCCACTGGGGCACAGCCCAGTGGTGGTATGAGAAGAGTGCCACCATCCTCCAGACCCCAGAATGGTAGATCCACCAACAGCTTGCACCATGGGCCTGGAAAAGCCACAGACACTCAATGCCAGTCCAAGAAAGCAAGAAGGAGGGAGGCTGTATCCTGCAAAGCCACAGTGGCAGAGCTGACCCAGCCATGGAAGCCCACCTGTCACATCAGCATGACCTAGATATGAGACATGGAATCAAAGGAGATCATTTTGGAACTTTAAGATTTGACTGTCCTGCTGGATTTCAGACTTGCATGGGACCTGTAGCCCCTTCATTTTTGCTAATTTCTCCCATTTGGAACAGCTGTATTTACTCAATGCCTATACCCCCATTGTATCCAGGAAGTAACTAACTTGCTTTTGATTTTACAGGTTCACAGGCAGAAGAAACTTGCCTTGTCTCAGATGAGACTTTGGACATGGACTTTTGGGTTAATGCTGGAATGAGTTAAAACTTTGGGGAACTACTGGAAGGCATGATTGGTTTTCAAATGTGAGGACAGGCGATTGGGAGGGGCCAAGAGTGGTATGATATGATTTGGTTCTGTGTCCCCACCCAAATCTCACCTTGAGTTGTAATAATTCCCGTGTGTAATGGGAGGGACCCAGTGGGAGGTAATTGAATCATGGGGGCAAGTTTTTCCCATATTGTTCTAGTAACAGTGAATAAATCTCACAAGATTGAATGGTTTTAATAAGGGGAGTTCTCCTGCACACCTTTCTTGCCTGCCCCATGTAAGACAAGACTTTGCTCCTCATTTGCCTTCTACCATGATTGTGAGGCCTCCTCAGCCATCTGGAACTGTGTGTGAATTAAACCTCTTTCCTTTATAAGTTACCCAGTCCCAGGTATGTCTTTATTAGCAGCATGAGAACAGACTAATACAAGCACAGTTAAAACAGCAACTTTAAACTCCTTGCCCACTAATTCCAACAATGAGTCATCTCAGGATTGGCCTCCACTGCTTCTTATTTCTCTTGAGAATGGTCACATTTTCCTGATTTTTTTATATGTTAAGATTATATTCAGAACACTGCAAATGTTATGTTGTAGAGACTCTATATTCTATTTTATTCCTCCAAAGAATGGAATTTTTGTTTTACTAGCTAATTTAATTGGACTCAAATTGCAAAATCTTTCTCTCTAGAGGTAGCTCAAATGTCATTCACTTTTGTTGTTCTTAGCCGAAGTCTTTCCCACATATGAATGGTTCAAGTGTCAGCCAGAGACTTGAAAGAGTTCATTCACAGAGATTAGGCCTCCCTCTTCTGGCTCTCTGTTTCCCATTCACTTTCTACTATCTGTGGTTGCCCCAGATTCTGTCTTCTAATTCTTCAGGCCAAAAAACTTTGAGTTTTTTCACTAGAGTTTAGACACTCTTTGCAGAAACTATTGAAGATGACATTCAGGATAAAATCTACAAACTGAGAATCTCGCCCAGTGCTTTTTACACATTTTAATTTTCCTCCATAATCGGCCTGGCTTGTAAACTCCCATAGCCTTTGAGTCATTCTTTTGGTATTTTATCTAGAGCTTACTTACGGTTGTTATTTGTAAGATGGTGGGTTAGATTACTCAAAGATATTAATGGAAAACCAGCCCTCAGTTCAGCCTCATGACTTTAAAATCTCTATGCTGAAAACTTCTTAATTTCAAATTGAATGTTCCAAAGTTAACATGCTCAAGATTAATCTCCTGATCTCTTCTCCAACCCCAACCTGCCCCACAGCCAACCTTCCTCATCTCAGGAGGCCTCAGCTACATTCTTTCAGTAACTCCAGACAGAAAACTTTGAAGTTCTCTTGACTCCTCCTTTCCCTCATATCCTTCATCCCGTCCAGTAGGAAAATGTGTTGTCTCCACTTTTAAAATAAACCCAAAATGTGACCACTGTGCTCACTTTACACTTGTGGCTAGTATCATCTCTTGCAAGGATTATCACAATAACCTCCTAACTGATCATGTTGTAACCATTTTGTCCCCTTGGTCTATTATATTCATGGCTGCAGGCAGAATGATCCTTTACAAAGGCAAATCAGATCATTCTCCTTTTATTAACACCCAAATGGAGTTATCTTCTACCCAAAATAAAAGCCAAATTCTGTCAAATGAGCTCTAAACCCCAAAGATGTGTCCCCATTACCTCTGTGCCCTCTTGTACTACTACTAATCCCCTAGTCTGCTTTCCCTTAAATGTGCCTAGTGTGCTCTTGCCCTAGGACTTTGACTCCACCTGTTCCCTCTCACCTGGAATGCTCTTTCTCCAAATCCCAGGTTAGCTAACCATCTCACCTTTCTCAAAAGTCTGCTTAATCTTACCTCCAAAATGTGGCTATTTTGACCCTCAAATGTAATACTGCAACTTTCCCACTCCCTTTCCTGTGTCACCCTGCCAGAATACAAGATTCATGAGCTCATAGCCTTCTGTCCTCAGTATGTCTCAGGTATCTAGAACAGTGGCTGGCTCATAGCAATTGGTCAGTAAGTACATTGAACAAAGGAATGGTAAGCCCCATCCTATCTGATCACGGAAAAAAAGAATTTTAGTCATTCCGTGCTATTCTTGTTCATTGCAAGTTTAAATGTTTTTCATTCAAAATGTCCCTTTTTCTTTCTCTCAACCTGGTACCTAATTTTTTCAGGGGCTTGTATGCAGAGGAAGGAGGCCAGGAGAGGATGTCTGTCTGTGACTTCCCTCTGAATTACATGGTCATTTGTTGAGATGGCCTCTTCCTTTCCTGGCCTCTGTCCTTGCATCTATTCCTACCGCCAGTCTCTGACATGTGTATTATTACTCCATGATCTGTAATAGCATCAAACAACCAAAACTGAGAAATCAGTTTAGTCTACTGGTTCTTTCCAATTGTGTCCCCTCTTTGAAAGCAGTGGAAAGTTTTAGCTATGTTTCTATGTTTCTCTGGAGTCCAAAACCCCGTAACTCTTTTTTTTTGTTCTTAAAGACAGGACCTCACTCTGTCACCCATGCTGGATTACAGTGGTACAATCCTGAGTATAATCTCAGACTCCTGGGCTCAAGCTATCCTCCCACCTCAGCCCTCTGAGTAGCTAGGACTACTATTGTACATTACCACATCCAGCAAAATTCTTTCAGATTTTTTTAGAAATGAGGGTCTTGTTATGTCGTGCAGGCTGATTTCCAACTCCTGACCTCAAGTGATCCTCTTCCCTTGGCCTTCCAAAGCACTAAAAGTACAGACTTAAGCCACCACGCCCAGCCAAACCTGAAATCTTTATCAGGACTTTATTATCTTGGACACCACAAAATGCCCTCAGGACTCACACTCTTATCAACATAGGAAATACCTACAAGAGTAGAGTCTGAGAAATTCCAGAAACTGGTTTCCTCTGCTTTTGGATATCCCAGCTTCTCTTGGGATTTTTTTTATCAATACCCCCTTTATCTGCTTCGAAATAACCCTGGGTACAGAACAGAGGAAAACCCCTAAGCAGGTTTAACCATTTTGCTTTCTCTCTTCTTCTATTCCCCTCCGCAGTTCAGAGGCGCTCTTGGTGGAGTGGAGAGTTCAGAACTGGATAACAAATATTCTTTGTAAATATTTCTGTCTTGCATAAGAATTGAAGATTTTGAGTTTAAAAGCCAAGGATTTGACACTTTTTTCCTTGGTCTTTTTTTTTCCCCCAATTTTTTGTATACATCTGTGAACCTTGAAAATCTGAGACAAGTCTCAGTTAATTTAGAAAGTTTATTTTGCCAAAGTCGAGGACGCACACCTGTGACACAGACTCAGAAGGTCATGACAACATGTGCCCAAGGTGGTCAGGGCACAGTTTAATTTTATACATTCTAGGGAGACATGAGACATCGATCAACATATGCAAGATGAACACTGATTTGGACTAGAAAGGCAGGACAACTGGAAGCAAAGGTTGGGAAGACTCCAAGTAGGAAGGGGGCTTCCAGGTCCTAAGCAGAGAAGGGACAAATGGTTACATTCTTTTGAGTTTCTGATGAGCCTCTCCAAAGGAGGCAGCCAGATATGCATTCATCTCTGGGAACAGAGGGGTGACTTTGAATAGAATGAGAGGCAGGTTTGCCCTAAACAGTTCCCAGCTTGACTTTCCCTTTAGCTTAGTGATTTGGGGGCCGAAGATATTTTCCTTTCACACATCCCATGACTAATTTCTAGATGCCTGCATTGGAAAGAAGGGTTTCAAGGCCCAGGAAAAGAAGATGAAAGAAGTTTAAATGTAGGGGAATAAAAGCAGGCAAGAAAAGGGGGAAGTGACAGTGAGATTTCAGTTGACACTTCAAAATATTCACAATTTTTACATCTAATCTTTATCACTTGAACAACTTCTTATGCCTCAGTTAGCTTTGTGTTAAAAAAATGTAACAAGAATAAAAGAAGATGAAAAAAACTCAGTTAATCTTTTCTCACAAGGTGGATTTCCACAATAATACTAAACTTATCTGGTGCTTTTAAGACACTAAAGAACAAGCCATATACTGGCTCTTAAGGTCTGATGAATTGAGGGAAAGAAATTCAGATAGGATAAGAGTGTAAATGCCTGCTGAGCCTAAGTATCACTTAGAGATTCAGGCACACATAAGTGCAGAAAGAAAAAGAATTATCCTCCTTTGACATAAAGTACTGGGAAACCCAATATTAGTGTTCTATAAAGCCAAAATCTAAATGAAGAAATTCTTAACCCTAATGAAGGTCATATGTAAACATACAGAGAATGCCACACTAGTTTTACAAGGAAACTTGGGAAATTAACTTCCACACATGATGAACTTTGAGGTTTTTAGAGGAAAGTAACTGCCTATATCCCAAATAATATATAAAATGTAGTTTCTTTTGCAATTAATGAAGCAGTTGAAAGTGGTTACCTTTTTATTGCAAAATAATAATTTTTTAAAAATTAGATCCTCAGGATGTTTGTACAGACTTTTCCTTTGGCCAGGCACAATACCCCCAGCCCGAGTCTCTGCCGCAGCTGAAACAGTGCTTATTCAGGCCTTCCCAGATACACTGACCAAAAAGGTCAATTCCACCTCAGCTCTATTATCCACTGATTCTATAGTCTGTTCATATAATTTTGTAACTGTATGTTTGTTTATGTATTTACTCCTGTATCATTGGCATTCTATGTCAAATTATAAACTCTAAAATACAAGCTGTGTCTCTACTGAATTCTTCAAAGTGTATCTATCACTTAGCATCATGCTTAGTAGATAGCAAGTAACATGGTTTGGATCTGTGTCCCCTGCCCAAATTCTCATCTCAAATTGTCCTCCCCAGTGTTGGAGGTGGAGCCTAGTTGGAGGTGATTGGATCGTGAAGGCGTTTCTCATGAATGGTGGAGCATCATCCACTTGGTGCTATCCTCATGATAGTGAGTGAGTTCTCACAAGAACTGGCAGTTTAAAATATGTGTCACCTCCACCCTCACTCTTGTTTCTTATCGCTCCATGTAAGAGATGTCACTCCCCATTTGCCTTCCACCATGATTGGAAGCCTCCTGAGGTATCCCCAGAGGCAGGAGCCATTATATTTCCTTTACAGCCTGCAGAACCATAAGCCCAACCACTTTTCTTTATAAATTACTCAGTCTGGGGTATTTCTTTATAGCAATGTGAGAATAGACTAATATAGCAAGTAATTGATTAAACATCTATTAAATGAATGAAAGAAAAAATAGATTAAAAATGTGAGTTAATTGCTCTGAGAATTTTTTAACTGATTGATAGTTTTCCAAATGACAAGCATTCTAGTACTTATTAAATGTAACAACCTTTTCCATTTTTATCTCTTTTCAAAACTTCATTAGTTGTGAAACTGTTGTATAATAATGTGCTGGTTAACAACCTGCTCTCTAAATACAAAGAAATGTATGTATATATGTAACTAAATTTATTATGAATTTACTGACATGAATGATATGTGTTATACAATTTACAATTAGTAATAAAATATATCATATTCTTTACTGAAAATTTCATGTAGCCAGTTAGTTCTCACAGAATATTTTTGTGGATTCTTTCTAAACTCTTGCATCCATAGTCAATCTATATTTGAAACTGACAAATGAGCTCATTTCTAAGGTAGGTATCAGTTGACATTTTTACTTATGTTACTGAATACAACAAAAATAACAAAACAGAGATATGTCAGAAGTCAGAACCTTATACATATCTGTCAATGGTGTGAGCAACATTTGCTGAATCAGGTAATAGCTTTCAAATACTAAAAAAAAAAAATTCCTCAAATGTTATGGTCTTCATAATGTAACACCTGTACACAGAGCACACTTGAAAATTTAATCTGCATTATTAATATGTTTTCCACCACTTTCTTTCGTGAGATCAAGAGTAGAGAAATTTTTCTACAGTCAGATAGTAAATATTGAGGCTTTATGGGATAGGTAGTCTCTGTTACAACTACTTCTTTCTGCCTTTGTAATCTAAAAGTATCTACGTACAATGTAAACAAATGGGTGTATCTGTCTTCCAACAAAACTTTATGTACAAAAACAAGAAATGAGCTGGATTTTGTCCAAGGGCTACAATTTGTCACCTCTTTACTTAGATAATTAACACAACTACAAATCGGGGCTGATTTTTAGCACGTGCCATTTTCATGGTGCAAATATTCTCACCATTACTAAGTTTAAGTTAGCAATGTAACATCATCGTATGTGAAATTAGAAAGAGACGGGAAATAAAACACCATTATCTAGTATTTCCACATCATAAATAACATGTAGAAATAACCTAAGGAGTATGGATAATCGGAAAAGGTAGTAAAATAATGAGAAATTGATGAGCTTTTGAGTATTTATTAACTTAGTTACTAACATATTTTATTTACTTGGAAACTTATATAATTTAATTTATTTAATTGCGGTGCTTAAAAACTGATGCATAAAATTCCTGAAAACTTAAGAATCTGCTTTCCTGAGCTGATAATAAGTATGGGTTCTTGCACATCATAGCCATAGTTGTATCTCTTTCTTGAAACTCTCTCTACTCTCTGCATCTCCTACTTTAACCTGGTTTCTTCTTCCTTCTTTGAATTTCCTTTATTTATTCTCAGGCAGCTTATTTTCCTACTTTCATTTTCAATTTGTAGAGTTCAGTGTGACTGTTCTTCCACCTTAACATAATCCGCCAGCAAGCTACCCTGGCATAAATTCAATTACTGCTACATTGTTATGTTCAAAAATATATATTTAGCTCTGCATTATCATTCACACTTCTAAATGGCCTGCTGATTTTTGAAAAATATTTTCGTTGCATGTTTTGATTCTTTACTGTCATTTCAAATTTAATGAGATTAAAACAAGTCATCAAATTTTCCAAGTTCCTCTCCCTCATGCTTTAATTGTTCAAGATTATGCCACCATTTTGTCAGTCAGATCAGGTTAAAATTTTGAATTCAACGTCTCCTTTGCCTATACTTAGTCTCATCAATACTTTCTGCTAAATATCTTCTATTTACATCTCTCTATATTCACATTTCTACCATACAGTTCTCCAGCTCACACTGAATTACAGCAACAGCCTCTCAGCTGATTCCCCCGTCTTTAACTTTATCGTTCAGTGGTTTCTTATAATGGAGTGAGATCCGTTTATTCTAAATCCCGAGTTTATCATACTTAAACCCTTGACTAAGACTTACAATTGCCCAGTATGATGGCTCATGCTTGGAGTCTCAACACTTTAGGAGACTGAGGCAGAGGATCGCTTGAGGCCAAGAGTTTGAGAACATCCTGGGCAACATAGTGAGACCCTGTAAAACACAAACAAAAACACTGTTAGTCCCAGCTACTCAGGAGGGTGAACGGGGAATCACTTGAGCACAGGAGCTAAAGACTGCTGTGAACTATGATCATGCCACTGCCCTCCAGTCTCGGTAATAGAACAAGACCCAGTAGCAAAAAAAAAAAAAAAAAATTTAAAATAGATTTTATTGCTTACCTCATGAAACCTAAATTTCATGCCTTGTTTCAAGGGTTTAAGAAATTTAAACGAGTTTATCTTTACTAATCATTGTCATTATTCAATATCTCCTCAAGTAGACAAAATTTTTAGCTATTGTAACTTGTATTTGACTTTTATATGAGTAGCCAATAAATAACTTCTTGATTTATTTTTTAACAGCTAATATATTTTAAAATGATTGGACTTGCATTAGGAAACTCAAAGCTGTTTCTATTTGAGCAATAAAAACACAATAATTTTAAAAGCTGTAGCTGTTCTAAAGATGCTTTACATGGAAAAACATATCATTCATCAATTTATTCAACAGATTGGTTAAATAAGCCAAGTTCTAAGAATTCTGCTAAGAGCTAGAAATACTAGGATGAATGAGATGTACTTTCTGGCCCCAGAAAGCTACAATCTATTCAAATAATATAATAATCAACATACTTATAAAATAGTGTTGCTTCAGAAAATTTGCACATTTGGAGAAAAGGGTATTAAAAACTAAAAACCCATGTGTCATTTAAAGGGCCATTTATACTTTTTTTTTTTTTTTTTTGATACAGAGTCTCACTCAGTCGCCCAGGCTGGAGTGCAGTGGCGCGATTTTGGCTCACTGCAAGCTCCACCTCCGGGGTTCACGTCATTCTCCTGCCTCAATCTCCCGAGTAGCTGGGACTACAGGCACCCGCCACCACGCCCAGCTAATTTTTTGTATTTTTAGTAGAGACGGGGTTCCACCGTGTTAGCCAGCATGGTCTCGATCTTAAAGGGCTATTTAAAGGAAGAGTCCTTTACTGAAGAATATTTTCTTCGTTAGGCTAATTAAATAAATCATTTAGCAATATATTTTTTATAATTAACTTTTTAAATATATATTTAATTCTAGGCAATACATAATAAATGTTGTGAACATATTTGAAAACAGTTTATCTCGTGGGATAAAATAATAACAGGTTTTCATGACTCAAACATTTGATTTAATATACATTTTTAAAAGAGAAAAAGATTTACATTTATTGTTCAAAGCAATTTTTGGTTATAATATATTTTACCCAGAAAATCAATAATACTATTCCCACAACATAGATTTTTACATGTGGCAAAAAATAATCTTTAGTTTTACTGATCCAGTAAAATGTCTTTAGTTAAAAGAAAATTGAAGTTTTACTATGAACAACTGTCAAACTTTTTAAACTATTTATTATAAAGCTGTTGGACAGACATTACGAACAGGCGCTTAACTCAGTTATAGGACAGTATAACACAGGCAATATTTCTCCATCATAAAAATAATAGTAAAGAACAATGATTAAAATCCAGAGTATTTAAATCCTTATCTATATTTTTAAATAAAATTAAAACACATTTAGGGAAAGTGTTTTAAGGATATAATAACTTTAGGGAAAGTTATTTTAAGGATATAATATCGATATTGTTTATCCACCTGGATTTTGTGAAACTCTTAATCTTCATTGTTATATTAAGCCTTAAAAATTAGCTTTCTTTATTTCAGGGGGATTAAGCAGAAATCCGTCTTCACTGTTTCATTCGCTCTAGTGGTAGATATTAAATCTCCTTCTTGGAATTAAATGTCTAATGAATGTGTAAAGACAGAAAAAAATATTTTTGGTGAATATTTTCTTGAATAACTTTGTGTTTCTAATGTGATAATCTGTATGTTATCTTTAAACCACTTGAAAGTATCTTTGGGCTGAAAAAGGAAGATGGACAAAGATCTGTTTCAGTTCTGGAATGCTATGATATCACACTTCAAGTCTTTTTCTTAAATAGTCTTAAGAGCTCTTAACATACTTTTTTCCCTAAAGTCAATGGAGATGTGATATCTTTTATCCATTGAGAATGTTTTTAAATTATCTATTAGTTATCCAATACTAAACTTCATGCTTATTGTCAGTAACCAATTCATTGTCGATTTTAGACACGTACGATGTGAGAAAACATGAAATAAAACTCTTCTTCCAGGCCTCATAACCTGCCTTTGAAGGCAAATGTTGAAGGGTGCTCTAAATTTGTTTTGTAAAAAGTAATATTATTGGAATATTCACAAAAGTTACTACTTCAGAGACAAAAAAATTAGCATGGTCTATAAATTATGTACATTTGTTAAAATAAATATTGCTGCTGTAGAAAGAAGGTAGAATCACTAGTGGAAACAAGGCGGAGACAGAACAGAGAAAGAAAGAAAGAGAAATCTGCATTCAAAAACCAACTCTACGATTACTAGTTGCCTTACCTCAGAAAGTTCCATACCTTTTAAGCATCATTCTTCTCATATATTTGTTGTGAGAATGATGAAGAAACATATGAAAACATTTATTATAACTGGGTTCTTTTACCTTAACACTGAAATAAACAATAACTTAATACTGATCCCTTTTTTATTGCAGCTTACTATATACAGACATTCTCAGGGTTTTTTGGGTGTTTTTTTTTTTTTCTTTCAGTTTTTAAATTCTTTATAAGGAAGCTGCATGGACTCATCTGTTTAGCAGCCAGTACCTAGAAAGTTGGTCATGTATCTTAAGTATGGGTTACTTTCTGTGCTAGTGAATCATAAATCAATACTGAAGTGAGTCCAAAGTAAAAACTGTCAGTATAAATGTACTGGTTAAAGATTTACAAAGTTTTTGGGAGAGCGACCTCCATACGGTTTTGATTCTCCACTTCTTTATGTGTATGTCTCTCCGTGGCGCTTGCCCTCCTCTTCCTTCAAAACTCACCGAAGTGAAAATAAATCTCCATTCTGAAACTATAAGATCGCACTGAGCAAAAGTCAGCTAGTGACTTTGAAACAAATTGGTACCAAGTCATTTAAGGAGGTATGGGCATCTGGTCACAGATTCCTGTTGAGCTATCCCTCGTTTCTGCTGCATGGCCCAGCCAGATCTGATAGTTCTGCTGCTTCTAAGCCATGTTTAGTGGCCAGAGGAAACTTTGTTAATGCTGCTTTTTTTTTTTTTTTTTTTTTTTTTTTTTTTTTTTTTTTTTTTTTTTTGAGACGGAGTCTCGCTGTGTTGCCCAGGCTGGAGTGCAGTGGCCGGATCTCAGCTCGCTGCAAGCTCCGCCTCCCGGGTTCCCGCCATTCTCCTGCCTCAGCCTCCCGAGTAGCTGGGACTACAGGCGCCCGACACCACGCCCGGTTAATTTTTGTATTTTTAGTAGAGATGCGGTTTCACCATGTTAGCCAGGATGGTCTTGATCTCCTGACCTCGTGCTCCGCACCCCTCGGCCTCCCAAAGTGCTGGGATTACAGGCGTGAGCCACCAAGCCCGGCCGACGCTGTTCTTGATCCTTCCTGCCAAGGCAGCCTGCAAGTCATTCTACCCTTGGATCTTGCAAACTCTCCAGCAATGCTAATTGACACAGAGAGTAGATTGTTGCAAATCTCAGTACCTTGAAATTTCTTCCTCAGCTCCTTCCCCAAACTTCTAAAGCGTGGGGAAATGTTTCCAGTGTGGAAGGGAAAGGCCCCCCTCCAGTATAATGTGTTCAACACATTTTGTGTATAGGCTTGAACCACCTTTTTTTTTTTTTTTTAAACTCTTCCATCATTTCTTCAAATTCTTCTAGACTTCAGCTTTCAGAAAACAAAATCCAGACAGACTTGGAGTCTCCTTTGCATTCGGTCCCTACCTGGTTTGGTGTTCACAGTGGAAAAATGCCTCCTAAACAGACAAAAGAAAAAGGAAAACACAACATAAAAAAACATATTCAGATTAACATTGTAAAATTGTATTAATCCACAAAGGTATCATTGCACCTTTTTTAAATTTCACCGAAATCATTGGAAGTATATGAAGCCTCTTAAGAACTCTTTACTGTTCTTATCCCAATATATTGTTTCTGCTTTTTAAGTAATTATTCTAGAACCAGCTGTGATACCCTTTATTAAAGTCTGTGATAAAAATGGCCCCTGACTTAGCTATTTTTGCTTTCCCAAATTCCACATTACAGAAAACTGGGTAGAGAAGCAAATAACATGGTGAGAAAAGCCTGCCTTCTGCCTCAACTAGTCTTACCTCAAATGGAACTTCAAAGGATGCTCAATCCATTCTTTACTTGAAGTTCAAATTGTATATAATTCCTATCCTTACAAGTCCATGGGTTTCACCCATTTCCACACCTAAGTATATTACTGTATATTGTGATTATTCCTCCTGTATCTTCAACGCCTCTCTTTACCCTGATTTCCTGTTTAGCATGTGAACTTGAAGTACAAGTCTTCCCTTCACCCGTAAGCCCTGTATTAGTCCATTTTGACACTGCTATAATGATACCACCTGATACTGTGAAATTTATGAACAAAAGAGGTTTATTTGACTCAAAGTTCCACATGACTGGAGAGGCCTCAGAAAACTTACAATCATAGTAGAGACGAAGCAGAAGCAGGCACCTTCTTCACAAGGGGGCGAGAGAGAGAGAGAGTGAAGGGGGAACTGCCAAACACTTCTAAAGCCATCAGCTCTCGTGAGAACTCACTTGCTATCCTGAGAACAGCATGGGTGAAACGGTCCCCATGTTCCAATCACCTCCCACCAGGTTCTCTCTCGACATGTGGAGATTACAATTCAAGATGAGATTTGGACAGAGATACAGAACCAAACCATATCACACTCGATTCACCTTCAACCTTCACAGCAGAACTTAATGAAAATGTCTGTAGTCTGTCTCCAAAATCCACCTCTCTTTCTTCAGGTCATCACAATAACTAACACTTTAAAGAAGCAGCTCCTACCACAGCAGCTTCCTCATTGCTATATCCAGTGTAAGCTCTTCAGTTCTTATCTCATTTCTAATTTACTGTTTCCTGGTCTGTGTCCTCTATTCAACTATCGGCTCTACAAGGGCACCTACGTATAGTGACATGTACATGGTACTCACTCCAAAACCCATTGTCTAATGAATGCATAACAGAAAGGAACAGAAAGCAGTAGTCCTACATAACTCATAATTTCCAGCAAGAAAAATACATTACCTAACAGAAAAAAAAAATAATTTAGACCTCAGCCTTACAGTAATTCTGATATGCCTAGTATTTTAGTTTGTTCTTATTTTTGGTTTTATTTTCTTTTGTTGCTTTGCTATTGCTACGGCTCCTTGTTGATACTGCAAAATATTTCTTCACTGGACCTTAGGGAGGACTTTTCAAATATTCTCCTCAAACTTCCATACCCAATATTCTCAGGCTCTAATTCCAAAGTAAGAAGAACAGAACACCCTATCAAATCATTCAAAATATGTAGGTGTAACTAATGTTTGTCACGCTCATCATGAAACAATCCTTACATTATAAAATTTCAAGCTATTTTTACCTTGGTGATTATATTACTTTTGCTTTTACAGTGCAGAATTCTCATAGTATGGCAATTCTTGTCTCATGTTCCATTTCATAATACAAGTATTTTTTAAAATAATTCAATGGATAGTACACATTTAATGGAACCAAACTGGTGCATATGCATAGATACATATATATGCATATACTCAAGAAAGGAATCCAAGCAGGCAAAACTTTGCTTTTCATTATGAAAAATTATTTGAAATAATGAATGAAATATTATTTTTATAATTCTTTTCTGGTTATCCTTTACATAAATAAAACTTTGAGCATATCACCATTAATTTGATAACATTTCAAAAGTAATTAAAAGTAAAAGTAATAGCATATATAATATTTAGGAGGAAGGAAGAAGATACTACAAAAAAAGAGAGGGAATTTCAAATTCTGAAGGAAGAAGGATGCATTTTTTTTAACTTTCTTCTGATTTGGAAATATAAGAACCACAATGATCAATTTTGTCTCTCAGATAAAAAGATCACCAAAAATAATTTTAAAATAATGTTACAGTGACAGTAAATAAATTTTTGCAAATAAACTGATTGTTTTGTTTAAACTCTTTAATTCTAATTCCACTATGATCTTCTATTATCTCTCCAGGTTAGGGTTGGGGTGAATAGGGAGTGAGGTGGGAGAGAATTCTCTCCATCTGGGAGAGAACTGTTGACCTCACAAAATGTTGGGGGAGAGAGAGAAAGTGAAGGA
Organism: Theropithecus gelada; assembly: GCF_003255815.1. NCBI lineage: Eukaryota > Metazoa > Chordata > Mammalia > Primates > Cercopithecidae > Theropithecus > Theropithecus gelada. Next base: position 12,415,883 of record NC_037669.1, on the reverse strand, counting down.
AGCAGGTTCACATAATTCATGAAATTAATATCATTTATGACTTTCCTTAAACAATTCCTTTTTACGATTTTCAACTCCAAAAAATACATAAATTTGATCATCTCATTTCTATCACTAGTGCCCCGTCGTCTATAGGGAATCACGGCCCAAATTCCAGAACCCAGGAGGGTCAAGCTGTATCTCCCTCTCCTATCCATATGCAGGGCTGTAGCAGTTTTAAAACATCTGCCTGACTGCTTCAGACCCTCCTACATTTTCCTGCATCTCCACAGAGTAGAACTATTCAAGACATCTACCTTTCCTAGGAAGGCTTCTAGCCCTCGCAAGCACTCCCTCTCCTCTGCACCCTTGCCAGAACTCTGTTATCCTAGAGATCATGTTGCAAGACAAATGTTTATTTCCTGCCACTTAATTTCAGACCGCTGAAGGGAACAAAAAGAGTTTACAATTAATCATCTGTGTATCCTTGTGATCAACTGCAGCGTCCTGTATAACCCAATAATATTAAAAGAATGAAGATAGCAAGTTTAGGAACCACCTTACTTCACAATTAAGCTGATATGATCTAAACCAAATATTTATTAATAATTGAAATGTCAGTAGTCAAAGATATAAATAACGTTCAACTGTGAAGTGTAAATGATAAAAGGAAGCAGGTCATTGATAGAGAGGGCACAACGCTTCTCCTGCCTTTGGTCCCATAGCCACTGTGATCTCCCACTTAGATTTTTTTCTTCTTTGTTACCCTTCAGAACAGTTTAATACTGTGTTTTGATGTGACCCTGAGCCTTCACTGAGCCACTGGTGAGCACGGTGTTAGAAGCCTCTTCCTAGACTCTGTCATCACCTCACTCTGCATTCACCATCACTGAGTAAGGCAACTTTCGGAACCAAAAACCCTGAGAAATAAGTCATAATATAACCTTTCAATTGTATTAAGTCCTCTTCACACTTTATTCAGATGTTGAAGAAATCAAAAAACCTAGAGTCTGAAAAAGTGACACTAGGACTTACAGACTTTCATCCTTAGACTTAGAGAGTGATATGGTATCCCCGAGCCTCCTGTGTGATCCAACGAGGCAGATTCATATTCTACTTCCCCATGCAGGAGGACTCAGCAGGGAGGTTTCATCTGACAGCCTGATACACTTTTGGTTACCTTTGTCCTCTAAATCTTACCTGTAGGTATAAAAACAAAGGTCTTATACATTTACTCAGAAGAATGTATCCACGTGTTCTCTGCCTGAATGTATTTTCTCAGTCCAGCCCCAAATCCTCACCTCTCATTCTGTCTCTTGACTAGCTGGATGATAGAATAGACTCAGCTTTGTGTGAAGTGCCATGAACAGCCTAACCCTAAACACTCCACTCACATAAGCTCCTCCAATTATGTGGACCGGGGCAATTTCTAAATAACCTCTGGGCTTACACATTGCCACCACATCAGTGACCAATCAAGGCTATGCCACATTTCCCAGACAACACTCTGTAGTTCTCTATTACCTTGTCTCGCCTGACTATCTATAACGTCCACACTGGCTTGGAAGCTCTGTTACCTTTGCTTTCTATGTCTCTTTCTGCTGAATGTGATTTTATTACTTTGTGCATTTAAGCAACTCTGACCCTTCTTGATTCTCTGTGGGGTGGAGAAGCATCACCAATACCTCCCTTCACCACCAAGAGCATCGACCCCTCACCTTGACTACTCTTGTGATTCTGATTCACCAAACTTTGACATTTACTCAGCTACCCTCAATTGTCTGAGCTTAGGGAAAGTGTGGGAGTACAGTGAGGGTGTTCCTTTACATTAGTTCTTTCTTTTCCTGTATATACATATTTTGTTTTTTTACTGTGATAAACATATACAGATACATATATCTGTTTGAGTCCCAGATTTATTTATTTATTTTTGGGGGGTGGGGGGACCGTGGTTTTCTCTTTCTTTATTGGGCACTTTGTAGATGTCATGCAGGTCTAAAAGTTACGCTCTTAAATAACTATTTAAAAACTGACCAGGACGAAGGTCCTAGTCCAAAGCTCCAAACCAGAAGCAAAAAGGAATGGGGGTAGTGGATTGGGGGGTACTCCTCCAACATCACCAAAACCCAGAAAATGAGGATCCTAAGCTACTCCACAAGCCAAATCCGGGGCTTGGGCCCTTGGGCTAATCCACTGGTACCTCTGACTGCATCACGTTCAGAGTAAGGTAACCAGCAAGAGGCTGGAGCGAATGGCTAACCAATTCCAGACATGGACAGATGTAACTGAAAGGAGGACAAAAAGTGGACAAGTACTGTCCAGCTGTAGATAAGAGAGTGCAGTTAAGGGAGGTTGAGGGGCAGGGGAGAGGCTGGGGAAGCGAAATTGCAGCAATGCAGGAGTGTAGCCCCAGGGTCCTGTCCTGAGCAGCTGGTCAGGGTAGCAGATGTTAGTTCCCAGATGGAGATCCTGACCCAAGCCCAGGTAGAGGCCTCACATGTTGTGGGTCCTCTTGGTGAGCTGGGGCTCCTCATCCACCAGCTTGGATTGAGGTGCTCCTAGTAAGCCAGGATGTCTCCAGGCCACTTGGTGATTGTCTGCCTCTCACACACCCAAATTTCCTGTGCAAACTGCTGAATGGGTCTGAAGCCATGGCTGACCAGCAGCATACCACCCTCCAACTCATTGATGGCATCTGCCAGGGTGTCGATGGTCTCAATATCCAGGTGATTGGTGGACTTGTCCAGGAAGAGCATGTGGTGGTTCGGCCAGGCCAGCCAGACCAGACACACTTGGCACTTCTGCTCATCTGACCAGTTCCAGATTAGGCTCACCTGTTGGTTCCCAGTGAGACCATATGACCCAATGATCTTCTTCATTTCTTCCTGATTTCTGGGTAGCACTTCATGTACTCCAAAGGCAAGATATCTAAGTCCAGCTGCTCTTGTAAATGCTGATGGTAATGCCCTGTCTTGACACAAGAGTGTTTTCAGATCATGCCATCTGTGGGTAGTAGCTCTCCAGTTAGCAGCTTCAGAAGAGTTGATTTCCGTGCTCTGTTGGGCCTTACCAGAGCCACTCATGTGTCAAGGTCAATTCCAAATTCTAGATTATTGTAGATGCAAGGCCCATCTTTTTTATACTTGAAGCTCACATTTTGCACCATAATGACGGGTGGAGGGATCTTGCCATATGGTGGGAAATAAAATGACAGTGTCTTGGCGCTCATGATCCTCTCTGTCAGTCCTGATGCCATCATTTTCTGTAGCATCTTCTTCTTGCTCTGGGCCTGCCAGGCCGGCTTGCCACTGCCATGGTGAAACCTCGCAATGTAGTTCTTCGTGTGCACAATCTGATCTTGCTCCCAGTGAAACCTCTTCATCTGGTTCTTCTCCAGTTCTAGCTGCATCTTCACATACTGATCATAATTACCCATATAATACTTCAGTTTCTTGTGCGTGTGAATGATGTTAGTACAGACACCATTCAGAAAATCCTGGGAATGGGAGACAAGGACCAAGATATTCTTAGAAGTTTTTAGTTCTTCTTCTAACCACATTTAAGCATCTAGGTCCAGATGGTTGATGGGTTCATCCAGGAGCAGCATGAAGGGCCAAATAAAGAGGGTTCTGGCAAGGGCAGCCTTCATCCTCCAGCCCCCACTGAAGTCTTTCAGCTTTCTGCGCTGCATGGCAGGTGCGAAATCCAGTCTGTGCAAGATTTGCGAGGCCCTCATCTCTGCCTTATCAGCATCCAGCTTCTCCAGGTACCCGTAGAGTTCCATGAGCTTCTCACACTCCGCATCTTCAAGAACCAGATGCTCTGCCTCTCTCTCCAGCATGGCCCGCTCTGTGTCAACTTCCATCACACACTGCAAGGGTGTCTTGTCATTAGGGAGCATCTCTCAAGTCAGATGGTAGATGTCGATGTGCTCAGGGATGGGCACTTCACGTCTCCCAATAGCAGAGAACAGCATGAACTTTCCAATTCCATTTAAGCCAATGAGGCCATAACAACGGCCTGAATTCAATTCCAGCTTGGTGTCACTGGGCAGCTTTTGACTGTGAAAGGTGAGTGAGAGGTTGATAATGTGAACGTCAGTACTGCTGGGATGAGAGGCCAGGATGCCAGTGACAGCTGGAGCAGCAGCTTTCTTCATTTCAAAGTCCTCTAGCTCCTTGGTCAGCAAATCCACTTCTGTGGTGTCTCTGCCATTGGCCTTATTTCTGCCACCTGTGGTTCTGGGACAGCATCTCCATTTTCTTCATGTCCTTTTCTGGGCCGCTGTCGAGCTTTGGCAGCCTCCTTCTTTTCGGCTGCCTTCTTCTTGGCCAGGTCGGAGGGCATGAGGATGACCCACAGGGGTAGGTTACTGTTCTTACAAGGAGCTGGGCCTCGCCGCTTGGCCTCTGAGTCCCTGATTTTTTTATTATTTTAGATATAGTTACCCAGAAGTGAAATTCTTATATCATATGTTAATTCTATGTTTAATTTTGTGAGGAACTGCCATACTGTTCACATTTCTTCTTGTATCCCCTGTACGCCAAAATGTCTCCTTAGGTCTGGTGTAAACATCTGAATAGAAACAATGAGGGCAACTGTATTCATTATTTATGGCTGTGTATCAAATTACCCTCAAAATGTGGCAGCTTAAAACAATAAACATTTATTATCTCAGTTTCTCTGGGTCAGGTCTGGTTTCAGCTTAGCTGGGTGCCATTGACTCAAAGTATCTTGCAATCGAGGTATTAGCAGAGGCCGTAGTCAACCCAAGGCTCAACTGGGGAAGAATCTACTTCCAAACTCACTCATACATCTAGTTGGGAAGTCTCAGAAGATACGCTTCCAAGTTCCCTTAGATGGCCATTGGCATGCACGCACCAGGTTCCCACTGGGTGCTGATTGGAGATGTCAGTTGCTTGACACATGGCCTCTCCATAGGCCGCTCAACATGGCAGAGTTTTCTTCAGAGTGAGGACTCCTGGAGAGAAAGAGAGCAGGAGAAAGCTTGAAAAAGGCAGTCTTTTCATAATCTAATCTTGGAATGGCATCACATTACTTTTCCTGTATTATATTCATTCGAAATGGATCATTAGATTCAGCAAACACTTAGGGGAGGGTATTATACAAGGATGTGAGTACCAAAAGGCAGAAATCACTGGGGACCATTTTAGAAGCTGCCTACCACAGCAAGAAATGTGTTTTGCTTTTATTTTCATTGCTGTAATCTAGAACAATTAGGATCTAGAAAATAACGGTTTAATAATGAATGAATATTAGTAGGAATGTAACATCTGAGCCTTCACATTTTTAAACGGTGTTTGAAATCAGAGAAAACATAGTGTACCCTAACTTACGATGTTTTTAAAAACTGAAATATATCTTTATCTTTTTTATTATGTTACATTAAAAATCAGAATCAAATTTAGCATCTCTCCCAAAAGACATGAAGAAAACAATACCACGTACTGACTCCTTTTGTGTATTTCCTGGTATTCTGGTGGAAATTTTGTCATTGTATGACATATGGGAATACATAATATGGTTGAAGATAATGCAGTCTATTTTAAGAATTTTACATCAGTTACTAAAAGGCTTTTATGCTCCATGTTAAGGAAAGCAAATATTACACTAAATATATGCATGCTTTTATGCTTGGATTCTTTTTTTCAAATGTCATATTGATCTTTAGAGGAGACTTTTACATTACATCAGTAATAGTAAGGAAAAAAATATATATTTATTAACATAGGCTGCTATATTGGGTACCAAAAGTATATCTAAATATGCCCTTAGCCCCTTAATTTTTTAAAATAACATTATTTGGTTACAAGATAACATTATCTTTTCTAAATTAATTACTTCTTATACTCAGAATTTTATAATTGGTGATAATTTATTAGGCTTCCTGAAAGTTGTTAGGTATGTTATACCATGTACTCTCTATAAATATGAAAGATGTATTAATGTATTTATTCAAGAGACATGGGCCAGTTTAAGGAGAAAGTTGAAATGTTTAGCAGCAGCGCATTGGACAGTCCCAGAAAAAAAGTTGTACGATACACTGTTCAAATCTTTCCAACAAAAAAGGATATAATTCTTAGCCAGACAAGATCATAAGCTATGATAGATGTGTTGTACTATGGATACAGAATGGTAAGTTTCACCTATTAGCCAACTCAGATCAAGTGAAAGTGACAATTTTAAGGAATGTATTCAAAGCATTATGAAACCACTCCCAGATTTTAGCATATGTATGTAGTTTTCAGTTAGTAATGACTGCCAGGCCAGCGGTGTGGAAAAAGAGAGCAGTAGCAAAAGGTTTATTCCTCTTGCTGTATGTTGTATGATAATGACCACAATAAAATAGCATCATATACTTATCTTATACTTCATAGTTCCTAACACAGTTAATGACGAAAAATATTTTTGGATTTTTTTATCCCAATATTGAGTACTCCTAAATATTTATTGTACTTAATTTATAATGAAGCAAACTCTAAAATCACCTCTAACTCTAAAAGTTTACTATAGTATAATAGAAACATGTACCAATGTTAGTTTCAGTAAAGAAAAACATTTCTTTCATTTTAGCAATAAAATGATATTATTATATTTGCTTAATAACTTCTTAAATTCTGACTTTGCTACTTACTTTTAAAATAATTCCACAAACACATATGTTTTTTAGTTTCTTTGATATTCCTAACTCAATAAAACTTTTAAAAATCTATTAGTACGTGCCTATGGTCCCAGTTACTTGAGAGGCTGGGGTCTTGGGAGGGCTTGAACTCAGGAAGTTGAGGCTGCAGTGAGCCATGATTGTGCAATGCATTTCAGCCTGGGCAACAGAGCAAGACTTTGTCTCAAAAATAAATAAGTAAATAAAATATTTGATCTCTTAAATCATAAACCATTCCAAAATTTAGAATTCCAAGTATGATAGTTATAATCCAAAAGTATGCTAATTATTACTAAAATTTCTTTAGAACTTCCCAACTTTGCTATAAGAACATATAGATACATCTAGAAGAGTCCAGATTCAATTTGTTCTAGTCATAGCAAGTAAGTTTTACCTCTGCTTTCTCAGAGTGTTGATAGTCAATATTTCAATTGAAATGCTATAATTGTTAATTGTTTTAAATTTGGGGGCATTGATTTAAAAGCTGAATCACTCACTTATAAATGGTAAATATTAAAGTCTTAAAATAAAAACATAATTCCTTAAGAAATAATATTATGAAAGAAATGGAAAGGAGACATAACCAAGAAAATCCATATCCCTTATTATTGCTTAAAACTTAAAATGATAAGCATAATTATTAAGCAACAAATAGACTGTCATAGTTCTAAAGTCAAGAACTAAGAATCTCAAGCAAGTGTTTTACAGACTCAACAAAGTTTATACAATAATAGTGCAATTTCAAATTGTATAATAAAAATGTTCTTGGTTGCTGTTGATTTACCTACTAAAGTACGATTCCCAGCGCGATTTTTTTTTTAATTTCTCACATCTTTTTCTTGCATACATGGTAGTGACACTCTTCATATTGCAGTTGTAAACTAGCTTTAAAACCTGGTGAGCTACAGAAGCCCCATCTTTTGATCATACCATAAATACCCAAGTTTTCTAGAATTTGTTAAGGTAGATCCATAGTCCCTTGACAGACTTTTAAGTACCTTCATGACTAATTTTCCACACAAGGCTTTCTTATTACCGATACTTGGAAAGAAAATGAAAAGTGTCAATTAAGGTAATATTTCTATTGATTAAAAGAACCGACTATTAATGTATCATTTATTTATTAGAAAATAATTATATTTTATTTTATATCATTTTGCAATAAAAACTTTAAAACACATTGTGATTATAAACTTGGAAGAGGCATTTGATAGAGGTGCTTAAGCTAAATTACATAAAATTTCTAAGCTTCAAGGTATCTGTGAACTTCCTGAAACTGTAAGATATTTTATGTTAATGAACATGTTTCTAATAACATCCAAAGAGAGAGAGAAGGGAAAGACAGAAGTGAAGGATGAATGACTCCAAGGTTAGTAGCCTGAGCAACAAAAAGAATGGAATGTGCCATCAGCTAGGAAGGGATGATTTCAGGTGGAGCCATTGTGGAAGGGCGGGGTCAGGTGTTCAGTTTTATATGGGTTAACTTTGAGACATGTATCAGATAAACTAATGCCGCATGAACTAACCACAGAGAGGCACAAGATGGTAAGAAAAATAGAACTCCAAAAAAATATGTAGTGTTCACCTAAGTAATAATGCTATTAAGAATATGCTACAAAAATGGTAGGACACCTCTCCTGAATTTTGTGTAAATGTTATTCTAATTTTCCTCTAAGGTACATTTAAAGACCAAGAAATCAGTTTTGCCTTTGAAAGAGAAACCATTTTTTTCTATATTTTTTTTGTTATACCAATGATACACAGCTATTAAATATGGTTATAAATATTTAACCTATTAATGGTTGTGTTACACATTATAAACAGCTTTATGAGCTCACCAAGCACTGAAAGTGGTATACTCTGGTTCCCCAAGGAACCATGGATAAAGTCTCTGCCACAGTGGATGACATTATGTGCATTCACCAGTGACAAATGAGTGCTATGTCAGTTATAGATACTATATTGAGTTTATTTTAGTCAGGAAAGTTCGTGGCAAAGAGAAGATATGGTGTAAACTGACCTTGGCTAACTGATAGCACACTAAGAAAAAAAAATCCTTCTTTTGGAATTAATTTTGCTCCACAGTAATGAAATAGTGTGTGTGTTTTTTTTAAATCCTGAAATTAATGTAAAAGAATGTGTCAATGGTGTTGGTTATTTAGGACCCCTACATACCACATTTTGAACTTTTCTATTCTTATACATTTCTTTCTTCTTGGTCTGCCCTCTTTTTTTTTTTTTTAAATACTTTTCCCTTTTGGAGGGATTTATCTTGCTTATACTTAGGATCACTGCTAAAGGGTAAAATTAATAAGTCATCTCAGCAGACAGCTGTAGCATAACATGCAAAAGGGAAGACAAGCCAACTTGACAGAGGTCCAGGTCTCTAGGCACAAGCTTTGTGGCCTTGGGTTGGATACTTAATTTTCATGAGTCTTGATTGTGTTACACACGTCCATTAATCTCTCTCTGTATCAGTTTTCCCAATTGTGAAATAGAAATAAAACGCCAGTCTAGCATTGTAGTGAAATTAAATGAATAAATGTAGAGAGTTGTTTAGTGTAAGCTACTATACTAATATAATTAATATAATACAGTACGGTAATAATCACCATTTTCTAATTGAGATAAATATATGTAAAAGGACTGCCAGCTAATTATATTATTTAGCCCTCAATTATTGACCTCCAGACTGCATATCAGCCTCTGCACTGTGTATTTATGGTACATTATCTGTAATCTTTACAGCAACCCAGAAAAGCGGGCTTTACTTCTCCATTGTACAAGAAACTAAAACCGAAATGCAGATAACTGATGTGCACAAAGTCACACAAATAGAATGTGGCAAAGACAGAAGTTGGCCCCAGGCCAAGTCTGCCTAATTCCCAAACTTATGCTCAATCCCTCACCCACGAAGAGAGTGGTGAGATGACCAGTACACTTGAATGAGCAGCCCACCAGCTTAGTCTTGTGCCCCAGCAAAATTACAGGAATGTGTTGAAAGTCACTGTTCTCATCTATAAGATTACTCTACACAATCTTCAGGAACCCTGAGAAGTAAATTCCCAGCATGGGTGGGAATTCTGGAATCTGCGCTTTTTAAAAAATGTGGTTTGTTTTTGCAAAGTCAGTTACCTAATTAAATCCTTTGCCATTCTCAGATTATTCTCATGAAAAAATTGACGTCAACACAGAGAAAAAATGTCCTTAGATCTACAAAAGCAAGAGAAAGCTGTCTAGGCTACACAAACTGTTTGCTCTTTCATTCTGTCCGTTATATGCTTTAAACATTCCCCCAAGAAAGTGAACTTATATGCTATCACAAAGACTGCAATGTATTTTTATGTATTTGCATTATCTGTTTGTGGTATTTTTAAAGAATACTTTATTTGCTATTTTAATAACAAGTAATTATTTTCTAGTTATCATTCCGTCATTTCTACATTAAATATAGATGAATAAACTTGATTTAATGTGTCACTTCTGCACAAAGATATGAACGTCCTCTGGAATTTAAAGAAATGAAAAAGAGTTTGTGTTTCTTACCTTCATTATCAGTACAACTGGGCTTAGAGTCAATATACCTGGATTATATCAAGTCTCTTTCAGTTGTTCTTAGATTACATCTACTAGATACAAAAATCATCTCATAGTACCTAAAATCTATACTACAAAATTCTTGCCACTTATTTCTATTAATGCAAAGCCATTTATTAGATTTTGTAAAGATACAAGGATAAATTAATTGTAACTCCAGCCCTCAGACATCCTTTGAAAGCCAGCAGCAATACTTTTGGAAATTAGATGCCGTCTTCACAATTCAGGACAACTATGGAGACTCCATGACAGATTATTGTATGATCATTCACAATACATAAAATTAAAGTAGAACGTTAAAATAAGAAATGTTTCTTGTTTTTGGTTAAAGATGAAAATTAATACTGGATACAAACTAAAACACTAAATAGATAAATCAGTATAACTCTGATCCCTGCTACATATTTGTAATTTATAAAATTTCTGTTAATTTTGTGAGAAAGTTTCAATTTCTTAAGAACTCTCACATTAACTAAATTACTATATTTGAAGTAGCAAGAGATTTTGAACTATAAAACATTACGTTGATTGATTGTGATACTCAAAAGTGCTTAACACTTATTTAGCGCTTTACATTCTCAAAGCACTTTACAAACATTAACGAATTAATCATGCCACTGTGATGTCAGGAAGGTGGTAGAATCACCATTCCTGAGATGAAGGAATTAATTAAAGTGGCTTATGGCAATGAAAGATTTTAAAAGTCTGAATATTGAAACCTCAGTAAATACCTAAATGACGAGAGCAGTGATTTGACTGTATATGATATAAAGAAAGCAGTGCAAGTTGATACAATATTGCAATACAATCAAAGCCACCTTTCAACTGTGGCACATAGAGTATATAGCCATTGCTGACTACCTATATATCCCTACTAACCTTTGTTATTCTCAAAGAGCTATTATAGAATTAATTCTGCTAATATTTTAAAATTATAACAGCTTCATAAATAAAATGCCCTGTGAATTAAAACAATTTGTTTATGAATTTGTAATTTTTCATTATTAATCATGTTTTGGAAAAAAGTATCAACTACTAGAAACAGTTTTTTAAAATCATTTAAAAAAGAACATTGGTAACTAAGAAGTCTAAGTTATTTCCAAGGCAGAATTTTTTACTGACAACTTTCTAAAATACTATCAAAAAGTTTAGAGATTCTTAAAATAATGCCAATCTAAACTGGTCTTCTGAAATCACAGATATATATTTTAGAAAAAAATTTAAGTAGATATAGATATAAATACAGACACATGCACAACACATACATATACAGACACATATGTATGTGTGTGTGTGTGTGTGTAGTCTCTGTGTGTGTGTGTGTAGACTGGCCTCCAACTAGACAGCCACAATCAGAACATTTTCAGGAGTAAATTACAATTTGTGTGATTATCTTCTTAGTCAAACATTAAATAGTCCTAGCTTTTGAGCTTTGAGTGAGCCCTTAAGCATCATCTGAATAAACCTGAAGAGAGGCATTTAGGTCATTAGCACCATCACAAAGTATACCCTCTTATCAATTCAGATGCAAAGTTATTTCAACTATTTTCTTTTTTAGTTTCCATTGGTTCCACATTCTAGCCAAATAAAGGAAGAGTTCAGCTCTTGAAACCAGAGGAAAATAAAAGAAGTATTAAGAGAACTTGATTATTTTATAACAAGATTAGGAAATCCATCTGAATTCAAACCCTATTCTGAATTTCGGGGCTTTATATTGACCACAGAGTTACTGATATTGCAGTCTCGTGTAGGTTCGTACCACTGAAATAAACAGGAGACTGAAGGAAAAGGAAATGCAAATGGACAATATGCAAACATTTGAAAGATATTCTGCCTTATTGGTATTTAAATACACGTAAAATAACGTTACCGTAAGATTGACAAAACGTAAGAGAATGCCAAAACTTAGGGGTGATAAAGGTGCAAGGAAATAGGTCCTCTCACAGACATTCTTGAACTGAAATTAATGGAATCATTCTGTTTGGTGATATCAACAAAAAAGCAAACAAAAAGAAAGAAGCCCACTAGGAGACAAATGTTTGTCTTAGGATGTTACTAAAGCATCCTTTGTAATGGAAAAGAAAACAAAAACTGATTATATACCAATAAGGAAATGGTTGAATAAATTACGGTATAACCACATTATCAACACAATTCCAGTTTTGAAAAGTGTGTTATATTTGTATATATGTGGATACTTTTGATTAAAATTTTTAAAAATTTCAAATATAGGCACAAAATATTAATTATAGTTACCTCTGGGGATTGAGATTTTAAGAATAGGAGTGGGCAGAGAAGCTTTTCACTTTTATTACTTTAATTATTATTATTATTATTATTTTTTTTTTTTTTTTTTTTTTTTTTTTGAGACGGAGTCTCACTGTGTCTCCCAGGCTGGAGTGCAGTGGCGCGATCTCGGCTCACTGCAAGCTCCGCCCCCCGGGTTCACGCCATTCTCCCGCCTCAGCCTCCCAAGTAGCTGGGACTACAGGTGCCCGCTACCGCGCCCGGCTAGTTTTTTGTATTTTTAGTAGAGACGGGGTTTCACCATGTTAGCCAGGATAGTCTCGATCTCCTGACCTTGTGATCCACCCGCCTCGGCCTCCCAAAGTGCTGGGATTACAGGCTTGAGCCACCGCGCCCGGCCTACTTTAATTATTTTTAAGTCTTAAGTTGTAGGTGGTTTTGGTTTGTTTATTTTATTAAACAAATAAAAACAGGGAAAACTTTTTAAGACTAATATTCTTTATCTTTATAAGTTTATAAGAATATACATTATCTTCATAAGTTTGTGACTTGATTAAAACTTTGGAAATAAACACACTAATTGATATTGCCTTGTATAAGTGGCAGAGAAAAAAATCTAATAATCAAGAAGGTGTAATTTGGGATTCTACTGGCCAACTGATAGATAGTTAGCCAACACCTAAAATAAAACTTTTTAATAAGGTAATAGAGAAACAAAGACGTAGTCTATTCATCATATTACCATATTTCCCACATAACTACATTTCAAAGATCCAACCTGGTTTTATTTTAGTTTCTCACTTCTTGCAGTAATAATTTGTCATTGAATTTTGGGGGTATGTCAATATGATGATGAAGTGCCAGGTTGCCGTGGAGCAAATACACCCCAGAAGACCAACTCGAAAAGACAGAGAATGTTGACATGTTCATGCTTCTGTGAATTCCATGTCTATGTCAGCCCTAAATTGCACAAAATTAAGCAACAAAGCTAAAAGTTCGTTAAAAGTACTTTTTAAAAATTGTTCATTTATTTCCTAATGACATTGAAAGTTCTGTGTCTTTGATTTTTCAAATGCCCAAAATATGGCCCACTTAATTGATGTATCAATCAATGGCAATATTTGTTTTAAATATATGTACTGTATTTTAAACATATATATACGTGCATACTACACATTTGGTTAGTCATAGAGAGGAAACATGCTAGATAAATAGACAGATGTAGAAAAAACCAGATTCTTGTCACACGACCAGGAAAATGTAGGCACGTGGACACATTGTAGGGTGGGTAGCGCAGGGCTTATTGGGTGAAAGGAAACAAGGAAAGAGGGACTGTCAGCAAAGGGAGACAGCGCCCCGCTGCAGGACTCCCGCCTCACAGATTGATTCCCAGGTCACCACCCAGGAACTGAAGAGGCCAGGCTGCTCCCCACTGCAAACGCCCCGAACTTCTCGAGGCTCCACCCCGTCCTCCCAGTGCGCAGGTGGGCATTATTCAGAGAGAATCAGTCCGAAAAGAGCCAGCGTCAAACCCGGACCTGCAGTCCGGTTTTTCAGCCTTCAGGCTATTTTAGGCTTTAAGGCGGGGTTTCACCGGGGACTCTTGGCTGTCTCCTGTCTCTATCACAGACGCATAGATACACTGAAGCATACTCATCTGAAATTTTTCAGTTGCTCCTTACTTTAGTTTTCTATAGAACAATTGAGTTTTGACATTTAAAACTTTTTTAAATAAAGAAAAATAATTAATGCATACTCTAAGTTCTGCTCAATTTTGCTATTTTTTATTCTTAAATTCTAAGAGAAATTCTGAAAAGACCTCTACAAATGTGTTAAGATGCACAGATTCTATCACAATGGAAAATAAATCAATAGATATTCTGAAGAAGAAAAATGAAAAGTGGAAGTTTTTTTAATAAAATGCCAGGAGGTTGTGTTTGTGTTAATGAGAAACATTATCTTACCAAAAAATGCTGTTATTCTCATTTCCATTTATATAGGAAATTGATTAATACTTAACTAATTGGCACATGCAAATGGGGATTAACTGAATTCACTTTTCTCCACAACTCAACGACTGTAATTTAGATCCTTACTTAGATTTAAATCTTTTATTATTTTTGAAGGTAATCATCTTCCTGTTGTTAGAAATAAAATATCAAAGCACCATGCTAATTATAGCTCCTGTCTCACAAATTAGCTAATTAACATTACTGAAAAGCAAATGTACAGCGAGCAAAGTTGAAACTCCTGAATTGGAGTCAAGCCTTTATACAAGACAGTGGTGAGATACAGGTTATTGAATGCCATTGGGTCAGATATACTTTGGAGCTAATAACTGTAGTCAGATATTTAGTTTTTCTTCAAATAAGTAGCTTATTCTGATGTTTCCATGCAATTACACCTGTGAACTTTTTGCGATTAGCTCTTCTAGACGGAGAAGAGGTGGGAAATCAGAATGATGCGCATGGCTAGGAAAAGCCATCTTTTAGTAAAACCTCAAAAGTTCTCAAGGCATGCATGACTTGCTTAGGAAACTGTAAAACCAGTTGTGTTCATAATTTTGTGTTTGCTAATTAATATATTTCAATACCTAAGATGTTGGAACAATAATTCTTTAGATTCAGGGGGGAAAAAAAACTGTTTAGCAGTGAATTGAGAGGGAAATGGCTAGAAATTCAAAGTTCCTCAGAGATGTGAACCTAATTCATTTGTGTGCCAATTTAACCTGTGGTTGGATAGTCACGTAGAATCAGGGCATGTGTGGAGGAGCAGTCCTAACAAGCAGGGACGTGGTCTTCATCGGAAGTATCGGAAACAAGCCTTACCCATGACTATTTGCATATTGAATGTTAATTAAGCAGTTACTATGTGTCAGAGTATGTTACAATCTTAATACCTGAGAGTATGAAAGACTCTCACTCTCACTCATAGTGATGAGACTATGACCTCAAAAAGCACACAGAGATACAACAGACAAACCAAATGTGTAAACGGAAAAATAATTAAGTTAATTAAATGTTGGAGTACCTGCAACAAACAAAAACCAGAAGGTTGAAATAACACCAAAGTTAAAAGACTGACAAACTGAAAGATCTAGTCATGGAAGAAACAGAAGAAATGTGATTTCAGTCAGATGTTCTAAAATACAGAAGAGCTTCATGTGACCAAGGGGCCGAAAGAAGTTCATTATGCTGAAGTATAGTGAATAGTGGACAAGAGAAAGAACAATATAAAATGAAGGTGTAGAAACAGGAGCAGAGCAAGGTCACATCAGGCCTTGTCAACTTTACTAAAAGGCTGATTTTATTTTAAGTTCAACAGGAAGACATTGAAAGTCTTTAATGTGGGGAATGATATGAGTCCAATTTACATTTGGGAAGGTCAGTCATGGGACGAAGTGAGAAAGAGATTGTGGAACAACAAGAGCATAAGTGGGTAGACCTATGAAGACTGTATTCTATAGTCTTGGTAAAACATGGCAGTGGTCTTGTCTCTGGTGGTAACAGTAAAGACAGAGAAGAAAGAATGACTCTAGATGCAAAGTGTATTAGTCCATTCTGCTATAAAACACACACACACACACACCAGAGACAGGATAAATTCTAAAGAAAAGAGGTTTGATTGACTCACAGTTCTGCATGGCTGGGGAGGCCTCAGGAAACTTATAATCATGGTGGAAGGCGAAGCAGAAGCAGGCACCTTCTTCACAAGGAAGCAGGAGAGAGTGAGCATGAGCAGGGGAAATGCCAGATGCTTGTAAAACCATGAGATACCGTGAAAACTCACTGACTGTCATGAGAATAGGATGCGGGAACCCACCCCCATGATCCAATCACTTCCCACTGGGTCCCCCCATGACGCCTGGGATTATGGGGATTACAATTCAAGATGAGATTTGGGTGGGTCACAGGCAAGCCATATCACAAAATTAGCAGAAATCACTGATAGAGAATGAAATCACTGATAGAGAAAGCATCATACATACGTCGCTTGAGCAACTGGGTACATCATAGTGAAACCTGGTAAGAAAGAAAAATCTGCATCTAGTCAGGGAGACAAAGGAGCCTTCAGAGTGATGAATTAAGGTAGTCATGTCAGCCCAAGAATAAGGCTTAATTTGAAACCCCAAAGGCAAGACAAGAAGCTGAAGTGGCTACAATTCTCTTTGCCCAGAAATTACACTCAGGGGGAGTGAGAAATGGGGACAGGGTTGAGGAGAGATGGGGGACATCAGTGGAGGCATACATGGGATGTGACTAAACAGGGGAAAAACTGGACATACAAGGCAAAGGGCATATGAGACCACAAGTTCTGGACTGTCACATGGGTCTAGCATATTCCATTCAGAAGAGCACTGTGATGGAGCCCTGACATGTGTCTTAGTGCTCCATAGGCCCGGGCTGCACCTGAAGCACTCATGCTTTAAAGAACAGCCAACCTTTCTGAAATTCTCAAAGGTGTTCCATATTTTTGCTTATGAGAATATTAAGGTCTTGAACAATTTCCATTACTCCAGCTTTGCACAATGTAGTCCTAATGCCACATCTTAATTCTCAGAATCCCTGAGGTAGCCCTGTCATAGGCCGAGTGTCTGGATGAATCAGACATTAGAGTCAGATTGGAGACTCACTCTAAGCACAGAAACCCCAGTCAGGGTCTTACTCTAATCACAGAAAGCCTCAGACATGTTTGTTATACGAACAGTTTGTTTTGGGGGTTCTCATCTCTCACCATCCTCTTTTTCTCATTTGCAGTCATCTACCCCTTTGTAAGGTGTCCATTCAGCTGCCTCCAATAAATAGTGCCCTGCTATTTTCTGACATCCAACTGGATGATGCACCACACTCATTTCTCCTTTCCCTGTCCCCTATAAAAATATATGCATCAGTGTTCATCCCTCTACAGCCGTTCTAGATAATCCAATAAACTAATCTATGTTCAAACTGCTAATGGTTTAAATCAGAGGATGTTAGAAGTGGCCCTCTGGAGAAACATGGCTTAACCAACATGTTAAGGGCTAATTCTGGAAATAGCAGCTCCTTGTAGGAAATTGAACTGTAAGTGGAAAGCAAGCCTTTTACATCCTTAAAATTAACCACATAGAAAGTTGTCTCACCCTGCTTTGGGACAAACTTTAGCCTTAAAAGTAAGCCTCCCAAATTACGGAATGCTTGTTTGAAGAAAGACGGTTTGCCCTAAAAAAAGAGGAGGGCTTTCAATCATCATGTGAGTACAAAGAAAAAAAATTTTTACTGGAAAAGGAGCGAAGCCTTTGTCTTTGACCCAGTGTCCCACCGAGTGGAAACGTTTGCTTGGAGATTCCATGCACAGGTCAATGTACCACAGAAGCCAAAATCAGTTCTTAAAAACAATAACACTAACCACAAGCCACCCAAGAATCAGAGACACTTTTATACAGCCCAGCTTCTTCCCTTACAGGCTCATTTTCAAGGCCACATGGGTTGGGGGAAAATTGTGCATCCCTGCTAAAGTGGTTTTTCGTCTATAGTGAATGTGTTTTAGTCTTGACATATTTTCCCATTGGTAAGGGGGGAAAAAGTCAAGCAAATTTAAATGCACAAATAAAATTTGCCATCGTCTTCAAAACATAAGAGAGAGTGCTTAAAGAGCAAGCTTTATTTTGGCTATTTGCACTTCAATTCTCCTTACCTAAAAGATGGGAGTGTTGTTCAAAAAGAATAGAAAATAGCCTTCCTATAAAAGATCCCAGCATAAAAGATGAAATATGCATCTTACCTTTAATACCTGACTGGTTCCTAGCCAATGCATAGCTTTTATTTCTTTCAACTTGACTCCAAGAAGACTTCCCTGACTGCCATAAATCATTTGCTTTTGTTGCATTGTGCCGATATTGCAGCTTTATTTTCCAGGTGCTCTGTTCATGACATCTCTCCCCGAATCAATTCCTCAGCCAATCTTCTACTACTTTTATTTAATTTAATACAGTATTATTTTTAAAATATAATGAATAAATGGGAAATTAATGAGTAAAAGAATACATGAGGCTGGATGAGATGGCTCATGCCCATAATCCCAGCAGTTTGGGAGGCCCAAGCAGGAGGATTGGTTAAGGCAAGGAATTCAAGACCAACCTGGGCAATGTAGAAAGACCGATTCTCTACAAAATTTTTTAAAAAGGAAACTTAGCAGCGTGTGGTGGCACTAGCCTGTAGTCCCAGCTATTCAGGAGGCTGAGGCAGCAGGATTGCTTGAGCCAGGGGGTTCAAGGCTGCAGTGAGCCATGATTGTGTCACACACTCCAGCCTGGGCAACACAGCAAACACTAACTAAAAAAAAAAAAAAAAAAAGAAGAAGGAGAAGAAGAAAGCATAAGTGAATAAATAAATGAACCAAGGCCATTAACTGCCATAAATTCAGATGAAGAGCTGTTTACATAAGTGTTACCCTTTGATTTACAAGCTACCTAATTGAAAATAGAAATAAAACGTAAGAACATAAGAAGAGTGAGTGACAGAGTTCCATTTTTTTCAAGATTAGTCCGACAACTAACTTCTCTAAGTACATATTAGATACTTTGAAAAGGTCTTTCAGACCAGTACAATACCATTTGGTACATTGAACTAGTCATTTACTGAGTAATACCCTGTATATGTAAAAAGTCATGTAACGTTTACTCTTTTATAATCAGAGAGCAGCTAAGGCTCTGGGAAGTAACAATAGCTTTCAGAACTACAGTCAGCAACAAGCTACATTTCCAGTTTTGCAGATTCACTAGAAAAAAAGGATTATCCTTTGTAAAATGTTAATAGTGCCAAATGTACCTGTATGGTTGACACAACCAATGAAGCTTCCAGTGTATTCTTATTTTAATAAAATGCTATTTTTAAGGAGATAACATAAATAATTATCTAATACTTTAAGTGACATAAACTGCATTTAATAAGTTCTAGAGTATTATTCATATTATTCTCTTCAAAAGCATTAGCTCACTTAATCCCCACAATCACTTAATTCCCATAACAGACCTAAGATGCTGATACTATCATTATTCCTAACTTACAGATAGGGAAACTGAAGCATAGGGAGAAAAACCAATTAAAGCTAGAGCTGAACTTTGACCCCAATTCTATTCCATTTTTGAGTTCAATCTTACAATCATTAAAATATATTCTTTGTTATATGCATGGTTATATACATAACCACAAGAATGTTAAGTTTACTTATCTGTTTTGTACACCAGCGGATCACAGGTGTTTATATCAATGCCTGTCATACATAGTGGGTACTCAATAAGGATTTGTTAAGTGAAAGAATGATAAATAATGAGGACTATCTTGGATCAATACTATATCAATAATCTCATATCAGTTCCGGACTCAAGTTAGACGCAAGATATTCACCTGAAACAAAAGAGTGTTAAGTTGCATGGTAGAATTCCTCCTGTCAATCACATGTTTTGATAGTTGCCTCATCATCTATATAGAGTAAAACTTTTTAGAACATTGATGGTAGGTTAATCTATGATCTCTGTCCAGCATTTATAACAAATGTTAGAAAAACAAGATTATTTTTGCTTCTGTTGAACACATAATGATTCTTATGGTAGGCTTAAAAAACATATAAATAATCAATTAAACACAAAACTCGATACACAGCAAATAGTTGTTAAATAGAGAAGGAATTTAATATACTGAACAAGAAGACTCATGAACCTAAAGTGTGCTCTTTTTCTTAAATGGTTTGGTTATATGAAATAATAAAAGATAGCTGACAGAGCCAGACTCTGTCTCAAAAAAAATAAATAAATAAATAAATAAATAAATAAATAAATAAAATAAAAGATAGCTGAGAAAATATGCATAGCACAATACGTTTTACCACAACTATTTAGAGAAATGTGAACAAATGTATCATTTTGGCTCTTTGAGCACAACGTATTGTGCTATGCATATTTTCTCAGCTATCTTTTATTATTTCATATACCCAAACCATTTAAGAAAAAGAGCACACTTTAAATAGCAGAGCTATTAGGTACCAGCAGCCTAAATGGATCTCTATTTTGTAGATTATGTTCAATTAATCTGCTACTGTTTGTGCAAACACACCTCGTTCTTTCTTGCTTCTGTAACATTTCTCATGCTATTCTCCGACTTAAAACACTGTTTCTTTTCTTCAGGTATCCAACTGAACTTCAAAGCTCAGCTAGCTCAAACATTATTTCTATGAAAACTTTCCCAAGAAAAATATTGAATTAAAAGTGTGGGAGTAATCTAAGAAATAAAATAACCCATCTCCACCAACATGAACGTATGCATAACTTTTCCTTCTACTACTAATTGCTATTGCAGCCTAGACTTACACATCTGAAGAGACAAAAGTGTGAGACTGTGATCCCGGCAGTGAGACTCCAAAGTCTAGGTATTTATCCCTAAGCGAAATATATATAGATAGACGGATGATACGCTGAGCACCGTGGCTCATGCCTGTAATCTCAGCAGTTTGGAAGGCAGAGGTCGGAGGATCACCTGAGGTCAGGAGTTCGAGACTAGCCTGGCTAACATGGTGAAACCCCATCTCTATTAAAAATATAAAATTATCTGGGCATGGTGGTGGATGCCTGTAATCCCAGCTGGGGCAGGAGAATTGCTTGAACGCGGGAGGTGGAGGTTGCAGTGAGCCGAGATCTAGCCATCGCACTCCAGCCTGGGTGACAAGAGCGAACCTTGTCTAAAAAAGAAAGAAAAGAAAAAAGATGATATAGACAGATAGAAGATATATGATCACATATACATAAATAAAGGCATTTAAAATAATGAAGACAAACAAAGAGCTTTCTTGGCCAGGATTTGTCTGTGAAAGCTTTATCTAGGCTTCAGCAAGGCCTGGAAGAACATGTAAGATTTGAACAGGAAGAAAGCAGAAGAAAAGGCTTTTTAGGCAGGAGGAAAATCATGTGAAAAGTTTCAGAGGGGAAAAAAAAAATAAGCATAGATAAGTACTGGTAGGGAAATAGATTACAAAAAGCAAGAGATAAATAAAGAAATGAAGTTGTTCGTTGATGAAAAAATTGCCATGGCAAATAATTGAGTTCGTACTTTTTGCGATATGTTTTAGGATATACTTAGTTTTTAAGTGTGGGAACACCATGATGGAAGTGATTTTGTTTGTCAGCAACACTTCCTTCTTATCTTTCATCTCCATCTAAACCCTACCTTCTCTTCAATGCAGAAACAAGAGCAGTCAGAGGTTATTTGCAGGAATCATTTTGAAGAGAAAAATTTCCAAGCAATCAACTCCAACTAATAAAAAATCTGAATTTAATTATATGAGAAAAAATCAAAACTTGTAAAAAATAAAAATAAATGTTGGAACTGGCACAGAGTAAATGTAGAAAAACTCACTTATGAAAAAAAAAAGTACTTTTTTTTTTAAGGCAATAAAACTTAGCCAGTACTTATGTGGTGGAAAATCTCAACCTACATCCACTTTGTCAGTATTATGGGGTAGTTTTAATTATCAAGACTCCAGAGACTTTCTTCATGTAAGGAAAATATTACTAGAGATATAGGATATCAACTTTCACCTTATATATTATAATACATAGGGGTCATTTTCATGGGTTTTCACCATGGGGGGAAATACTTTCAAACAAATTACTTTCCGATTTAGAATATTTTCCTGTATATCAGGAGCCAACTCAATAATTTCTAATGCTTTGAGGAGTGAAGCACAGGAAATTCTTTCATCTCTGAGTTGGCATGTTTCCTCTCTCCTCTTCTACACCATAATACTACACTTAGCACTGGTTGGTTAAGCCCAGGCTGGCTGTCCCTCTACCCTCCACAAACCACATTTATGACCATATTTATCTTATTTGGGACACCAAGTTCAAGCAAAAGATTCTTGGATCAGGGTCAAAGGCATTAGAAGGTTGGCAAATTGATTGTGGTGAAGTAGAAATGCCCTTTGTAAAATACCATAGAAGCAAAAATATAGATTTACTTTGTGTTTTGGCTTAAAAATAATTTCCTATGGTAAACCAGTTCCTCACTAAATACCAATTTCACATAGTAACTAAATTCACCAAGTCAAACAATATTTGAACGCTTTTATTGTTGTCTGCATTATAGTTCATTTCCAAGTCAATAATCATTGACTTATTGTAGTTTCTGAATCACATATTCTAAATATCTTTGTAGACCTGAGGTTGAGTTTTGTCATCAAGCAATACTGAGATGGAATTATTTCCAGAGAGAATTATTTCGTTCTACTAATTATAAAATATTAAAATCTATTAGGTTTGTATGAGTACACACTAACTTGTACACATAGAAAGCTTAATAATTCAAGTACCAGAATATCATCTTTTAAAAAAGTTTTATATTACATCTCAGGAAATTGCACTTTACCTCCAAGGATGTAATTATTGCACAGTATCTTAAACCTGGGACATACTTAATAACTATTAATTCATAGACTTACTGTTTATAACATGCTAAGAGAAAATAAAGTAAGGAATAAAACTCAGGTTGATATTTATTTTCAGAAATATTTCTAATATTTCTATTTAGTTCAGGAATATGAACAGAAAATGCATCTTATCATCTATGTTAAATGGCTATGTTATAAATTCAGAACATATTGGAAATAAAAATATTATAAATTAAGTAAATAATTTTGGCCCATAATCATTTGACCATTTGGGGCTTTTTCTGGGCTTAATTGAAATTTATAGTTAACAATAAAAGATGTGTTCTAAAAATAAACTGCCCTCCTCAAAAATAATCTGGAAATGGTCAAAAGTCTCCATCATGTATTCTGACAAAAGTGATCATATTCTTATTTCGCTTTCAGTTTAGCTTCACATTTTGTTTAAACACTAAAAACTCTCTCTAGTGTTCCTCGGGAGAATGATTAGCCACCATTAAATAAAGAATCTCAGGAGGCTGGGCTCTCACCTGCAATCCCAGTGCTTTGGGAGGCCAAGGCGGGAGGATCATTAGAGCCCAGGAGTTCAAGACCAGCTGTGGCAACAATGCGAGACCCTGTCTCTACAAAAAAAATTTTTAAATAGCCAGATGTGGCAGTGAGTGCCTATAGTCTCAGTGAATTAGGAGACTGAGGTGAAAGGTTCCCTTGAGCCCAGGAAGGAGGCTGCAGTAAGCTATGATTATGCCACTGCACTCCAGCTTGGGTGAACAGAGCAAGACCTTGTCTCAAAATAAAAAAAGAGAATCTCAGGTGTTTGTGTTAAATCATCTTGGCTACATGGAGTTGCCCATTTAAGAAGCAGTTCACTTTCAAAGAAATACCTTCAATTTAAGGCATCTGTTCTAAGGTTTCTCACATGAAGTTCTGCTTGCTTTCTGTGTCTATGATATCTCAACACAGGCTTCTACTATGGGCAGTCAGTTGGGATTTTTGTGGGAGCTTCGATTCAAGTGCTCTCAAGAGTATAAGTACCATATAAACTTCACAGAGTTTAGAAGATTCTTCTATTCACAGAGAATGGAAGATTGTTGCACATCAATCTTCTATTACATGTGCTTGAAGAGACCCTGGGAAAATTCTAGTTGAAACCACTGCTTTAGCATCTTCAATTAAAACCATTTGAACAAACAGTAAGTTGAAAGCTATGAAAGGATTTTTTTTTTTACAAATAGGCTTCCAAACAGAGCAATATTGGCAAAGGAAACAAAAACACAATTTGTAGTGTTTAAGAACTGCCTAATCCATTTAAAAATAAACAGAGGGACAAGGTTTTCCAGAGAATAGGGTTTATAAAATTTTCAACTGACAGAGAGAGAGGTTGAGTTGAATAACGGGACTAAGGGAGGAGGGATCAAATTTGCCAACTTGAAAGAAAATATTAGTAAAGATTTTCCAAAGGTAAAAATCAACAGATCTTTCCTCCTGGATCTGCAAACTACCAGTGAATGTGCCTACTAAAGAAGCATTGCAAGTTTGTAAGACAATATAAATAAAAAGTATTTGGTGATAGAATCAAGAGACATCCCCCTGTATTATTCCTAGAGTCATCAGATACCCAGTTGTTGAAGCCATCTTCAACAACTTAGATCCTTAGAATTCATCCTGGACTCTTTCTGTCTCTCATTCTGTCTATTTAGTAAATTATCAAATTTTAAATTCCTTGAATCTCAGGTAGGATTCAGATGTGAAAAAATAAAAAGAGGAGTTGGTACCATTCCTTCCAAAAATATTACAAACAAATGAAAAGGGGGGACTCCTCAACTCATTTTATGAAGCCAGCATCATCCTGATACCAAAACCGGGAGAGACACAACAACAACAACAACAACAACAACAACAACAAAACTTCAGGCCAATATCACTGATGAACACTGGTGCGAAAATACTCAGTAAAATACTGGCAAACCAAATCCAGCAGCACATCAAAAAACGTATCCACCATGATCAAGTTGGCTTCATCCCTGGGATGCAAGTCTGGTTCAACATACTCAGATCAATAAATGTAATCCATCCCATAAACAGAACCAAAGACAAAAACCACGTAATTGTCTCAATAAATGCAGAAAAGGTCTTTGATAAATTTCAACATTCTTTCATGTTGAAAACTCTCAATAAACTAGCTATTGATGAAACATGTATCAAAATAATAAGAGCTATTTATGACAGACTCATAGCCAATATCATACTAAATGGGCAAAACCTGGAAGCATTCCTTTTGAAAACCAGTACAAGACAAGGATGCCTCCTCTCAACACTCCTATTCAACTTAGTATTGGAAGTTCTGGCCAGGGTAATCAGGCAAGAGAAAGAAATAAAGAGTATAGGAAGGGAGAAAGTCAAGTTATCTCTGTTTGCAGATGACATGATTTTATGTTTACAAAACCCTATCATCTCAGCCCAAAAACTCCTTGCACTGATAAGCAAGTTCAGCAAAGTCTCAGGATACAAAATCAATGTGCAAAAATCACAAGCATTCCTTTACACCAACAACAGGCAAGCAGAGAGAATGAACTCCCGTTCACAATCGCATACACCAACAATAGGCAAGCAAATCATGAATGAACTCCCATTCACAATCGCTACAAAGACAGTAAAATACCTAGGAATACAACTAACAAGGAAAGTGAAGGACCTCTTCAAGGAGAACTACAAACCACTGCTCAATGAAATAAAAGATACACAAACAAATGGAAAAACATTCCATCCTTATGGATAGGAAGAATCAATATTGTGAAAATGGTCACACTGCTCAAAGTAATTTATAGATTCAATCCTATTCCCATCAAACTATCATTGACATTCTTCACAGAATTAGAAAAAAACTATTTTAAATTTCACATAGAATCAAAGAAAACCCCATATAGCCAAGATAATCCTAAGCAAGAAGAACAAACCTGGAGGTATCACGCTACCTCATTTCAAACTATACTACAAGGCTAGAGTAATCAAAACAGCATGGTACTGGTACCAAAACAGGCCTATAGACCAATGGAGCAGAACAGAGACCTCAGAAATAACACCACATGTCTACAACCATCTGATCTTCAACAAATCTGACAAAAGCAATGGAGAAAGGGTCTTCTATTCAGTAAATGGGGAAAGGATCTCTTATTCAGTAATTGGTGCTGGGAAAATTGGCCAGTCATATGCAGAAAAATGAAACTGCACTCCTTATATGCAGAAAAATGAAACTGCACCACTTCCTTACACCTTATACAAAAGGTAACTCAAGATGGATTAGCGACTTAAATGTAAAATCCAAAACCATTAAACCCCTAGAAGAAAACCTAGGCAATACCATTCAGGACATAGACATGGGCAAAGACTTCACGACAAAAACGCCAAAAGCAATTTCAACAAAAGCCAAAATTGACAAACGGGATCTAATTAAACTAAAGAGCTTCTGCACAGCAAAAGAAACTATCATCAGAGTGAAAAGGCAACCTACAGAATGGGAGAAAATTTTTGCAATCTACCCATCCAACAAAGGTCTAATATCCAGGGTTTACAAGGAACTTAAACATATTTACAGGAAAAAAAACAAGCAACCCCATCAAAAAGTGGGCAAAGACTGTGAACAGACACTTCTCAAAAGAAGACATTGATGTGGCCAACAAACATGAAAAAATGCTCAACGCCACTGACCATCAGAGAAATGCAAATCAAAACCACAATGAGATACCATCTCACACCAGTCAGAATGGTGATAATGAAAAAGTCAGGAAACAATGTTGCTGGCGAGGCTGTGGAGAAATAGGAACGCTTTTATACTGTTGGTGGGAGTGTAAATTAGTTCAACCTTGTGGAAGACAGTGTGGTGATTCCTCAAGGATCTAGAACCAGAAATACCATTTGACCTAGCAAATCCCATCACTAGGTATATATCCAAAAGAATATAAATCATTCTACTATAAAGACACAAGCACACATATGTTTATTGCAGCAGTATTTACAATAACAAAGATATGGAACCAACGCAAAGACCCATCAATGATAGACTGGATAAAGAAAATGTGGTACATATACACCATGGAATACTATGCAACCATAAAAAGGACTGAGATCATGTCCTTTGCAGGGATATGGATGAAGCTGGAAGCCATCATCCTCAGCAAACATAGGAACAGAAAACCAAACACCACATCTTCTTACTCATAAGTGGGAGTTGAACATTGAGAACTCATGGACACAGAGAGAGAAACAACACAAACCAGGGCCTGTTGGGGGTTGGGGGCTGAGGGGCGAGAACTTAGAGGACAGGTCAGTAGGTGCAACAAATCACCATGGCACACGTATACCTATGTAACAAACCTGCATGCTCTGCACATGTATCCCTTTTTTTAGATGAATAAAGAAAAATAAATAAATCTCTTGAATCTATCTCTCATTTCCCACATCCTCAAAGAATTATCTCTGCCAGTCCTGGTGTCATCAGATTATTCACCGCCTCTTATCCTTTATTTCACTGCCCCTCCTCTTTCTCTGGAGTAATGCTTTTAATATATTTTCAAATTTCAAATAAGCTCATGTCACTGTGGTGTTGAACATCAATCTCATCTTTCATAGCTCTTCCATATGCACTTTCTAAACACACTGCACTCACTCACCACAGTTTCTCAAAATCATTATGCTTTTGTGTCTTGGAAAAAAAAATAATTTCTTTTGTCTTTCCATTCTTATTGACTAACAAGTTTCTAGTAACCAATATGCAGCTCAATCGTCACCTCCTTTCGAAGCCTCCAGCCCCTACCTCTTGCCAGACTTCTTCTTGTTCTTTCTTCTATCATAACACATCACATTCTTCTATCATAACACCTCACATCATGTCATGATCGGCATGTATTCTCACCAGGCTTTGAGTGCCTGAAGAGGAATTACTTCTTACTCAGTTTTTAATGTGAATGCACAATGTCTGTAATAGACATATGTTAAATAAGGGTTCTAGGATTGAGGGTGTGAAGCCACTGCTGTCTTAGGTGCAATTGCCTAGAAGCACAGCCTGAGAACTGGATTTCTGGGCAAAGGATTCATTCAGGGAGTGCGCTCAGGAGAAACCTGCAGGATGGCAAGCAAAGGACAGGTAGAGGAAGAAACTAAGCAAAGGTGTAGTATTCGTTGCTGTCTAGCCTCAGCCTAACCCTATTGGGAGTTCTGGAACAGTAAGTGATACCAGAAGTGGGTCTCTTTGAGCCAAGAGAGTCAGGCTTTGAGACCTCTGTGTCAGTCATTGGCTGCCAAAGGTTGGAGGGTGTTGATGGTGGGAAGTATAGCCTCTCTATATGCTATTAATTGTGCAAAACCACACCAAAGACTTTGATGATGTGTCATGCAGTTACATTGTTGTAGGAGTGCAGTGGTTCTTCCATGGGAACTGCTAAGCAGCTCAAAAAAGAGAAGAATCCTTAGAAATCTGTGTTTTAGTATCTAGTGTTAAATACAAATTAATACTTAGAAAGAGGCACCAAATCCCTAGAAAATACTAAGAATATTTCCTTAAAATATATACTTTTAAAACATATCATAAATTCCTTTTTTGTTGGGGTAGGGAATCCTATCTTTTATGTCTGAGATTTGGTCTCTTTAACCTCATCATATATGAGAATAAATAAAGGTTGCTCAGCAAAACTACTAAAGGCCTAATACAGCTGTTATATCTGTGTGAGTCTTTGTAATATTTCCTGGATACTTGGAACCGAATAAATGGTATCTCTTCATATTCTAGGCATTTATCTTAGAATAGAAGCGTTTTAAAAGTTTACATATGCAGGCCATGAAACATTATTTTGAATAGGCATTTATTAATATTCATGCAATATTTATACAGCCTGCCCACATACAGATAGACAAACAAAACAAATGGAGATTACCTTTCAACCATATTTTAGCATCTTTTCATAAATAGTGCATTATAGTAAACAACTATTCCAAATATTTTCTAAAATTAACAGTATGAGATGTCAGAGAACACTGGAGATACAACTAAGTCTCCAAAGCATATTTTTCTTCTTGATTGCTAATAAACAGATGAATTAAAACTAAGATAAAATTCCTGCTAACACACATGCAAATTTTAATCAATAACAATACAAAAATACATGTAGCAGTAAGAAGCTGCTGACCTTCTAAAATTTCATTCTGCACATTTTCTGTTTATTGTGCTGGATTCTGACCACACATTCCCTATTAAGATAATCACATGTTAAATGAAAGAGAATTCTACTTGCTTAAAGCTAATTTTGAGAAGTATTTGTAAAAGTACAATGGCATCATGTGGCACATTAGTAACGGGTATGAAAATGTACACGAGAAATGTCAATGGCTGTCATGTGCAACTGAGGGCAGAGAAGAGTGCATATTAATTCAGAAAAATTTGGCCCCACTCCAACGATTTTTACAATCCCTAGACTATTTTTAAGAAGTTCTCAAAATTGAATCACACATTTAAAACGGAAAAAATCAACTAACTGCCTCCAACTCAGGTATGAAACTAAAGATAAGGAAATTCAGGCAGCCCTTGGCAGTGTGGTTTGAGCAGATAACAATGGAAAATGTCCAAACCCTTTGACTGTAGAAAAGTCTCAACATTTGCATTTTGTTTCATTTTATTCTTCAGGCAGTATATTAACGCACAGGGGATTACTATTATAATTTTCATTAACATTGAATGCTCTAGATTCCAGTTGAACACATAATGTATTATTGAAACCCAGATTTCTAATTTTTAATGGTTGAGAAAGCAAGTGATTATACCCGTCTCTGAAACAATTTTTAAGCGACCTTCTATTAAATCAGTTAGACAAAAAAAGAGTAATTTAGTAACAAGAACCAAAATCAGCCTGTTTCAATACCTATGAGATGAGGAGATGGGTGACGTGAAACAACAGAATGGTTGGAAGATTCAAACAAATTTTGATTAGCTGGTATTAAGGTAAACATAGTGGTGGAGTGAATAGAGCCTAGAAAAGGGTTAGCTGGATAAATTAAGTTTCAGACAAGTGGGGACTTGATACTTCAACTTCTGGAACTTTCATTTTAATCATTTTTATGAAAACATTTCTAAAATATATTACACTCTTTATTATTCTTTTATTTAAAGAAACAGAGCATACTTATCTTTCCTTAATGAGTTAGATTATTTATAGATCTTAGACATTTTCATGTACTAAGAGAATTTTTAAATTTGTCCCTAGACTGATCAAATATTGCTATAGCATTCAAATGTGGCAAGGTTACATGCTCAGAATTATTGAAGTAAGTAGGATTTTTCTTTTTTCCTAAACATCCCAAGAGCTCAATATTGTTCTGGTGAGTGTTTCTTCTTTCACATATGGGCAGCTTTTTCATTCATTTATATTTTTTACAGTAGCTATCATTGCTTTCAATTTCAGCTGTCATTTCCCTTTCTAAGTTTTTTTTTTTCTCTTCCACCCACATTGCTTCTTTCTTTATTTTCCTTTGTATTTTTTAAAACATTCTCGTATGTCTTTACTTTTATCTGACGAAAACTGATTTTGAAAGCTAATATCATAAACGTAAATGCTGGTTATTTTTTTCTCCTGTAATTTTTGCGTTAGAAACATTTTTGGCAAATTTTGTTGATGTTCTTACTCGGTGGTCTTATTTTCAAATTATTATTATTTTTTTATTAAGGCAGTAGAGAATGCCAAACACCTGAGGGGCTCTGTCTACAGTGACTAATTTCTTACCTTTTATGATAATGTAAATGTACTTTCCTCCACGGGTTTTTAAGTATTTCCCAACTCTTTTCCTAGATAATTAAATTTCCTCTTTCATTTTTTTTTTTTTTTTTTTTTTTTTTTTTTTTTTTTTTTTTTTTTTTTGAGACGGAGTCTCGCTCTGTCGCCCAGGCTGGAGTACAGTGGCCGGATCTCAGCTCACTGCAAGCTCCGCCTCCCGGGTTTATGCCATTTTCCTGCCTCTTTCATTTTTTATACATGTTTCCATGACACTGTCCTGCTTACTGACATTTCATATCAAAACATTAAAATACTTAAAAGTTATCTTTCTTAATTATATTGCCTGTTTTAGAAGAGAGTGTCCCTAAAAGACATTTTAAAAGGCATGAATAAGTCAGAATTATCATTTCTTTATTTTTTTAACTTTTATTTTAAGTTCAGGGGTACATAGGCAGGCTGTGCAGATTTGTTACGTAGGCAAACTTGTGACATGGGGGTTTGTTGTACAGATTATTTCATCACTCAGGTATTAAGCCTAGGAAAACTAACTAGTGGATACTAGGCAGATATATCATTTCAATTAATAAGAATTCACTATACATCATTCACATTGTCAGAAATAAACTAGATGTCATTTAAAAGCAGGAAAATAATCCAGAGTCATGCTCAAGATTTTAAGAAATGCCAATATAAGATCATTTCCTGAAAGATAGTTTTTGCTTGAAATAGGTTCTATTTCATTGATTGATATTGATCGATTAATTTATTAATTGAGTTTTCTGAATGTTGTTAGATACAGACTCGTTCATTATAAAAAGAAAATACAGCATTACACTCATAAAATCTCATTCTTATTTAGACACATAGAGATTTTGATGTCTTATTTCACTTCAGTGACTCTTGTCATAAAATCCAACTGCATTAGCTCATTTAAAAGGCCCTTTGACCCGAGTGCAGTGGCTCATGCCTGTAATCCCAGCACTTTGGGAGGCTGAGGTGAGTGGATCACCTGAGGCCAGGAGTTTGAGACCAGCCCGGGCAACATGGCGAAATCCTGTCTCCACTAAAAATACAGAAATTAGCTGGGTGTGGTGGTACACGCCTGTAGTCTCAGCTGCTTGGCAGTCTGAGGCAGGAGAATCATGGAGGCAGAGGCTGCAGTGAGTTGAGATCTCGCCACTGTACTCCTGCCTGGGTGAGTGACATCCTTTCTCCAAAAATCAATCAATCAATCAATCAATCAATAGATAGATTGCCCTTTGAAGCTCATCTCTGCTTACCTGTCTGGGCTTCTCTTTCATCTTCACTTCCAGCTGTATGTTCCAGCCTTATTGAATCACTTTCAGCCACACCAACCTGTCATATTTATTCTCTCTTGATTTCTTTTTTATTGTGCATCCATAATATCCATAATAAATGTACATATTTTCAGGGGTACATGTAATAATTTAATACATTCATACAACCAATTCGGGGTAATGGGAATATCTATCATGTTATGTATTTATCTTTTCTTTATGCTGAGAACATTTAAATTATTCTCTTCAAGCCATTTTGAAATGTACGGTAGATTGATGTTATCTATCATCACACTACTGATCTATGGAATCATAAGTCTTATTGTTTCTATCTAACTGTGTATTTGTACTCATGGATTAATCTGTCTTCTTGATTTCTTTCTACAGTCTATCCCCTTTATTATAACTCTCCTACCTCCCACCTTCTTCGACTAACTTTAGTCCTTCAGATCTCAGTCTAGAAGTTATTTCTCTAAAAAATCGTCCAGATACACCCCCCACCTCCCCACCCCGTTAAGACCAGAACACATGTAGCATAACCAGCATTACAGCTACATCACTACCTTGACTTTCTATGCAGTTTTTTCATTTCGTAGCTAGCACAACCAGTCAAAATTGAGACCTGTCCTAAAAGACACATTAATGACAATTTACTTAAGATTAGGTCATTTTCTTAAAGAAAAATCTAGGCTAATATTTATATAAACTTTTTATCAATTTTATCATAAAACTTAATGAAAAAGGTAAAAGGTATAATTTTGAGCAAGGGGGAAAGCTGTCATGTATCCGTAAAGATCTTGCGAGAGTAGAAAAAAGAGAGGTGGGGTGTTAGATGAAGAGAGAGAGATACATGGGAAATGTTCCTAACGAGGTGGCTTTGACCACATTCTGACTAAATGTAGTGGGAATACATTCCATTTTCAACTGAATCATTTATATGTTAATAAGGTATCGAGAGCAGTGATGTGGCTACCAAAGAAATTAATCATATGTTCTCTAATCCAAAGACACTATGGGATATGCAAATATTTAAATGTAATATTAATTGAAGTGAAATAATATGACCTTGGGAAAGTGGTCAACCAGAAATTAATGTTTATGTATCCTAAAGCTCCATTGTTTGGAAATATTATACCGATGAGGAGAAAGGCAGAGACTTGATTCTACCACACATTTATGGATTAAAATCTAAGAGTTTCCAAAAAAAAAGAAAAACCCTGAAAAATACCATGGTGCCAAACATAAATCAGAAATTTAGAGCTTACAGAAAAAATGGTGAATATGGACTATGATTTCTTACTAATGAAGTATGGAATACCTAAATGAGGCTGACTTGCATAGTGCATTCCATAGAAATAAATAACATGGATAAAGAATGGAAATCTTCCGGGAGAAGGAGTCACTTGCACCCACATGGGCAGTGACCTAAAAAATGAAGGAATATTAATGGATATATTTCTTTATAAATATCCCTGGGTATTTTTAAGCTTGGGATTAAGGTCACTGGAGGTATTTAATAGGCTGTCTGTATAATGTGTGTTTGTCTATGTGTGAGTGTAGATAGATAAGTAATAGATATGTACATACATCTGTAGACAGAAAGAAATGCAAGTAGGTGATAAGGAGATAGGTGATCGATAAATAGATATGAATATATACATTTTTACATATCCATGCACATACACATACATATATCTTATATTTTTAAAGATAATTTCTATTAGATGTGATGTAAACTTCTCAGGGCTCAAAGGGATAGTAAAATCTACTCATGAGGTCATTATTCAGATTAACTTATGCACATACCATGAACTCAATCCCAAAGTCATTCATGTCACTTTTGACTTTCATGCATAACACAACTCACCTGTAGCCATCAATGTATCTCTGATTCTCAGGTCTATATTCCCCTTTTAAATATACTAAACTAATAGAAAGCATTATTACCCAAAGTTTACATATCCACAATAATTTCCTAAGTGCTGTTTTTTAATCTCACTCTTTCCTCTAAACCATTTGTCACACCTGCTATTATAAGTTCTTTGAAAATAAGAATAACGCCTGAAAGTTGGTTGTACCCTCACCAATCTAATGACAGCTTAGAACTCGTAACAGGTGATTTCTAAATACTTACCTACAGACTTAGCTTAAGATTCCTCTCTAAGAATCTAGACCAGCCAATACAAGACATCAAAATGATAACATTTAGCTATGACTTTTGAACTAGTAATCCATGGTCATAATATTTTTAGAATTTTATGTCAAACATGAAACCAATAAAATATCAGTAGCATGGCAAAAGTACTAGGGGTTGGAGAGACAAGAAGACAGAGAATTGTTTGGGGTGTGATGGAAGGATTGCCTAATAATGAATTTTTAGTCTAAATTGAACTGTATCTTTGTGACAGTTATCTAGAAAATTCCAAATTTTTCATGGTTTTCCTAAGTACGGGGTCTGGCAATAAAAAATAATCTGGCATTTCTCTTGTGGAATTCAGGCAGCCACAGAAGCCCAAATAAATCTAATTTCCATGGTTCTCATGATTTTCATAGCCATTTGTAGCATGGAAACTGTGTGTTTGCTATTAAATTAGGGCTAGAAATATCATGTAATCTGTACTCTATACATATGTAATAATTCTGGAATGACCATGTGACTTTAATTGTTGCAAATATAATCAGGGTTATGAATTCTCACTACACTGAGGAATCAATAATTTTAGAGGCTTGAGGTCAGATGGGTCAAAGGTAGTAATTTCTCTGCACCCTTCTCTGAGAACTATCCTGCATACTTTTTAAATTAGAGTAGAAAAATATAAGAATGTGACCAAGTGTCACTTTCATTAAAAACTTTAGATTGTATTCCTATCTACACCAAAATGTTTTAACTAGTGGACAGAGAAGTGTTTCTGGAATGGAAACTAGAGCAAAAAATCCCCAAATCTTGCCTCTTGTCAAACCCCGGAACTTCCTTGCTGCTCAAGACCATTTAAAATTTGCTGGGCGAATTTTTTACACATAATGCAAACACTGACTTACTATATTAGCAAGTATCACTCCCAGAGATGAATCAGGACTTCATATCAGGGCACCTGCAATATCTCTGAAGAAAATGGATGAGTTAGAGACAGGATAAGAATCTCTGCTCCTATTCACAAATGCTGGGACTCAGAAAAAGATCTATGCCAATAGGAAAACCCATGTATAAACATTGATGCTTCACATTAAGCAAAGAAAGCCTCAACTCTCCTTATGAGAGAAATTGCATTTTGTCCCCCTTATTATATCTCTCATTGTATCTCCTTATTATATCTCCCCTTATTACATCTCCCTTTATTATGTTCCCATTCTAGCTCAGAAATTTAGATATTACTTACAAAGACAAAAAAGGCATAAATATTTCTAAACCTTCATATAAAATCTTAATACTTTAATTCTGGAAGAGACCTTGAGCATTGACTAACAGACCAGCAGAAGCCCATAGGTGAAGCTTACATCAGGAAAGGGGAGAGCAGGAAAAATATTCTGACAACAGCCTGACTATTCCAAGCCTATAACCCAGAATTGTGTAAATAAGGATCTGCAGAGCATTTAGCCAAGGAAACAGAACAAATCGGCGGCACAAACCATGTCTATGGTGACTTAAGAGATTTTTAACCTGGAATTTTCCCCAAGTGATTGTTTAAAAAGCCTAAAATGAAAAAGGTTTCACTTTCAGAAAAGCAGGATGTGACGATACTGGGGACTATAACTATTTCATCTCCAGATTTAAGCCGATCCTAGAATTTTCTAAGAAAAAGTCAGCTGAAGTCCCTGGTTCAGGATAAACAGTCTCTAGGCCTGAAAAGTAAGCATTGATTGGAATGTGAATGGTTGACGAACCCATGAGGTTTTTGTTGACAGCAAATGCCCATTTCTTGTAATTTTCTAGGATTCCCTGTGAAGGAGTCAGTGGTGCTTCCTCCTTAACGCAGCTCAGAAATTTTATTAATAACAATCACTTTAACACCCTCTCAAATTTCTCAGTTTTATTATTCACAAATTCTTCTAACCCCAGAGACTTTGACATAGCTGGAAGGGTTACAATCTTATACTACAAGTTACATAAAGTTATGAAATTAATAACAGTTTTTTATTATCCCTCTTCAGAACCAAAATAACATTTAGAATTTTTTATCTGACTGTGAGTTTCAGAAGAGAAAAGAGGAAGGGACAGCTTCTACCCAGAGAAATATCAGGGACCCCTGGCATAATCTAACTCTCAAAATAAGGAAATACTAAGATTAAGTATTTTCCCCAAGGTCACAGTGCTAATTAGTAACATAAAAAGACGTAGTAACCAGTCTTTCTAAAGTGAAAGCCTCTCTCCTCAAACAAAGCATCTAAAAGCTATCAGATCTATGGTTCAATGATCAATCTCCCAGTTAAAATCCTGCAGATACATACATATGCATAAGAAACTAATCAGATGATCTTCTTACTTTGCCGCACTGCTCATAAAGCTATGAAAGACAAGGTCAGAGTTCTCTTCACCATAGGCTGAAGCACAGTAATTTGCTGCCTGCTAATATTTATCTTCAATCTCATAACTCATCTAAGGAGATATTAAAACCATGATTCATCCAGGTTTTCAGATTTCCTAAAAATTAGTTTCTGTAGAATATTCCATATATCTTCATTTAATTCACTATCAACTTACTTTGCTGTGGTAACTTT
Organism: Theropithecus gelada; assembly: GCF_003255815.1. Classification (NCBI taxonomy): domain Eukaryota; kingdom Metazoa; phylum Chordata; class Mammalia; order Primates; family Cercopithecidae; genus Theropithecus; species Theropithecus gelada. Next base: position 12,379,191 of record NC_037669.1, on the reverse strand, counting down.
GAAAGAAACTTTTCCTCCTTCCTCATTCACACACAGCCAACCCTGAGAACCCAGACGTGAAAACGTGACTTGACAAGGCTGCTCCTGGAATGGGCTGTGTTTAATGAATTGAGCGTTGAAACTAATATGTACAGATAAAACATAAGCATATCTAAGCACATGTCTCTGAGTCCTTACTCATTCTTCAAGGTCGATTTCAAATCAAAACTATTTCATGAACTCTTTCTTAGCAAACCCAATCTTACCTATTTATCCCTGCTAGGACATCCTACAGTGCTGAGGTTAAGAACTGCATGTGCAGCACTTAACACACCCTGTCTTTAGTTCAGGAACATCCCAAGTGTTCCCTTAACTCTACCACTTCTTACTTTGCTCCACTGCTCATAAGACAAGGTCTGCTGGTCCACTGGGCAGCTGGGCAGCTGCAACCCACACACTGACCCTGAAGACACTCAGCTCCCTTTTGTTCTCCAAGCTTAAGTGTGGAGAAGAGGAAGAGATATTTTAATCTCATAGCTCAATTGAGATAACCTGGAATTTTCCAAGGAATTGGAAAATTCTAGTCCCTCCAAAGAGAGTAGAATATTCAAAAGGATCTCTGCTAAAGGAAAAATAAAATTAAAAACAAAAAAGTAGCAAAATCATAGAAACGATCCTATTTTCAGTGCACATTTTTTAATCATAACATAAAGTGGGTCTAACCACAGACTGGTTTGGCTGGTTTCACTTCTGGGCGTACAGGCCCTCGCTTCCTATCCTCACCAACCCCATCTACACTAGATGCCACAAGCCTCATTTGGAGAGTAGTCACACTGGAGCTTTTGTGCTGGTCATCTTCGTGGGCACCAGGTTACCTTGATGCTTCTCTGAGTTCACACTGCCCTATCTTTTATCTGGACAGCTATCTCAGTGAAAAAATCCAAGTTGTAACTCTCTGTGCCTTGAGAAAAAACGTTTACCCTTTGGCAAGTCGCCATGCCTCTGGTCATGCCCCACCACACTTCCTTCCAGAATTCAGGCGTATTCACATACCGGCTTCTCAGGGAAACTAAACACTTAAACAAAAAATATTGTAAGCTTTCTCTAGGCCCTCCCAGATTCTTGAAGCTCATTTTCAGAGCCTTTATTTGAGAATCCAGTGACCTCGCACACTAAGACGGGAAGCTCCCCTTCCCAGGGGTCTTTTTCCTTATGTGATTCTTTGCCTGCTCTTCCTTTTCCCCATTCTATTTTTCATCCAACAATAACAGGGGAATATTTACACCTTCCCCTTTCCATAAACCACCCACCTGACTTGGCACTTTTATTGAGTTCCCCTCTGGAAAGAATACTCTTAATTTTCTGTTAATTTGTAGAGTAGTGAAGATTGGCATCCTCTCTAGCCCTTTTCAGAAGAGGATGACAATTCTTTCTGCTCTCTCCTACCCTCCGAGTTGCCTCCTCTCAAGGCTTTGCAAGATTCTACATGTTACAGTTATGTAGTGTTAAAAATGCACATATAATTCTAAACACACACACGCATCCAGTAAAAAACGATCATTCTCTTATGTTTTCTAGCCTTTAATAAAATCAAGTTATTTGAGATATTAATTTTGGTCTCCATGTATTTCCCTCTCCCATCCATTCATTTAAAGAAGGCAGCAGCCTTGGTGGTTCACTGCTTCAGGGGAGGCTGACCAAGAAGTAGCTTGAAAGTCTTTCTTATTTTGATATTTCAAAACCCCAAACCCAAAACCCAATGGAGAACTTAGAGAGCCTGCAAACATAAACAGAGTAGCTTTGAGGAAACATCAAGGGAAAATGATTTTCCCCAGACTAAAGATATATCCTGGGAAAGAACAGAGAGGCAACATCTGCAGTTTTTCAGAGCACGCAGGTCCCTTTAGAATGCAGAAACATGCCAGGAACCCAGAGAGTATGGTATATGGTATATGTTGCAGATGGGCACAGGCAGCCTTGAAGACACGCTCCATGTCCCAGACCTGGCAAGGAGGCAGCAGACGATCACAGGACATGAGGAGGCCGTGCAAACTGGGACCCTGAATTTCCTAACATCAGCTTCTATATATGCATAACTGCGTACCAGAGTCTACCCTTGCTTGGCATTACATGAGCCCCCAGAACTGTGTGTGGCAGGGAGAAGCCCCAAAGTAACAAGGGGCTTGGACTTTGTTCTGGAGAAAGGCATGGAAAAGCCCCAAAGTAACAAGATCGCAGTTTTTCCACGACATTAAGTTACTTTTTAGAAAACAAAAAACAATCCTTATTTTTCATGCAGGTGAGTTTGTGGGATGGAATTTATACATTTTCATTTATCTCGACACTCCGTTTATCCAATTACTTTTATGATATTTGAAGACAAAGATCAATCTTGTATCACTAGAATCTTTAAAGGGTCTTGAATTTAATTAGCACTCAATGTTAACAAATTCTGTTGGATTAATATTACCAAATCATAAAATCTTTGAACTGGAAGCGTGAGAAAATCAATTATTCCAATTTCTGTTTCACAGATGAGGAAACTAAGCCCAGAGAGTTAAATTTTCCAGGTCCTACATGAAGCCTCAGGTTTGTTTGCCTTCCAGAGTAATGTTTATCTTCTAAAGATCGATGTTCACATTGTCAGATGCTTCTTGAAGACTGGAACTCATTAACTGACTCCCCAATAAAGTCACTTAAATAAATAATGCATGTTTAAAATTGTTCTTCCAAATCCCACCCAAGCGTTCAACTCCTTTTAGAAATACTAAGGACATTGGTTTGGATTATCTTTTGCACTTTCTGCTCTCCTAAGGATGTTCCTTCCCTCTGGTCTACTGATTGATAACCCTTTATGTCTGCTTTTATCTCAAAGCCATCACCTCTACCCTCAGAATAATATCAAGAGCATCACTTTTGTTAGGTCTGTTCCACTCGGGGAGGTCCCTGTGGAACTGTAAAACTAGATTGAGAAAGTTCCCAGGCCTGGAGAGAGAAGATGTGGCTTTGCCAGATGATGCTAAATAAAAGCCTGAATTGTTATCTGAACCCTTTGATGGGAACCAAGTACAAAGATAGACCTATCTCAGTGTTAACTAGTATATTTTGTCCTCAGAATGCCTGCTGCTTCCTTGCTACTTTTTTGCATTTTCTTTTCTTCTCAATGTTGTACCCAGCTTCATTTTAATCTGATCTAACATACAGGAAATATTTAAGGGGGTCAGAGAAAAGAGTAAGAACTCATGAATTTGGGTCTATGTTCCTCATATTTTCCCCTTTCCTTGTCCTCTCTCCTCTTGGGTTTATGGCTAGTCTCCCCAGATCTTGCAGTCTTCAAGAGTCTTCTTTCATGGCTGGGTGCAGTGACTCATGCCTGTAATCTCAATACTTTGGGAAACCAAGGCAGGTGGATCACTTGAGGACAGGATTTCGAGACAAGTCTGGCCAGCATGATGAAACTCCATCTCTACAAAAATTACCAAAAAAAGCCAAATGTGATGGCATGCACCTGTAGTCCCAGCTACTCAGGGGGCTGAGGCAGAAGAATTGCTTGAACCCAGGAGACAGAGGTTGCTGTGAGCCAAGATCACGCCACTGCACTCCAGCCTGGGTGACAGCAAGACTCCGTCTCAAAAATAATAATAAAAAAGTTCTTCTTCCCATTTCATATCTATATAAATAACAAGAGCTCTCCTTTGTACACTGCAGTGGGATATCCACCATCTCTACAATATTCCTTAAACTTTTGATTCCAGCTCCAAATTTTGAGGCCAGGTTTAGGTCTCAGTCCCATCATCTTGCACACTGCAGCTCCTGTACTCTCTACATAGCCCAAGTGAAGATAGAGCTCCAACTCCTCCTGCATTTCACAGCACAACATTGACTCAAGTTAATTATATCTATTTTTAATAAAAGTGTGGGGAGATTATGGCATAGGACAAAATGAGACAACTTTAAAAGGAATGTTGAGACATCATTTGTCTTTCAATGTTCCTTAGTTATCACCACTACCGGGAATTTCTCATCAGTCATTTGTCTTCCTTGGCCCGTGTCTAGTGACGGGGCCCAATCTCAAATGTGTTGGTTCCCACTCTCACCTTCTGTTGCAATACCTGTCTCTGCTCTGCTCCCTGCTTCTAGACCCGTTCAACCTATTATCCTTTCCAGATGCCATATTAGAGTCCCCAGCTTCTCCTACTTGATCATACAGCATAATTTATCTCACATTTATGTTATTCTCAACTTCAGACTAAATTGCAAGGCCTACTTTTATATAACCAAGAAGCCTTGTCAATGAAATTTATTAAACAAAAAGCCACATATCCCTAAGATTAACTATGACATTCCTATGTGACACAGGAGCAGCATGCATTTATTTTTATAATAGCAACTATTTTCTCTCAGTGTGAAAACGTTGAGCCTCTGTGTGCTAAGAGAAGCAAAACCATTCTAAGGTGATTTCCAAGTGAAACTACCTTGAATTCAAGCTTTATATTTCAGCTCAGGAATGAGCAAACCAATCCCCACTGTGGTCTCACTACGACTGTGACACCCAAACCAGCCTTGCGTGGTGCACCACAGTATGAAGCAGATGCCTTAGATAATTCAAAACGCCAATATTTTGGCTTAAAACTTTCCATCATTTTAGAAGCTTTGAGGTAGCTTATCAGAAGTGTGGAACAAAATCTTTAAAATAAGGTGGCATCTCCTTGAGCCAAGGCCCACAGTGGCAGAATAGTGCACTGTGATTGGTATCAGCCAGGCAACACTAACTGCCTCTCTAAGAGGCAGGCCCTTGGCATGAGGGACATCGCTGGATGGGAGGCAGGCAATCCCTATCAAGAAGTGGCCTAAAAAATGGTGGTGTGTGTTCAAAGGTGTCCATCATACCCAAGGACAGCTTCAGGCCTTTTTAGTTGCCCACAACAATAATCTAAGGAAATCTTTGCCTCGATGACAAGCGGCCAACTCCCAGGCAACTTTAATGCCACAGTGAATGACCACAGACAAGTGCATTCCGTGTGTGTTTTCACCTCCAATGCTTCTTGGTGCTAAGGAAATGATCTGCTGTTCAGTTTACCTCTTTTATGAACAGGCTCTAAAGTAACCATGTTGCAGGTACATAGAAACCAAATAAAGGAGTATTTTGAGCAGCATCTTCAAATGAGTTAGTCCTAATGATGATGTTTCAATGCAGATGTGCATTGACACGTGTGTCTCTTATCTTTCCTCGAGTTGTTGGTTAGTTTGTCTTCTCCCTCCTAGGCACAACACAGAGTAAGACTATGTTCACATCACACAGTAAGACTGTGTCCGCTACTGAATGGGACTTTGTTCTTACCAGCAGAATAACCCTGGAAGGCAGTTTTCCTTGAACTTGTTTACATGTCAAGTGCATGCTGTTTAGTTAAATTATTTCAATACAGCAGTCTCCCATTATTCACAGAGAAGATGTCCCAAGACCCAAGTGGATGCCGCAAACCACCTATAGCACCAAAACCTATGTGTACTATAAAGTTTGAGGTATGACAGAAAAACTAGCACGTATTTCTTTTTTCTTCTTCACATATAGATTTGTTCTTACCTTAGCTCTTAGCAATCCCAGCACACCATTATTTTTCTTTCCTTATTAAGTCGAGAACTTTCACCATGTTACTTAAAGGAAGCACTTTATGGCTTCTCTTTGGCATATCTGAATTGTTAGGATGATTACTCTTGCTTTTTGGAGAATTATTTGGTAAAATAAAGGTGACTTGAACACAAGCATTGTAATACACCCACCTTAGTTCATCTGATAACTAAGATGGCTCCTAAGTTACCAATAGGTGGGTGGACTATACAGCATGGCAATGCTGGACAAAGGGCAGATTTGTTTTCTGGGCAGGATAAAGCAGGACAGCATGAAATTTTATCACATGCCACAGAATGACACAAAATTGAAAATTTATGAATTTGTATTTCTGAAATTTTCTATTCATATTTTCAGATCCTAGTTGACCACAGGTAACTGAGACTGCAGAGAGAGGATCTATGGATAAGGGAAGACTATTGTAATACTTTCTTCATAGAAAAGCTAATTCATAGCTTATTTAATTTTTCAAAAGTCTTATTTATCATGAAAGAAAGTTTTAATTCAAATGACTAAGTCAGCTATTCATTTTATTATCTGTGATTTAAACTTATATCTAAATCAGTCATGAATACCTCCAAAATAACCAGTGTTTGAAAGCAGCTGATTTTCTATATTAAAAATTTCTTAGAACATGTTTTCTAATACCAAAGAAAGAGAGCATTTACTTTTTCTTTCTATTTAAAAAAAATATATATATTCCTCCCAATAACTAATGTTTGACAAAGCCAGGAATCAATTCTAGCATCTTTGCCATGTTATATGATCTTCCATCCATTCATTTGTTTATTCTGTGAAAATTGTCAGAATCAAAATGGAGTCATGAATGCTAAGAAAACCTTGACAAATAAAGCCAGGAAATGGAGGTTCTCACATTTCTATGCCTCACACTGAAAAAGACTATATAATAACCACAACCTTGCACAAAGGCCATCACAGTCTTATACAAAAAATGCTTCTGCAAAAACATCTGCCCAGCAACTGTCTGTCCAATCTGAGACTGTTGTTACCTTAATTATTAATCTTTGTAGCCAAGGATAATTATTTCAAAACAGTTATGTAATCCTTCTCATTAAAAAAACAAACAAACAAAAAAACTTTTATCCCTAAGTATACACATAGTTCACTATGGAATACATATTTTCACTGCAATGCTCTATTCTCAAACAAATATCTTTTCTTTTAGCCTCTCTCTGTTTTTTATTGAGGGTGATAATTCATACGTTTGATATCTATTGAGATTCGACTACAAACAGGGTATAGCAAGGTAGTTGTTCTACTGTAACTGGGTAGAACAAGTTACTTTTGTAGTGATGGTCACAAGACTGCTTCTTCCAGTCTTCAAATGATCAACTCTATGGTTCAAATATAAGCTTTAATGCATTAATTACAGTGATATAACTGGGGTTAGTTATTCAATCAGAGCCATGGAAAACAAGAGAATGAAGGAGGAAAAATATTGTTGTTTATACCAATCTTACTGATATAAGTCAATAATTAAATTTATAAGCATCAAAATAACTTCCCAGTATTTTCACCACATCTCCTACTGAAAACCTGAAGGGTGAACTTTTGGGTGGTTTTTTATTTTTGCCTAGGCAAGTGGAAGCAATCATAACAGCAACCTTACAAAGTAATGTATTTGTCACTGTGATTCACGGAACTCATCATTTATGGAATATTGCTCTAGAGAGGACATAGGAACCAGAGACAGAAAGGACCCAGCATTAAAGTGATAAAAGCTAACATGTTAGCAGATGATATTTTTATTGCTTCAGTTTGTGAAGTAAAATGACAATTTTTGAAACATATCAAACACACAATATAAACATGAGCAAAATTGTACAGCTTAACTAATCCATGTAATTTACAAGCTAGTACTCATTGTTTATGCACTTGTGTGAAACATGATTTGGTGCTACTGTTGCTGGATGGCTTTTCCCTAATCTGTAATTGCATTTAGACGAGGATTTGTGGTACAAGCATCATGGTTAAGTAAAGTTCTGCTTGAATTAATACTCAATACCTCAAGGTTGGATTGCTATAATAACCTCCTGATTGTCTTCCAGCCTCTCCACTACAACAGACGCTCAGACCACTGCCTGACTAATCTAACTAAAACACTGCTTACTCTAAAGTGCACCCATTAAATGGCTCCCCATTGTCTAATAAATAAAGTAAGAAGTCTTTCTTCTGGCATTTGAGGTTCTCCACAATATAGCATCGAACTCACTGTCTATTTGATATGCGAGGCCTCCACTCCAGTTGCACAGGGTTTCTCATGGTTCCCCATATAAACAATGCTGATTCCTTTCTCCATAACCTTGTTCATAATGTGGTTCTCCAGATGTAACCATGCCAGGCGTTCCTGGAAAAACAGTCCCTCAATAAAACTGTCCCGATCTTTTCTTGCCATAGTGCTTTTTATCTCTGAATTTTTAGAGCCCTGTTTCTCAGTCTCAACATTATTGACATTTTGGTCCAGGTAATTTTGTGTTTGCAACTTTTTTGTGGGGGCTTTCCTGTGCCTTGCAGGATGGTTGGCAACATTCTTAGCCTCTACCCACTAGATATCAATGGGAGTCGCCCCCAAATAGTGATCACCAAAAGTATCTGCAGATATTATTTTCAAATGTCTCCCAGGGAGGCAAAATTAACCTCAGTTGTTCCAGAATCTTATCGTATGTATCACTCATATTCACATTTAAAAATATTTCATGTGTATGTCTTACCTCCATGGCTAGATTATTTTAGTGCAAGTATTAGATCTTGTTTTATTTTTGAATCCCCAATAAAGAATAAAACACCACAGTGAATTCTTAAGAAATACTAAAATTTTAATTCAGTATCTAAAAATCAGAAAAATATGAGTTACATTATTTGATCTAATCTCAATTATTTTAAAGTGTAAATTAAGAACCATAAAAGTAAAGCTATTTGCCCAAAATAAATGTGTGTTGGTGGGATAGTTCTCTTCCCAGTCAGGTAGTATAAATACCCATCTACATTGTAATAAGAGAATTAGTTAACTTTGCATCAGCAGAGTAAACAGTAGCCTGTGGTTTTATTGACGATTCTTTATATTACTCTGCTTTAATAATGCACATATGTTTAAGTAATACCCTTATATTTTTACATTTAATTAAAAAATTATTCTGAAATACTGTGGTATAAGACAAGGGTCCCTGACCATAGAGTTAAGAGATGAAGGAGTTAGCACATACCACTGTGTGGTCAGCAAGCCACTTAACTTCATGGTGTCTCCGCATCTCATTTTTAAAATACTTATTCTACTAAAATAAATAAACTCCTTGACAGAGGGAATATTGTCTTGCAGCTACCACATCCCTGGTGTCCGGCACAAAGTAGGGCATTTAACAAATATTTGCTGACTGACTGTTCAACTGGGAATATAAGTGCCAATTTTCACTTATTCTGAGAATAAAATGAGGTATTTTTTCGCATCCTGAAAAGTGTAAAATTTTAGACAAATGCAAGATATTTTTCTGCCATAAAAAGCTTAAGGAATTTAAATATTTAAAAATAGTGAAGTGGAAAGTTGAAATTAAGATTTCTGAGATGTCACCAAAGCAGTAGTTAGGGGGAAATTTTCAGCATTAAATGCCTGTATTAGAAAAGATGAATACTCTTGAATTAATGAACTTAGCTTCCACCTTAAGACCAATAAACAGAAGAACAAATAAAATCCAAAGTAAGGAGAAAGGAAAAAATAATAGAGCAGAAGCGAATAAAATAATAAAAGAGAAAAATCAGTAGAGAAAAAATAATGAGGCTGGGAGCGGTGGCTCATGCCTGTAATCCCAGCACTCTGGGAAGCCGAGACGGACCGATCACATGAATCTGAGCCTTGAAACTGGCCTGGCCAACATGACGAAACCCCGTCCATAGTACAACTACAAAAATTAGCCAGGCGTGGTGTAGCACACCTGTAATCCCAGCTATTCGGGTGGCTGAGGCATGAGAATCACTTGAACCCGGGACTCGGAAGTTGCAGTGAGCCATGATCGCGATCATGCCACTGCACTCCAGCCTGGGTGACAGACTCGGTCTAAAAAAACAAAAAAAAGAAAGAAAGAAAGAAATCAAAAGCTGATTCTTTGATGTGATCAAAAAAATTTTTTTAAACTCAGACATATTGGGAGGGAAAAAGAGAAATACACAAACCAATGTTAAGAATGAAACAGATGACATCACTACAGTTTCTATCGACATTAGGATGATAACACGGGATTATTATACATGAATTTCTGCGTATAAATTTTACAACTTAAATGAAATGGACAAATCCCTGAATTAACAAAAACTATCAAAGCTCATTCAAAAAGAAACAGATAACCTGAATAACCCTATGTCTACGACATACATTAGATTAGTAGTTAAAAATCATCCCACAAAGACAATTTCAGGCCCACTGGCTGTACTGGTGATACCAATCAAACATTAAGGAAGCAGTAATTCCAATTCTATACCCATTCTTCCTGAAAATTATAAAGGAGTGAATTCTTCCCAATTCGTACTGTGAGGCCAGTGTCACTCTGATGCTAAAACCAGATAAATACATTACAAGAAAAGAAAGCTACAAATCAAGATCCCGCATGAACACAAACACAAAATTTCTACGCAAAATACTGCCAAATAGAGTGCAACAATACATAAAAAGGACAATACATTACATCCAAGTGGGATTTATCCCAGAAATGCAAGGCAGTGTTAATATTTGAAAACCAATCAACTTAACTCACCATGTTAACAACTTCAAAAAGAAAATCCATATGATCAACTCTATGACACAAAAATAGCATTTTTTTATAATCCAATATCCATTCTTAAGTAAAAGGGAAAAGACAACTCTTGACAAACTCATAATTAAAGAGAACTTCTTCAGTTGGATAAAAGACGTCCATGGTAAGCCGGCAGCTAACATCATACTTAATGGTGACAGATGGAATGCTTTCCTCTTGAGATCGGGAACAAGACAAGAACATTCACTTCCACATTTCTATTCACTATTGTGCTGGACACTTTAACCAATGTAATTAGGCCAGATAAAGAAATAGCAGATATCCAGGCTGAAAAAATACAAGTAAAACTTCTTTTATTAAAAACCAACCTAAATGTTTTTGTAGAAAATCTGATGGAATCAACAAGAACTAGTAAATAAGTTCAGCAGTGGTGCAGGATACATTGATACGGAGAAATCAGTTGTACTTCTGTACACCAGAAATGAACAATAAAAAAACTGAAATTAAAAAATACCATTTATGATAGTCTCAGCAAATCTGACACACCTCAGGATAAATTCAACCCAAACAACAGTGCAAGTCCTGTGTATTACAAATTTCAAAATATTGCCAAGAGAAATTACAGATCTGAAATATCATGTTCATAGTTCGGATGGCTCAACCGTGTTAAGATGTTATTTCTCTCCAGTATCCTCTAGAAATACAATGCTCTGGGGGACGAGAAAACTTTGGGAATTGATGAGTATGATTATTTCTTCACTGTAACGATCATTTCACAAGCATGTACGTGTCAAAACTTATGAAATTGTGCACCTTAAATATGTACAGGTTATTGAGTATCAATTATGCTTCAACAAAACTGTTAGAAAATAAATTAGTTTTTCAAAAATGCCAATATGTATCAACAGTTTTAAATATATTTATGTATTTGACTCAGACTGTATATTTTTGGGGTCTATTCCAGTGTAACATGGCTGATGGAAGGCACATGTGCTTGTTCCTTCACCACATTTTACTAAAATAACAATTATAAAATTTTAAATTTCATAAATAAAATCTAAAAATTAATAGCATCAATTTTTTAATATCCTAAGACACAAAATTGTCATCAAAAATTAGATTAATGAATAAGTTGTTCTCCCATAATATAATACTATATATCCTTGAGAATAAACAATTGACAAACACAACCAAATGTATGTATCTCAGAAACATAATATTAAAATTAACAAACCAGACACAGACTATATATACTGGATGATTCCATAATAAAGTGAGCTTATAGGCAAAACTATTAAAAACATTATTAACAAAGTAAATAAGGCTTTTTAAAAATGCCAATATAAATCAACAGCTTTAAATATATACATGGTCTTGACCCAGACATTCTATTTTCGGGATGTATTCCAGTAAAACATGGCTGATGAAAGACATATTTACTTTGTTCACTAACCATATTTTACTAAAAGAGCAGATATAAAACATTATAAGCATGGCAAAGGAGTGGTAACCCAAAGGAAAAGAAAATTGGAGAAAAGTCAACTAGAAAAACATTGAAATGTGGGAATAGATTGATTTCGTATGGAGGTGGTCTCAATTGCCAGCTGATTGACTTTACAGAACCCCAGGATATCCCAGGAACTGGAGGCACTGGGTAGCTCTCAAGGAAAGGATGGAAGGTATGCTGCACCCATCAGACCTCCCTATCGCCCATATGCCATTGCGTGAGTGACTTTCTTCCACCATAGAAGTCAAGAGATGCCTCCTCTGAAGAAGCTGAAACCTAGTCCCTGGGACTGTGGGTAGAGCTGAGGGTGAGCTGGCACACGGAAACCTAGGTGATTCAGTGAATATCTACATATGAAGGGATGACCCCCAAATCCCTTTGTTCCCACTTGGCACTGAGAACACTGAAAGCCAGACTAATACACCTCAGATAGAAGGCTGGAGAACTCCCCTCTCAGGAAACTATCTCAAAAGAAAAAATAAAATAAAAACCTTCTGATAATGAAAAAGATCAGTGAAACAGTACAGGCTGAGAGCACTAGAGACTAAATAAATTATTCTAGCACATTCACACCAGAGAGAGAATTTCTAACCAGCTTTTTACGGCCCTAACTTTCAAATACTAGCAGACAGCAAGAAATCACCCAACATTAGAGAAAACTCTCTAACAAATGAAAGAAAAGAAAAAAATTGGAGACAAACAGAAATCAGAAAAAACGTAACTAAACTATACTTAAGATCCTCAGAGATTGAAGAGGCAATCGCTGAAACAGGAGAAAAACATTAGAGAAAATATGAAACCAAATATTAAAAAAATAAACTCTCATAAAAAAGGATGCCATAAATGAAATAGTCAAATGCATTCATAAAGTTTCAGAGATCTCTCAGAAAATGCGGTGGGGGGAAATAAGACACAGGAGGTATGTACAGTATAATATCAATATGGATGTATTAGCCTGTGCTCACGCTGGTAGTAAAGACATACCCAAGACGGGGTAATTTCTAAAGGAAAGAGGTTTGACTCACAGTTCAGCATGGCTGGAGGGACTCAGGAAACTTACAATCATAGCAGAAGGGGACGCAAACACATCCGTCTTCACGTGGCAGTAGCAAGAAGTGCAGAACGAAGTGGGGGGAAGCCCCTTGTAAAACCATCAGTTCTTCTGAGAACTCACTCACTATCACAAGAACAGCATGGAGGTAACTGCCCCCATGGTTCAATTACTTCACACCAGGTCCTTCCCAAGACGTGGGGATTATGGGCACGACAGTTCAAGAAGAGATGTGGGTGGGTACACAGCCAAACCATATCAATGGGGAGTTCTATAAATAACAAAAGTTCCAGAAATAGAAAATAAAAAACGGGAGAAAATAGAAAATAAAAAATGGGAGAAAATGAGGTTCAAAAAGGTAATTCAATAAATTTTCCAGAATTAAGAGATTTCAGTTTCCACATTGAAAGGACCTCCGCCTGAGACCAAATCAAGGGGTGAAAAAGAAGTCCAATACAAGGTCCTATAACTGTGGACTTTCAGTATATGAGAGCATGGTAATGGACGGAGTACATTTTATTGATTTGACCAAGTATTTGTAACATAAGGTATTACATTAGGTACCATCAGACATACAAAAACAAACTAAGGACCATCCCTATGCACAAAGGTGAAAAAAAACCAATATAGGTAGGCAGAAATCTCATTATCTATAATTATGCTAATAAGACTTCAGCCACCACCTGTTCTTCTTATACTGATTCCTTTCTTCACATTTCTTTTTAAACAAAAGCCACTTTGGAATGTCTTAGCATATGTATTCAGCACGTGCGCTGGCTAAGGAAAGCAAGCCCTTTTGTCATGTGAGTCTTCTTTACACACATACACACACTCATATATACACATGTATGCACAAACTTACGCACACAAACATACACACATTCATATACACAAGTATGCACACAAACTTGTACACACATTCTCACACTCACACACTTACACACTCATTCTCACACTCAACAAACACATAGTCATATACACACATATAAACACATTCACACAAAGTTGTACACACATCCTCACAATCACACATTTACACACACATTCTCTCATATATACACTCATATATACACTCACATGTACACTTATAGATACATGCAAACTTGTACATACACTCACATACACTCATATCCACATAGATGTGCACAGACTCATACACACATTCTCACATTCACAGACGCATTTATCACATGTTCACACACACACACACACACACACACACAGTCTTAGGTCCTTAAAGAAAACTCATTTTGGTTGTCAGGGAAGAAGACTTAGTTTCTTAGTTTTCCGGAATAGAAGAGGATCTGGTTTCCTGAGATTAGAAATGAGATCTATAATTTATACTCCTCTTGTATTTTGCTGGACTTTCAATCGTTTATTTGGTATTTAAATAAGCCAATAGTTCCTGTTTGGTATCCTGCCTCTTTAATGTCCTCCATTTTAATGGTTTGCAATTTTTCCCTAGTGCTTCTGCTACCAGCTTTTCAGCAGCAACCAAAATCAATTCTTCCCCGCTCTGGGCATGGCCGACAAGCTCCCCTCTGCCATTCCACTCCTCACTGTGAGAGCAATTCGATGCCCAGAGCCATTTGCAGGTGCAAGAGATACAGCTCCCAGCACCTCTGAAGCAGGACTTCACAACCTTTCTGCAGTGGAAGCCAGTGGGTGGACTGAGATCTCAGCAGGCAGCTGCCTCTGGTTTCCTTTCCTGGCTGCAATCTGGTGAATGGGTGCTAGCCAGACTTGGGGGTTACTGCAAAATGGACTGAAAGGAGTGTTTGAGAAGCCAGGAGTGCCAGCCAGACACACGGAATGCTTTACCTACAGTGAACATACATCGTGTTCTTGCCATACTGCGTCTTTCTTTGCAATCCAACTTTTCTCTATATAAAAGGAGTGGGGAGAGGAGGTAGTATCTTTTTATTATTGTTGTTGTTGTTATCATTCTGCCACTGTGGGGAGATGACTCAAGATCCTTGGACAGTGGACTATTTTTATTTTTAAACAACAATCGGACATTTACCAAGATAGCATGTGCAATGGACTTGAAGCTTGTGCGGCCTTCAGTCTATTTCCACAGACATGACCTCTGTCTTACAGATAATGCCAAGCTACTTCTCCAGCCCATGAGAAGGTTTCAGATATCTTCCATGTTTATGACTACTTTGGACAATCTAAATTTTACTCCTAGGCACTTGTGAAAAGGCATAGCTATTACTCAATGAGGTTAACAGAAGAGCCTATCTGTTTGTAGAGAGAGCAGGCCCCTGGCAGCTTGTCAGAGTGTTTGCCTGTAAGGCAGCTGTGTGTTGTGAAAAGAGGCCCTCACCTGGGCACGAGCAAAGCTATGTGCTGCCATCATGCAGAACTTGCTTACTGGTGATAAGCCTCAGTTTCCTCAGATGCATTTTCCTACCAACAAGAAACAGAATTGCACTTCACTGACCTCTCAGATTTGGATCCATCTTAAAATTCAGTGATTCTGCATTCTGAACATACTATATACCCTGAATCCTCAGCCATCAAGAGCAGGTTTTGATTTTTTTTTAAGAATAAATATTGTATTGTAAGTATCCATGCAACATATCCACATACGTAATTTCAAAAAATTGTAAATAATTTCAGCTGGATAAATTTAGAATGCTTGTATTAAAACCAATTCAACAATACTCTCTGGCACTGTTCCCAGAACACTTCCATTGGATTGGGAATTGTTTAAATTTTAACCCATTTTAAGTTCTTCTCTTTCCCAATTGTGCTTTTCTTCAAATGTCGCATTTGAAATATTGACTGCAATATCACTGACTCTTTTATTAAATCATGTATCTCAGCAGTGATACTGCTACCCATTGGATGTTTTGGGGGCCACATGTAGTGTGTGCTATGGTGGGGAAAACGCATGGATATGATTATGGTTGTATTTCTGTGGATTTCCCTTCTTTCCCAAGAGCACCTGCTGGAGGCCTACATCTCCCCCATATCAGCATTAATACCATTTACTACTCTGGTCTTACTACCTTATCTTTCCCTTTCTCCTTTAAAACATTTAAGATAATAACAAAACTATCTTCCTAAACATGTGTGCCAACATGGACAAACTCAGAAAAATAAACAAACAAACAAAAAGCAAATTGTACATATTCCCTAAGTCAAACAAGCTTCTTTTCTGTAAGTTCATCATCACACTGCTTTTCCTTTCCTGACTTTTCCTTTTCCTTTGCTGCACTGCTATTCCCAAATTTTTATGCGGGCTGGATCCCAAACTTCGTGGCCTTGCAAAGAGAAAATGGAAAAGGCGATAGCGAAGCATAGGAGAGGGGCTTCTGACAGGGCCCTTGAGGAGGATCAAGGCTTATCTCCCACCCAGAGCCCTCCTGAGCCTGACGTCAAGTTTTCACTACTCAGTACAATGACCAGCTATACATTTTCTTAACAACTTTCCCTCCACCCACCCCTTTATTGACTCAAATACCGCTAGAGACCCTGAGATTCACCCTTTTGTAGTAAGACCTACCACACCTTAAGAAACAACTACGTACAAAGCATACAAGTCGCCCACTTCATATAAACTCTTTCACTTAATTCTTACACAGTCTTATAAATTAGATTAGGCATTATCTTGTTTGTTTTAAAACTAGGGGAACTGAGGCACTGGGAGGTTAAATAACTTGCTTAATATCCATGGGCAATAAGAAGTTGAGTCTAGATGTGCACCCACGTCTACCTCATTTTACCGTTTAAAACATATGTATGTTTAAAACTAATAACAACCAGAATGTAGTATTGGATGAGCACAAAAGTAAAGCCTATAATAGGATTTGATCAAAACTACGGCATCTGTTTTTTTGTACAAGAAAGACTAAGCAATGACTTCCATGAAGCTTTCAGACATAAACAACCACCAGCCCAAACTTTATTGGCCTCAATACAGTTTTTTCACACAAAAAGAAGTGGAGAGAAGTGCTGCCCAATAGAAATATAACATGAGAAACAAGCACAGGCCATATATAGAGAACATTCTAACGGACACATTTAAAAAAAGTAAACAGGTAAAATTAGTTTTAATAATACATTTTATTTAACCTAATATATCCAAATATTATCATTTCAACATGCAATCAATATTAAAATTATTAAGGCAATTTTCTTTCTTTTTTTCATACTAAGGCTTTAAAATTCAGTGCACATTTTACACCTGCGGTACATCCCCATTCAGACTAGCTGGACTTAAAGGGCTCATTAGCCAGCTGGGGCCAGTGACTGCCATATTGGAGCACACAGGTACACGGAAGTGGCTGCTGGGGTTGGATTCCTAGTACTCTGGATCTTTTCCTCACATTTACTACCACAGGTTCATAAAATAGCTTCCAAAGTACCAAACATTATATCAGTATCAACAAAAAGAAAAAGGAAAGGGCGCCACCAGTAAAATATTTCCCAGAATGCCTCTACTTGCATCTGTGAACTATGTCCCATAGTGACTCTTGATCATAGGGGAAGCTAGGATAGTGAGAAATAAGATTTTTCTGATTTCTTTCTTTCTTTTTTTTTTTTTTTAATGGAGTTTCACTCTTGTTGTCCAAGCTGGAGTGCAGTGGTGCGATCTCGGCTCATTGTAACCTCTGCCTCCTAGGTTCAAACGATTCCCCTGCCTCAGCCTCCCGAGTAGCTGGGATTACAGGCGCCTGCCACCACACCCAGCTAATTTTTTGTATTTTTAGTAGAGACAGGGTCTCACTACGTTGGCCAGGCTGACCTCGAACTCCTGACCTCAGGTGATCCACCCACCTTGGCTTCTCAAAGTACTGGGGTTATAGGCGTAAGCCACCGCACCTGGCCTGATTTTTCGGATTTCTAATGGACGCATAAGAAAGGGGTTGGAGATAGAAATGTGTTTGCCAACCAACTAAGATTGCCACGGGCATTGGTTTTAAATCATATATATATTTAAAACTAACAAAAATTTCCAGAATCATGAAAATGTGCTCTACTTCATTTTATAATATTTACATAACATTAAGTAAATAATAAATATGTATTTCTTTCATAGTAATACCCATCTAGCTCACTTAGGCCATTTTCCAGCTAACGTATTTGAAAGAAGAGATAGCAATGAAGCATGAGGAATGGAACATCTGGCGGGAAAAGTGGCTCTCAGGGGTCGAGGATACCAATCTAACCTCCCCACAGATCTATCCATGACGAGCCCTCTTTGTGAATATACAAGTGAACGTATTGGACACCAAATGTAACACTATTTATACAAATTCTTATTGAGCAAATCGGTGTTCATTTTAACACATCAAAATGTAAATATGTGCTTCTCTAACAGATTATAATTTTTCCTAGTCATTGCTTTCTAAAACTAAATTATAGCAACAAATAAATCTAAACTAATGCAATCTTATTATCAACAAAATTTCACAGTTGCCTTAATGGAAAGAAAAATGAGCTTTGGTTTCAGAAATAATAAGTCATATATATCTTTTACATCATAACCGTGGGAATGTGGTTAGTAAAAAAATGGAAATAAATTATCCAATAATGTATACTGTAGGTAGTATGAGTCACTTCATAAGATTGTACAGGTACTAAATATTATGGTAAAATTGGGTGTTTTATTCTAAAGTATTTCTATCTGTTTTCTCTTCTCACGACAATCCTAAAAATATTTTCAGTTATCTTAAACCATGATATGACGTGACACAGATAGTAGAAAACTAATCTATCATGAAATTATTCAATATAATGTAAATTAAAGCTAGCATTTATATTTATTAAGTTTTAAATATGTACACACACATGTATATGCAGGCATTCATGTAACTGATTCTATAATTATTCCTGCAGCCCACTAGGTCATCTAATGGGATGGTATGGAGCTGAATTGTCATGAACTAGAATATTGAACATACTGCATAAACTTACAATTATAAGCATAAAATTTTGCAGATAAAAATATAAATGAATTTAAGCCATCAGAGAAATTAGGTCAACAACACAGTGTTTAACTGTAATCTCCTGAGACCTGCATTTTGAAATCCAGGGATTCTGCATGTGAAAGAATAATCCCATTATAACTTTACGACGCTGTAGCAATTGAGATGAACGCTGTACCACATTACAGGAAGGACACACAGTGACCTCACTACAACTAAGCCCCAATGTGGAGAGATTACAAATGCTAGTTAATACATTAAAAACCAAATAAAAGAAGAGTCTGTGCAACCTAGTATTACCGCTAATACCATTAATATCACTTGAAATCCTCTTTTCTTTTCAAATGCTTGATGGGGTGTCAAATGGTTTCATAACCACTATATGCAGATAGGTGCCTGACTTCTATATCCTGTGACACAGGGTAATAACAGTGCATACTATAAATCAGTTGCTGACATAAACTCAGCCTGTGAATTGCCAATGGATCATACTTTCCCATCATTATGGTGTTGTGTAAATGTGCACTCAGAGCTGTTAACACTACTCCAGGCTTTGACTCACACCACTGTGCCGGGTGCTGATGACCAACTGCGTGGACATTGCCATTGCCACGCATTCCTTGGAGACTTAAAATGACCCTTGTGTCACTTGAAAATGATACAAGATCACTGTGTTCTATTTGTGAATACTGTAATATTAATGGTTATTTCAAAATTCAAGAGGTAAAATAAAAACAATATTTTTATTCAAATTACTAAAAAAGAATGAGAAAATGAATGTTAAATTTAAATTACTACGACTTCACCTCCAACCCTTCTCCTTGATCTACACTCACATACAAAAGTCCTTTGTTGTTGCAAACTTTAATAAAAATCTTGGAGAAAGGAAGAAGTTATACTTGAAAGCAGCAAAAAAAAAAAAAATTAAAATTCAATGTTAGAGCCTTATTCCTAAGAACCCTTCACACACCCCATCACGTGGCTCAGCCCTCCCTTTTACTGTCTATTCTTTTCTCTTCCCCTTCCTCCTTTTCTCTGTGCCCACCCTTTCAGAAGAAAAACAAATTCTATCTTTTTGCATAGAGTAATTCAGGTATCGGCAGCCCCTGAACTCAATTCAGCAAAGCAATGTTGAAGTTGTATGAATACGCCGTGCTCTCTTTTACTTCCTATGAATATTTGCAGGAATAAAAAGTATAGCAAGTTTATGTCCCCACTGATACAACATCACCTTTTGAAAAGCAGATTTTTTTCTTTTGAGGCAGTGTCTCACTTTGTCATCCAGGCTGGAGTGCAGTGGTACAAACACAGCTCACTGCAGCCTCAACCTCCCAGGCTGAAGCGAGCCTTCCACCTCAGCCTCCTGAGAAGCTGGGACCACAGGCACATGCCACCAGGCCTGACTGATTTGTGTATTTTTTGTAGAGTTGGGGTTTCACTATGTTGCCCAGGCTGGTCTCAAACTCCTGGGCTCAGGCAACCCACCCACCTCAGCCTCCCAAATTGCTGGGATTACAGGCACGAGGCACCCTGTCTGGCCCTAAAAAGCAGAATGTTTTTAAATAATCAATTTTTCTATTATAAGTAAATCAAGTGTTTAAATAAATCACTTAAAATCTAATTGCTTGTAGTTTAGACTTGTGTTCTTTTAAAGCATATATTGGTTTAAAATGTAAGTCAAAAATTGTATCACTTAAAAACAAATCTAAACAAATATAAAAGATAAATTATAATGTCTAGAATATGAGAAATTTCTAAAATTAAAATGAGAATAATGAAACTAATTTTTCTATTATAATTTTCAGAAAACAGTTTACTCAATTGTTTTCCTATAAGTGAGGTATCACGATGAAATAACACGGGGTAACAAATGAGAATGGTGATCTATGGACACTTCAAAACCTAAAGTGTGTATGACAACTTCAAAGTCTACAACGAGTTTATTATTTTGATTATATAGAAGTAGATAATTTTAGAACTTGCCATACAAGCCCAAACGCTGATAGAATTGAAAATATTTATATTTATTATATATTTAATAAATAACATGTATATATAATATGTATTTAATAAACATATACTTATATATTTCATAAATAAATATTTAGCCAATAAACATATCCCTGTTAATTTCTAGCTTCTGTCTGTAAATGCCTTGTGCTTTTTGATTCAAGACATACCCAGAGGTTTCACTTTGTGTTACAAGAGAAATAAAAATAAATCTCCTAATAGAATTTAACTTCTTCTGATTCCTAAGATTCTGAG
Source organism: Theropithecus gelada (assembly GCF_003255815.1). Classification (NCBI taxonomy): domain Eukaryota; kingdom Metazoa; phylum Chordata; class Mammalia; order Primates; family Cercopithecidae; genus Theropithecus; species Theropithecus gelada. The sequence continues at coordinate 12,358,058 of NC_037669.1, read as the reverse complement.
AACTAAGGAAATCACTTGGGAAATAAGTTATCTTGAGACAGGTGGTGCTCAAGGTATCAAATGTCAATTAGTCACCTTTCCGGAAGGACACAGAAAACATAAATAATATTATTTTACTTTAAATATTCAAACCTCTGGTTAGCAGAAGGAAATATTGGAATGGAGAGAGGAAGAAAATGTATATAATATTTGATGTTCTACAACAAATAAGATCCATTATATACAAAAATTACTATTTATAAAAGTGGCTAAATCTTATTTTTAAATATTATGAGTAAGCATTACACGTACCAGAAGACAACGAGTTATCTTGCGATTTAAGAAATCACAGGATCGGCCGGGCGCGGTGGCTCAAGCCTGTAATCCCAGCACTGTGGGAGGCCGAGGCGGGCGGATCACGAGGTCAGGAGATGGAGACCATCCTGGCTAACACGGTGAAACCCCGTCTCTACTAAAAAATACAAAAAACTAGCCGGGCGCGGTGGCGGCGCCTGTGGTCCCAGCTACTCGGGAGGCTGAGGCGGAAGAATGGTGGGAACCCGGAAGGCGGAGCTTGCAGTGAGCCGAGATCGCGCCACTCATTCCAGCCTGGACGACAGAGCGAGACTCCGTCTCAAAAAAAAAAAAACAAAAAAAGAAAAAAAAGAAATCACAGGATCATTATCAACTAATAGCTCAGCAAAAGTTTAAAAACCTACCTAAAGTGGAAATTATTCCAGTAGTCTAATAATAATTATTGAAATCTGTTGAAAGAAGTTGAGAGACGGCCAAACCACCTGAGTACATCAAACTCTAATATGTACTATTATAAAAGCCTACCTAGCAACCCATAAAAGCAATTATCCACATATTACATGACATTTAACAGGGATATGAATAAAATCTTCCATATTTCCTAACACTAGATTGTCTATGTTTGAAACTTGAGTTTTACATTTGATTTTGTGACTTGAAAGAGAGTAAACTAAAATGCATCTACCAGCTAATGAAATTGAAAGCACAAACTCAAGCATTAAAAATGTCATGAAGTAAATTTCACAAATAATGAAGTGTATGTGTGTTCTTTATTAGTTACTAAATTTTGGTGAATAAATTTAGCACTTTCTCTGTGATAGGCAAATACATGCAATTTTATATAGTTTTTAAAGTAGTCCTATATGTTAATTACCCTTATATTTCCTTTACAGATGAGAATACTGAGGCTCAGAAAGTTTAAGCAACTTTTCCACATTCATGTAGCAAGCTAAGGTGGCAAGTCAGGTGGCTAACTCCAGCATTTATGTTCTTAGTCACGCCTCTAGAATTCCTCACATAGGATTTTGAGAAATAGAAGCTTTAAGTAGCTGTTGGAAAGATAACACTTTCTGAATATATACATGTAAGAGCCAGCAGTTCAAGTTCCCAGTAACTTTATGTTACCAAGAGAAATGCATGAATTGTAAAACTAGATCTGTCAGATATCCTTGATTCTACAATATCTATTTTTAAGCTCCAGCATTTTTTGAAATTGAATTTTGTCTTGCAATCAAAGAAAGCTTCTCATTTCCAGGCAGAGCATTTCCTAAGCATTTGAGAACTTAAGAAATATAAAATTCATCTGATTATTGTCACAGTAGCAGGACATATGGTTACATTTTAACTAAAATTTGCATGACTAATTATGAGGTAAAACAATCTCTAGAATATTTCATTTTCATTAAAATGCAGCATTGAAACAAAAATAGCCTCAGTTTTCTCATGTATAAAAAGATTATAGGACAGTTTTTACAAATTTCTTTTGAAGATTAAATGTACAGACTGAGATCTGTGCTGAGTACATAACAGACACTGAAGAAGTGATTGCTGTTTTGTGACACTGCAAAATATGAGAAAGAGGAGGTGGATACCGACAAGCACAGAAAACAGTAGCAAGATGTAAACTTATGAAAGAGGAGAAAGCGTGGCCGGGCGCGGTGGCTCAAGCCTGTAATCCCAGCACTTTGGGAGGCCGAGGAGGGTGGATCACGAGGTCAGGAGATCGAGACTATCCTGGCTAACATGGTGAAACCCCGTCTCTACTAAAAATACAAAAAAACTAGCCGGGCGTGGTGGCGGGCGCCTGTAGTCTCAGCTACTTGGGAGGCTGAGGCAGGAGAATGGCGTGAACCCGGGAGGCGGAGCTTGCAGTGAGCCGAGATCACGCCACTGCACTCCAGCCTGGGAGCACAGCGAGACTCCGTCTCAAAAAAAAAAAAAAAAAAAAAAGAGGAGAAAGCGTATTTCAACAGAAGAATAACCTGCTTAATTTCTTGTACGGCAATCACCAAGTGCTTTATGGGACCCAGAAAGGATAATACTTTCCAGGAAATAAGACTGTTTCATATTGTCACCGAAACGTATACAGAAATATCATTTCCAACTCCTGTGGCTTAAAACACGAGTCACATCCCTGACCCAAAGATCTCTCACTTACTCTCTTCTCTCAATAAGCGTGGTAATGCCTGTATCAAAATATCTCATGCACCCCAGAAATATATACATCTACTATGTAGCCCCAAAAATTGAAAATTAATTTTTTTTAAAAAAAAGAACATGGATGGGAGGCTGAGGCTAGTGGATCACTTGAGCCGAGGAGTTCGGAACCAGCCTGGGCAGCGCGGTGAAACCCTGTCTCTACGAAAAATACAAAAACTAACCTTACGTGGCACAAGCCTGTAGTCCCAGCTATTCAGGAGGCTGAGGTGGGAGGATCGATTGAGCCTGGGAGGTCAGGCTGCAGTGACTGGTCATCATGCCACTGCATTCCAGCCACTGCACTCCAGCTTGAGTGACAGAGCAAGACTCTGTCTCAAAAAAAAAAAAAATTATATATATATATATACATATATATATATATACACATGGTAGCTGCACCATTCCACAAGACCCTGGGCTTATTGCATTGTACCAGGTTGAATAGCACCCCTTAAAATTAATGTCCATCTCAAAATATGACCTTATTTGGAAATAGGGTCTTTGTAGATGTAATTAGTTAAATTAAGATGAGGCCATACTAGGTTAGGATGAACTCTAAATCCAATGACTGGTGTCATTCTGAAAAGAGGAGAGGACACACAGAGGCACAGGAAAGAAGGCCATGTGAAGACAGAGACAGATTGGAAAGATGCAGCTCCAAGCTGAGTAACACCAAGGATAGCCAAGGCCACCAGAAGCCAGGAAGGCACAAGGAAGGGCTCTTCCCTAGACGCCGCAGAGGGAGTGCATCTTGATTTCAGACTTCTCTCCTCCACAACTATGATAGAATACATTTCTGTTGTTTAAGCAACCAAGTTGGTGGTATTTGTTACAGCTGCCATAGAAACTTACACCACCTCTGTACACTCACTCCCATTGGTGCCCTCCTAAACGCTGTCTTCTAGCCCAGTGAATTCCTCCAGCTCCTCTCAATGCAAATCTCTCTGACTCCTCCTGATCTCATTAACTGCCTCTCTTAACATTTGAAGTATATTAAATCTATCTCTCACAATTTAGCAACAGGCTGTAAGCTCTTTAAGGGCAGAGCCATGTCCAGTATTTGTATACCCCACAATGTCAAGCACTTAGCAGATGTTCAACAAAAGTACCTACATGATTAAGTCCAGGGTGCAGGCTCTGAATAACAACAAGAGCACAAGCTTTGGATCATATCTTGGCTCTGCCCATTAGGACTCTATAATGTGTAGCCTCTTCTGTCCTCTTTGTACCTTACTTGCCTCATGTGCAAAATTGAAGTAATGGCGGTATTTGTAAGCTTGCTTTAAGAGATTGAGTAAATACTGTAAGGCACCTAAAACAGTTCCTAGTATATAGTAAGTGACAGAATAATACTAGATGCTATTATTTTTATTATTATATGCATTACTATATTCAGAAGAAAATACATATTACTATATACCTATTTAAGACTAGGTGCAGACAGATGGATAGAAAGGAGTCATAAATGAGTGAAGCATAAAGAATTAGTCAAGTGTTTTGCTCTCAGAAAATATCAATATGATAATCAGAAAGGGCATTTTTTTGAAGGCACCATCTAAACTTTTTTTTCTAAATGTAACCCTGTCCTTCTCAGGAGTTATTAGCCAAAATTTCGTGTTTCTTCATATGGTTTATTCATGCCAGAACCCAGTGTCCTCACTCAGGAATTTTTCTCTCTGTGATATCTTCCTCTCTTCTCAGGCAAATCCTACTATTTCTTTTAAATCTAGACGTCCACCTGCAGTATGACTGCTTTCCCAGTTACTCAAACCCACTCCAATCCTTTCTTCCTTGAAGATTTCTAATATACCATAACAAGTAATTCAGCATGCAGTCAAATACTGAGAGTTTATAATTTTTCATGTGCATATATTTTTCTCTAAGACTGAAAGTTTAAGAAGAGAATCATTACTTCACAAATAAACAAAATATTCACTGCAAAGTCCATTTTCTTGATTATACTTCTATATTTAACGCTGTATTTCTCACGTAATTGTAAAAATTTTTAGTACAGGCAAAATGTGTCACTCATTGTAGTACTCCCCCCAGGTTATTTAAGTAAGCTTTACTTAAAAAAAATGAGGAGCAGATAATTTACTTGCTGCATCTGGCCCAAATAAAAATTCTGTTTTATAATATATACTGTGTAATATTTTGCTGCTTCATAGTTATGTTTACAAGAAAGTAGTGAGAAAAATGAAGTTGAGAGAGAAAGTACTTTTTTCTCAAATCTTTCTTTTTAGAAAGTTTCAGAGAAATTAAATTATTTGGACTGAAGAAACAAAGTCAGATGAATGAAATCAATAAAGTTAACCTTATATTTTATGAAGACTTGAGCTTAAATTTCTGCAGAAAACAGCCAGGTAAGATGTAAGAAAGAATTTTATAAAGGTGTAAATTGATAAAACATGAGGTCAAAAGAGAAAGAGATAAGTGTTCCTCTTCTTTAAAACTATTGAAAAGCATAATAATCTATCTGAACAGATAGTTTGTGATTCTGCCTAAAAGGCTAGATACGGGTAACATAGCCTATTCTGTAAGTCCTGAAATCAGCTTGAAATAAACATATATTAAACACATTTGGGTTAAAGAAAAATATTATCTGTAATTGTATTCCTGCTGGTTTTCCTTGCAGTGATGATTATAATCAATTATTTAACCTTTTAAATTGACAGGAAGAGGGACAGCTTAATTACACACCGTGGGATAAAGTATAGTGAGAAGACAGCTGCAGTGGCTGGAATTCAGGTAATAAAGACATTGTAAAACAAGAAAAAAATACTCATCCAACCAAGTAAATATACTACAAGAAAACACAGTCAGACAAGTAGAAAAGAAAATCATCTACTTGTGCTTGTTTAATTTGATATTTTAATTAATTAACCAACTTAGATTCAAAGTATCTCAAATTGGAACTAAATTTTAAATTAATGGTTCACTTCACTACAATGCAAACTTTGTGACAACAGGGATACTGTCATGTTAGCTGTCCTATCCTCATCCCCTAGTACAACCCTTGGAACTTTTGTTTCAACCAGAGAGAATTCAGTCAGGCACCAAAAGACAAACTTTTCATGTTCTCACTCATTTGTGTGAGCTCAAAGTTAAAACAATTGAACTCATGGCGAGAGAGCGCAGCATGATGGTTACTAGAGGCTAGGAAGTGTGGTGGGGGGTACCAGGGGAGTGGGGATAGTAAATGGGTACAAAAACATAGTTAATATAATAAGATACATATTTGATAGCACAATAGGGTGATTATAGTCAACAAAAATCCCTTATTCATTTTAAAATAACTAAAAGACTTTAAGAGGAATGTTTGTAACACAAAGAAATGATAAATGCTTGAAATAATGAAAACACTACTTGCCCTCGTGTGATTATGTATTATATGCTTGTATCAAAATATCTCATGTCCCCCCATAAATATATGTACCTACAATGTACCCATAAAAATATTTTAAAAACCGGCTCGGCATGGTGGCTCATGCCTGTAATCCCAGCACTTTGGGAGACTGAGGTGGGTCGATCACCTGAGGTCAGGAGTTCAAGACCAGCCTGGCCAACATGGCAAAGCCCTGTCTCTACTAAAAAATACAAAAATTTGCTGGATGTGGTGACACGCGCCTATAATCCCAGCTACTCGGGAGGCTGAGACAGGAGAATCGCTTGAACCCGGGAGGTGGAGGTTGCAGTGAGCCAAGATCGCGCCACTGTGCTTCCGGAGCCTGGGTGAAAGAGTGGACTCTGTCACACACACAAAAAAATACATATATACACATCTATATATATTTAATAAATAATTAAACAAAGAGAGTTCAGGTATATGGCAACCACATCCAATCTGAACCCAGAGAGAAAACATAAAAGCTTTCTCTTTTAGTGACGTGAAAAGGAAATAAGAGAAGCCACACTCTTAAGGCTTAGCATTTTACTCACTGGACAGCCTTTGAATCTATGTCAACTAGGACAAGAGTGGCATTGTCAGTCATTTGTAAGTATTGCACCTCTATATATCTGTTATGCACCAAGCATAGCACTAAGTGCTGGAGATACAATCGTGTACAAGCGGAAAGTCGGGCCTTAGGTGTGAGCACAGAGCATTCATCCATATTAACAAGAGGGATGGCAGAGTTTGTAGATCAGATGCACATATGTTAGTTGATCCGGTTACAGAGATTAGAAAGTTCTCTTAAGCGTCCCTCTATTTCCTTAGTGGAATAGGAAGTGGAATTATTAGCTTGCGAGGATGAGAAGGAAGAAAGTACTGGAGGTTTGAGGAGAGGGGAGAAGATGTGAAATAGTTATCTCTGTGGGAGAGTGAATAATGGGGAAATGAAGTCTGTTTTTGTCAACAGAGAGAGGCTCTCTAATGAAAGTCTGTTTGGGAATAGCAAGAATTATAATCCGGAATATGTGTGCCGTGGTGGAGCAAGGGCACATCCAACGAGGTTGAAGCAAGAGGAAGTTTTTAAAGACAAAAAGAGGAGTACATCTAAGTCATTTTGAAACAAAGAGGACATTGGTTCCAGGAGTTTATCCAGGAATCCAGATCCCTTCATGAGTGGAGACAAGGTTTCAGTCAACTGTTTCTGTACAAGCATCTATCTGTCCTTGTGATGCTAGCTGTTCTGTGGTTCCTGGAGCAAGCTGCAGTTTGGAAAAATGTATTATGATAAGTCCTGTTAATCCGGTAAATCACACACGATAGCCCCACCTTCATGGCCTTCCTCAGCCCCCTCTTGTTAGGGTTTGACACGAGTGACTCCACTTTGGTTCTGACAACTTTCATAGATTATATTAATTCACATCGATAGATACATAATATAGACAGGTGATAGATAGATGATACAGGTAGACAGACAATAGATAGATAGAGTTGGCACCTTCTGTTGTAGGAGTGAACTAAAAAAAAAATGCCATTCGAGGAATAAGACAAGTACAGGAAATAAAATCTCTGCTTTTACATCAAGTAGGAATTTTGGAACAAAGGAAACAGCAGGGCTGCACTGAATGGCAGGAATACGATTTTGTGGGAAAATTAAGAAAAAAATCATTAAGTCCTATGTGATTCAGGAGCACACATGTGAGATGTCAAAGTGATCCCTCGTCCAATTCAGTACTGGCAGGAAGTTGGGGCCAGAAGTAACTTGATAGGGTACAAAAACCATGAGCATACCAGTGGTCTTTCTACAAGAGAGAAATGACAGTTTGTGATAATCTTATGTCAATCTTAATATCGGGATGACATTGTTTTTCCCTGCGGTTACGTGTTTAACATTTATAAGATTCTATTTATGCACAAAATGAATGTTATTGAACTAGATGATATCTACATCCACTTTCAGCTCTAACATTCTATGAAACTAAGGTTTCCCAAGAAAAAAAAAAAGCACAGGAAATTAACCTCTGACCCCTCCTTCCCAACCTAAAAGCGACAAACTGAATATAACCCAACTTGAGTTTATTGCTTCATCCTTAACTGCTCTCTTTTCCCACTGGGATATGTGTCCTAATGGAGAAAGGGCAACCCTCCAGCTGCCCCCAAAAGCTTGTTTAAAGTGATTACCACTGAGTGAAAAGGGCATCAGGAGGAAATCGCATGCACAGTGGCTCTCCCAAAGATAGAGCTCCTTGAATAAAGTCACATGGCCATGTGAACAGTGGTCTCTGCTGCCCCTAATGCTTTATTTCTACGTTGTAAGCCTACTTTCCAAGTTTTGAGTAATTAAATAAATGTGAACACTCTGTTAATTGTACGGTATGGGAATGAATGTTATATCGTTGCTTCTTTGTTTACCTTGGAATGTTAACACCACTTTTTAAAAATATAAAGCTGCATACTTTCTATGACTAATTAACAAAAAGTTGATTAAAAGCCATACATTTCATCTACTAGATACAGCATCTGGCTGAAGGATTTAAGAATTAGGATAGTTTCCAGGTGAAATGAAACAGATCCTTTAAGGAAAGGAATCTCATACAGCTACAATATTTACAACACTTTTATCAAGACATTAAAACAGAAGCAGATGCTTTTCTGTAATGCTAACATATTAGTTACACATGGTATAATGCATTACAGAAAACATAATAATAATAGATGATAGTGGAAAGACAGAGCAGTTTTCTCTTCAAGTTGGATACAAAACAGACCCCAAATATTTTTGAAGTTAAACCTAATACAGATGGGACAATTCTAAATGTGTTGCAAAGTAAGTATCACACTAGGAAGTTAAGAGATAGTGTTGATCATTTGCAAATATCAGTGTTGGAGGGGTGGTATAACATGCATACTCATTCTTAATAGGTATGAACTATTTAAAGCATCAATAATGTATCTGTACTTAAAATGTTTTTTGACGTGGTTATACTACGTATAGTTAAAAGCCTACTCTAAATCTGTTTTATGGGTTTATGCAATGGAGCAGTCTTGTAGCGATGACTGAATTGAGTAATGGTAGGCTCCATATTGTAAGCACTTGATTCCAGTATCTATCCATGCAACACAAACTAAGAAACTTTTCTGTGCCAGGATCTGGGCTAAGCAGAGGGCATACAAAGACATGGTTCTGTGTCCTGTCTAACTCAGGAGTGCACACGTGAGGGGTCAAGGTGACTTCTCATCAAATTCTGTATGGACAGGAAATTGGGGCCAGAAGTGAACTTGAGAATTCACAGAAATCTTGGGCACACCAATAGTATTTCCAAAAATTGTGATACGGAAATTTGTGGAATTAATAATCTAGTGGAGAAAACAGCATACATAGGAAAAAGCTCACAATAATGTAATAAGAACCTTATTTCAGGTATATCCAAGGCACCATAGGAGCAGACACAAAACAAGTAAGCACAATTGGAGCTGGATACAGCTTTCCAAGAAAGAAGTGACATTCAAAGTGTACTTGCAAGGATGAGGAACGAGAAGAACATCCTAGAAAAAGGGGACAAACACCCCAAGTAGAAGCACAGCTTTAAAAAGCATGATACAGTCTACCTCATAAAACCTTCCAAAGCTATCATTTACCTATCTAAGGCAAAGCAACAGGAGAAAAGGAAAAAAATCTTGCAATGTACATTCCATTTCTCATACATATCAAATATCACATAGAATTTACAAAGAATGCATAAGGTGGGTCCATGATATTTCTCTGTTCTTGCAAAGCTCAGCCTCTTCTTGGTTAAATTTTGTTCTAGAAGCAAAGCAAAACAGTGTTTTTCAAAACAAATATTTTTGTTTTCTGATCTGGAAAGCAGAAAGTGCTTATTTTAAAAATTCAAGAGAAAAAATATATAAAGAGGAAGTTAAATCCAACCTCCCAGAAGCACAGTTTACGTATTGCTGTACAATGTTTTCATCTTCGTTCGTTCGTGTCAATGTGCGTGCACATTTGAGTGTAGCCTCAAATTTGTACAAAAAGTATGATTTAAGATCATCTACATATCACATATCAGTGTCAGCGAATGCCTCTTCCTTAATCCATCAGATCTAAATAACATTAGCTCAAACCCTCAATCCACATTCTATGGATGAAGCCTCAAAATTCCTAGTTGTTCTCCTGAACTCCTCTGCTTCCAGGCTCCAGGCTCCATACATTTCTTCCACATTTGATATCAAATTCAGCCTCCTCTTTGATTTATGCAGAATGTCCCACTTTATACATAGCACCTGAGAGCAGACTTCACTGAAGATTTAGTGGGAAGACAAAAAAGATTACATCAAACAGTACCAACATTTAAATCAAATATCACACAGCTAGGGTTCTAAAGGGTCCTTTGGTAAGCCCCCTACTAGGAAATCTGCACTAGCCCTGAATTATAAACAATCCCTTTCTCTCAACATCTCACTGGACCTTCTGTCCTCAGTCCCGTCATTCTCCTCTGCTCCCAGGTAGTCATGCAGAGCGGACAGAATAGTTCCTTTGATTCTTCATTTCCCTCCATTCACACAAGCATGTTCTCTCTTATCCTAAGTGTTTTCACAAAGACAGTTCCTTTCTAAACAGGAATACTGGTACAATTTATTACATGTTAATTTCATATGTAGACAGGTTTAGCATCCTCTCATGTCATAATTAGAGTTTAACAGCACCATTTCTGATGGCTGCATAGTATTTCTTAATTATTTATTTAACCAACTATTTTATAGCTATTTAGGTCACTTCAATCTATCCCTACTTTTATTAACACATTTACACAAATATTGCAAATATTTTATTAGATTATTTGAAAAGCAGATTAAATTTCTTACTTCATAAATTCCTGTCCTAGAGTAAGTAGAGCTTTGTTTATTCAAATTATTTATTGAATCAGTCACCTGTGTACCTGATTTAAAAATGTACACCTTCAGCAGGCAAGAAGGGGGAGGATTTATTGGGGAATAAACCTGGGCAATACTGTTTATTTAAAAATAGAAAAAAAAAAGTATACTTCTCTCTTCTGTCCATATTTAAATATTTTTGTTAACCCCAAAGCCAGGCCAACCACTGGTGAAATTAGGATACAAACATCAGGATTGTAACCTATCAATATTTCTATTGAAACATTGGTGATTCATATTTTTATTATTGCTCAATTCATTTTTCAAATACTAAAACTTCAATAATAACAAAAATTTCAATATTGGCCAGGCATAGTGGCTCACGCCTATAATCCCAGCACTTTGAGAGACCAAGGCAGGTAGATCACCTGCAGTCAGGAGTTCAAAACCAACCTGACCAATATAGTAAAACCCCGTCTCTACCAAAAATACAAAAATTAGCTGGGCGTGGTGGCATGTGCCTGTAGTCCCAGCTACTCAGTAGGCTGAGACAGGAGAATTGCTTGAACCCAGGAGGCAGAGGTTGCAGTGATCCGAGATCCCACCACTGCACTCCAGCCTGGACGACAGTGAGACTCCATCTCCAAAAAAAAAAAAAAAAAAAAAAAAAATTCACTATTTACCTTTAAATTTTTTAAACAAAACAGATCCCTTCTTTTCAGAACGGTAAATTGACCTTAAATTTCAACCACTATCAATTGCTGTTTAATCCAGGCTTGGGTTTTCCAAGGTCTAAGTTGCAAACTTCTCTTTAGTTTTTTTCAAAAACACAGAACTTTCAGGACCAACCCCAGCACTTTAACTAAATGACTTGTATTAGTCAGAGTTCTCCAGAGAAACAGAACCTGTATGATGTATGTATGTATGTATATTTATACAGGGAAAGAACAAGAGAGAGAGGGAAGGCAAGAGACAGAGAAAGAAAGAGAGAGATTATAAGGAGTTGGCTCACACATTTGTGCAGGCTGGAAAGTCGCAAGATCTGCAGGGAGAGTTGGCAAGCTGGAGATCTAGGAGAACCCGTAGTTTAGTTTCAGACTGAGTTCTAAGGCCTGAGAACCTAAAAAGCCAATGGTGTATTTCCAAACCCAAGAGCAGATGTTCAGTTCAAGTCTAAACGGGAGTAAAAAAAAAAAAAAGTTCATGTCCCAATTTGAAGGCCCTGCAACAGGAAAAATGATCTCTTACTTATGGGAGGGTCCGTTTTTTGTTCTATTCAGGCCTCTACCTGTTTGGATGAAGACCAAGCACAGTAAGGAGGACCATCTGCTTTCCTTACTCTACTGACTCAAATGTTAATCTCTTCAGAAAACACCCTGACAGACACATTCAGAATAATGTTTAACCAAAGAGCTGGGCACCCTGTGACCCAGTCAAGTTGACACAAAAAATTAACCACCATATAACCCCAATAAGGAACCACTTATCATAACCAGAATAAAAACGTAAAACTGTCCCATACTTTTTTCTCATTTTATTTTAAGAACAAAACATGGCTCTCAGTGTTTCCTTTCTGTTTCTGCCCAGAGCAGAAAATTCTTCCAAGCTCATTCTTGGCCCTGGGGGAGTTAGGCTGTCTCTTCACAGTTGTTTCAGTGACCGCTCTGATCACATTTATCATATTGAATTGTAATGGTATGTGGGTCTTCCCCTCCTCACTTAACCCAGAATGCCTTATTTTTTTATTTTTATTTATTTATTATTTTTGGTATTCTCAGAACCTGGCATTTAACAAGTACTTGATACATGCTTGATGGATGATTGAATAAAACCAGGTATAAATAATCAGAATCTCGGAGCCAGTAAGTGATGACTCAAGCTTAGTTCAGAATTCTTTCCTTTATATTACCTTACCTAACTCAGATGATTCCAACTTCTTCAGAAGTCATTACAGATTCCCTCTATACTTCTTCATAGTTGTTTTTGTTATTTAAGAATGTTCACTTTGCACATTCTTCTTTAAACACAGAGTGCAAATTTAAAATAGGCAAAACTCATCATATTTCATAAAGTTTCTGATATAGTAGTTGTAGAGAAAACTAAGGTTTGGTAAATGTAATCAGTTTATTTCTTGCTTCTTCTGCATTTTAGATTTGGGTTCAGTCTGACAGCAGTTTTGTCCTAGCTGGCCTCCCAATTCTATCTGATTTTGAAACATGTTTATTACATACAGGGACTTGGCAGAAAAATATTGAATCTGTTTTAAATCTTTGCAGTTTTTATAGACCAAATGTCTCAAAGAAGTTTGTTTAAAATTGTTTATGTAATTATGATTTTTCTAGTTACTATGCCCCCAAAGTCAAAAGAAGCATCCCATTTCCAATTACTCATAATTAGCGCCAGAATTCACAATAACCCCAAATGCAACATGGCTGAAATTGAGTCAATCCCACCCCTCCTTATTCTAATTTCTTATCCTTCTTTCTGTGTACCGATTTCTATGAAGTTCACAACCACGTGCATCTGACCAAAACAGAAAACTAAAAATTGCCCTGAATTCTGCTTCTTCCTAAACACCATATTGAATCACTCACCTGTACGTAAGTACTTGAGAGTCTAAATATATTCTCTCTCTCTCTCTCTCTCTCTCTCCCCCTCCCCTCCCCACCAGCCACTGTTACTGTCTTAATTCAGGTATGCATTACCTTTCAACTGTATTTTACCACCAGCTACGTGGCCTCCCTGTCTCTAACACTCATGTACATCTCCCATTGCACCCCCAATACATTCTCCATTCAATAACCAAGAAAATTTTTCAAAAAATATAAAAGTAGTCAGATCATGCAATTCTGTTTAAAATTCTTGAATTGTTCTCCATTTTCCACAGGATCAAGGTCCAAGTTCCACAGCATAGAAACTTACTCATAACTTTCCCCTGCAACAGATTTAGACTCAACATTTGTTGTTAGTCCACATTTATTTTATTTTATTTTATTTTATTTTATTTTATTTTATTTTTTGAGATGGACTCTCGCTCTGTCACTAGGCTGGAGTGCAGTGGCGTGATCTCGGCTCACTGCAACCTCCGCCTCCCAGGTTTAAGTGATTCACCTGCCTCAGCCTCCTGGGTGTCTGGGATTACAGGGATGCACCACCACACGCAGCTAATTTTTGTATTTTTAGTAAAGACGGGGTTTCACCATGTTGGCTAGCACGGTCTCGAGATCTTGACCTCATGATCTGCCCGCCTTGGCCTCCCAAAGTGCTGGAAGTGCAGGCGTGAGCCACCGCACCCAGCCGTTAGTCCACTACTCTTAATCCACTAATGAAAGGAAAATTTCTGACCAAAGACCACAGGTAACCCCTTCAATTTTTTAGGATCTAAAATAACCATCTGAACCCTTTAATAGGCAAAATATTTTAAATGGGTATGTCAATAAAAAGTTTTGCCAACTAGGTTGGCCGTTTTGGCATTGCTATAAAAGAATACCTAAGGCTGGGTAATTTGTTTGACAGGTTTATTTGGCTCATGGTTCTGCAGGCTGTACAAGCATGGCACCAGCATCTGTTCAGCTTCTGGTGAGGCTTCAGGAAGCTTTTAGGCATGACAGAAGGGAAGGGGAGCAGGTGAGTCACATGGCAAAAAAGAACAGGAGAAAGAGGAGATGTCAAGCTCCTTTAACCAACCAGCTCTCACGTGAACTAGCAGAGCAAGAAGACACTCATTACCATGGGGAGGGCACCAAGCCATTCATGAGAAATCCACCCCTTTGATCCAAACACCTCCCACCTGTTCCCACCTCCAACACTGGGTACCACATTTCAACATGCAACTGGGAGAGGACAAATATCCATACCATATCACTAACCAGGCCCCTTTTACTTTCTATTGAATTTAGCCTTAAGTAAGATTCAAGTTTTATATTACTATGTTCTTAGTCTATTTATATAGTAATCTGTTTCCCTTAAATCATTTCAAAAGTCAAGAATTGAAGCTATCACCCCCTCTTGTATTATCTTCAACAAGAAACAAATAGATACTCTTCTTCTAATTGACCTCCAAAAGATCTTGAATTAATGTTCTTTTCTCCATGTAGTATCCCAGTTCTCTTAAGCAAGTATATGACCCCAGAACTAAGATGTGAAAAAGAAATTTCTCTGAGGCTTTCTCAGGGTGGTGCCACCTCTTGGGATTATTTTATCTTGATAAGAAAAACATTTAATTTGCACTTGAGAATTACAAGATGAACTCTACTAAAGTGCTCCCCAAATTGTGGGCATCTGTAAACTTCTACAGGAAATTGACAGAGTATCTGATGTCTGTTGAATCCACAAAAAATGGAGCTTTGTATTTAAGTTTTCTAGTAATTCATTTATATTACAAAAGCATCCATCCAAGGCAGAAGAGATATATGGACATAAAACTTTTTTGAAAGCAAAGCGTATTAGTCTGTTTTCACACTGCTGATAGATACATACCTGAGACTAGGCAATTAAAAAAAAAAAAAAAGAGGTAATGGACTTACAGTTTCACATGGCTGGGGACACCTCACAATTATGGCAGAAGGCAAGGAGGAGCAAGTCACATCTTATGTGGATGACAGAAGGCAAAGAGAGAGCTTGTGCAGGGAAACTCCCATTTTTAAAACCATCAGATCTCATGAGACTTATTCACTATCACAAGAACGCATGGGAAAGGCTTATCCCCATGATTCAATTACCTCCCACTGGGTCCCTCCCATGACACATGGAATTGTGAGAGTTATAATTCAAGATGAGATTTGGGTGGGGACACAGCCAAACCATATCATTCCTCCTCTAGCCCCTCCCAAATCTCATGTCCTCACATTTCAAAACCAATCATGCCTTCCAAACAGTCCTCCAAAGTCTTATCTCATTTCAGCATTAACTCAAAAGCCCACAGTCCAAAGTCTCATCAAAGACAAGGCACGTCCCTTCCGCCTATAAGCCTGTAAAACCAAAAGCAAATTATTACAGGCTTTTGAGTGTACAGGCTTTGGGTAAATACAGCTGTTCCAAATGGGAAAAACTGTTCAAAACAAAGGAACTACAGCCCCATGCAAGTCCTAAATCCAACAGGGTCATCAAATCTTAAAGCTTTAAAATGATCTCCTTTGACTCCATGTTTCACACCCAGGTCATGCTAATGCAAGAGGTTGGTTCCCATGATCTTGGGCAGCTTTGACCCCGTGGCTTTGCAGGGTACAGCCTCCCTCCTGGCTGCTTTCATGTGAGGTGTTGAGCGTCTGTGGCTTTTCCAGGCACACAGTGCAAGCTGTCAGTGGATCTACTATTCTGTGGTCTAGAGGACAGTCACCCTCTTCTCACAGCTCCACTAGGTGGTGCCCCAGCAAGGACTCTGTGTGGGGGCTTTGACCCCACATTTCCCGTCTACACTGCCCTACCAGAGGTTATCCATGAGAGCCCCGCCCCTGCAGCAAACTTCTGCCTGAACATACAGGCATTTTCATACATCCTCTGAAATCTAGGTGGACATTTCCAAACCTCAATTCTTGACCTCTGTGCACCCACGGGCTCAACACCATGTGGAAGCTGCCAAGGCTTGGGGCTTCCATCCTCTGAAGCAACAGCCCAAGCTGTACCTTGGACCCTTTTAGCCATGGCTGGAGCAGCTGAAACACAGGGCACCAAGTCCCTAGGCTGCACACAGCACAGGGACCCTGGGCCCAGCCCAAGAAACCATTTTTCCTTTCTAGGCCTCCGGGCCTGTGATGGGAGGGGCTGCCATGAAGACCTCTGACATGCCCTGAAGACATTTTCCCCATAGTCTTGGGTATTAACATTCAGGTCCTCATTATTTATGCAAATTTCCATAACTGGCTTGAATTTCCCCTCAGAAAATGGGATTTTCTTTTCTATCACATTGTCAGGCTGCAAGCTTTTGAAACTTTTGTGCTCTGCTTCCCTTATAAAACTGAATGCTTTTAACAGCACTCAAGTCACATCTTGAATGCTTTGCTGCTTAGAGATTTCTTCCCCCAGGTACCCTAAATAATCTCTCTCAAGTTCAAAGTTCCACAAATCTCTAGGGCAGGGGCAAAATGCCACCAGTCTCTTTGCTAAAACATAACAAGAGTCACCTTTGCTATAGTTCCCAACAAGTTTCTTATCTCCATCTGAGACCACCTAAGCCCGGACCTTATTGTTCATATCACTATCAGTATTTTTCTCAAAGCCATTCACCAAGTCTCTAGGAAGTTCCAAACTTTCCCACATTTTCCTGTCTTAGTCTGAGCCTTCAAAACTGTTTCAACCTTTGCTTGTTACCCAGTTCCAAAGTCACTTCCACATTTTCAGGTATCTTTTCAGTAACACTCCACTATACTGGTACTAATTTACTGTATTAGTCTGTTTTCATATTCCTGATAAAGATATACCCAAGACTGGGCAATTTCAAAAAAAAAAAAGAAGTTTAATGAACTTATAGCTCCACATGGTTAGGGAGGCTCACAATCATGGTGGAAGGCAAGGAGGAGCAAGTCATATCTTAAGTGGATGATGGCAGGCAAAGAGAGAGAGAGTGCTTGTGCAGGGAAACTCCCATTGTTTTTTAAAACCATCGGATCTCGTGAGACTTATTTACTATCACGAGAACAGCATGGGAAAGACCTGCCGCCATTATTCAGTTACCCTCTGGGTCCAACCCATAACATGTGGGAATAGTGGGAGTTACAATTCAAGATGAGATTTAAGTGGTGACACAGCCAAACCATATCACAAAGACCTGGACTTTTACCATAGATCATTTGAGAAGCTCAGTTCTAGCATATTTGTTTTAACTCTGTCAACATACCAAACAGCTGGAGTCTGGCTTTGTGTCTATTCAATTACCATTAGCATTTGTTTCAATCTATTGGCAAACTTCTCCAGTATGATCTCTCCCATAAGTGAGTGGTATCCCATATGGCCCAGAGTTGACCACAGACACAGTGCGAGGTGCTTTCAGTTACTAGAATCCAGTCTTCTTACGTGCTTTGAGTTATTAGAATCTAGTCCTGGTTTCCACACATAACCCCCTTTGGAATGGGTGATAAGTGTTGTTCAGGTTGCCCCCCCAGCTACAGAAGGGCTTTCCAAACACATGGTAAATTGTATCAGTTTCCACCAAGAGGAATGGTGTTACATTCCAAGTGCAAGGTTCTAGCAAAAGGAACAATTTGGTAAAATGAAGTTGTAACTCTAGCCCTGAAAAGCAATAGTCATCATCAGAAATAATAGGATTAGGGGAATTATTCTTTAAAAGATATTAAAAAATCAGTGAAAGATACTTTAAATCTAAATGACTGCTGAGTCTTAGATTTCTCACTTACCCACTCAACTACCTATTTCATACTTCTTGGGTTCTCGGGTGTTTTGCCTCTACTTCTCCCATTTCTGGCCTTGTTCTCAAGTGGTTAAACCTCTCAGCTGGATTTAAAGGAATTCTCATTGTTATTAAATATTTCTAGTATTTCTTAAAGTTACGAATACCTGAGCTGCTTTAATTAGTAATGTCACATCAAATTGTTGCCCCAGATTTTCTTAACAAGAATGTATATGGAAATTTAGTTTTATGTTATTTTTTAAATTCATAGTTCTTTCCAAATCCAATAAATAAAACAAATTCCATTAGTTAGTGTTTTAACAAATCAAAGTAATTCTAGAATGTCTAATGTGCATTTTATGGGATGACATCATGACATGCATTTGTTATGACTAAATACACTGAGAGATCTGGTCCATTTATTGGCTAAAAGTCACTTGAGTCTCTCCTGTTTTTCTATTATGTGAATCCTCTTTCATGAAAGATTATAATAGGAAAAATAGTAGCATTAATTCAATTCTAAGCAAAAGTTCGCATATTTACTCTAGTTGAACCAGCGTAGGTCCCATGCTCACAACTAAACCAGAGAAACAAAATAGGGTGGTTAGTTTAACAACAGCTTCACCAAACGTCATAGTTTTCCAAACCCATATTGAGAAAAAGGAAGTAGCCACTAGATGCCAGGAAGGCAACCAAACAATGTCTGCTACCCAAACATTTCCTAAATACAGACCATAAGCATCTTCAGAGTAGGTACCTGTCTTACTCACTATCATATTTTCAGATCATGATGCAGAGCATGCAACACTGCAGGCGTGTCATAATGTTTTACATTATGCAAGTATGTAAGTGTGTATGGATGAGTAGATGGATAAGGAAATGATGGGGTAAATCATTTCCATGTCTGATCAAAATGGTTTTCAGAGACCTGAGAATTAAAAGAAAGACTTGATAAATTATGTTTTGTTTTCACAATTAAGTGTTATGAAATGCTAATAAATAGCTAGTAAAAAATAATCAAAATGATGCATTTGCCACAAGTAAATTTAGGCATAACTAAAGTTATACTTATATAAGTTCAATGGCTTATATAGGTTAACATTATCTGAGGTCAGAGTGCATGATCCCATTTACACCTTACCTCATTGACGGATTATCAGCCAAATTGATTATCAGTCAAATGCTTGACTAAACAAGAGACATGAACCATACCTTAAAAAATGTTGCAGTGCATTAAGCAGTTTCCTACGTGAGTACTATCAACAGAAAATATCCTGCCTTTGTGAAAATGTACGGATCCTATCTGAGGAAGATTAATGCTGTATTCTGGTTGGTTTCAACTGTCAAAGATTATGCAATATAGAAGTCAGCAATTTAGTTTTCACTAGAGAGCAAACTTCAGTTAGATAACCAGGTAATTGACAAAACAGATGTCTTTGGGCCCCATTCGAGACCCCAATTGTCGTACCATAATTTTAGAACATTGGATAACCCCTTTGTCATACGACGCTATTTTCTCCTTAAGTTCTCATTAAAACTGAGACGCTTGTGAACAGTGCGCTAACCTTCACAGCCACAGCATTACATAAGCAGATAACTGGTTTAGAAACAAGATGTCAAGCTATTAGTTTTAATATATTAGTTAAGATTTTGGGACCTTGCCTGGATAGCAACAGCTGTAGAATTTAACCCAATGTAAAATGGACATAGTAAACGTTCCTTCTAATTTCACTTTATTAGACATAAGCTGATTACAAGGACATTTGCTTTCTAGAGAAACCATACACATTAAAAAGTATAACATTTCCACATATTAAAATATTTTCTCTTTAGCTTTATCTTTGATATACCATTGAAACAGAAGACTTAAGATTAGGATGAACAAACTATATGGTTAGTTCCGAGCTCTAATATTAAGAGTAGGTTTAAGATCTAGTTCCCACCTGAGGCACTGGTTTGGAAAGTTTCTCTGTGGACAGCAAATGGAATAAACACCGTGATATGAATGTGGGGATTTCAGATCCATTTTTAACTATTTTGACTCTCTCATAGGTTCAGAATGTGGGTTTATTTCACATAATCAACATTCGTAGAAACTGTGTGACTCTGAGAGCCTTCAGGTAGACAAAGAGGTTACAGAGCAGATCTACAAGACCCCAAAGATCCTCATTAGGTGAGAAAACTCTTCTTAGGCCTCACGGCAATAGGGTTTAAATAGGGGCAAAATAATTTATAACAGCCCTGAAATTATTCTATCTTTCTCCTTGAGAAACCATTTGCATTTAAGATTCATCTTCATGAATCAACTAACAAAATGCTATTATCTCTGAACAGTTTACATTTTGTCAACTTAATTTACACCTTTAGGCTTGATTCAGGCCCCCCATAAGAAAGAGAAAACAGTATAGAGTTCTGTCTGGGATGGAAGCAAGGGAAATTCCTACACTTTTGCTTTGACCTGCAGGGGCAGGGCAGTGTTAGCTGAGAATAGGAAGGTCGAGGTCAGAAGCCCCGCTAGCTACTAGGCATCAAAGTCCTTTTGTCCTCACTCTGCTTCTTCCTAAAACTCAGTGCTAGTGCTATGGACTCTGAAGCTCAAACAATGGCCAAGATTGCCCTTCATTTTTTTACCCTGTAGTTGGACACCTCTTCCTAGTTTTCTTTTTTTTTATTTTATGTTTAATTATTATGGATACATAATTGTCCACATTAAGTATCATCGTGAACTGGGGAAAACTGAAAACCTTTCCGCTAAGATCTGGAATAAGACAAGGATGCTCACTTTCACCTTAGTTATTTTACCTAACTTTGTCTCTGGCATTCACTTCAGTGTCTTCCCCTTTACTCTTTATTGGTGGAAATCAAACAGCCCATTCCAGAGGGCAAAGGGCAAATGACTTTTATTGCCTGTTAACTACCAACGCCTTGAAGTTCATCATCAGCACGACTGGAACTCTACTTCATCCAGTTTGTAGGAGGCAGACCAAGGAACGAAACCAAAACCTTATGATTACATGATATTTATTCATGTGATTCATTTATTCAAATTTATTATTAGCATATGATATGCTTCAGAAAATTAAATATCTTTTGGTATTGTACTGGTGTTATTTCTGTTCCTAAGAAATAAATACATAACTGTCTTATATGTCACTTTGTAAATACATTCTATACATGAAAATGTTAAACTAGTAATATGTTTTATAAGATTTTTGGCCGGGCACGGTGGCTCACACCTGTTGTCCCAGCATTTTGGGAGGACGAGGCAGGTGGATCACGAGGTCAGGAGATTGAGACCATCCTGGCTAACACGGTGAAACCCTGTCTCTACTACAAATACAAAAAAATTAGCCGGGCGTGGTGGTGGGCACCTGTAGTCCCAGCTACTCGGGAGGCTGAGGCAGGAGAATGGCGTGAACCCGGGAGGCAGAGCTTGCAGTGAGACAAGATTGTGCTTCTGCACTCCAGCCTGGGAGACAGAGCGAGACTCCGTCTCAAGATAAATAAATAAATAAATAAATAAATAAATAAATAAATAAATAAATAAAATAAAATTCTATATTTAGCAAATAAACAAAACATTAAAATCTATAATACCCATATATAGCAAACAACATACTGTCCTAACATAGAGTGCAAACCTCTAACATTATCCTTCTTAATGTTTAGGGAAAAGAAACCTTGAATGTGAGCTGTAAAATGCTAAATAGAATGCTTTAACTGTGATAAAATATTTAAAATCATTCATTTCAGTTGATTTCAAATGTCATGAAAAAGCTTGCCATAACTACTTAATCTGAGCCTGAGGAATAGTAAAGTCAATCATCCTTATTAAAACAGTTTATTGTTAATCTCTCTGTGTGTGAATGCATACATATATATGAATGACCCAAGAAAAATTGATAAAATAATTTTGACAAAATATGTAACCGCTATGCCTCTTCCCTATACAATATAACAGAATAAAGGTGGTTATACTAAATCCATTGCTTTTGATCAAAGAATAAAACTGGGGTTTTTTTGTTGTTTTTTTTTTTTTTTTTTGAGACGGAGTTTCACTCTTGTTGCCCAGGCTGGAGTGCAATGCACAATCTCGGCTCACTGCAACCTCCACCTCCTGGGTTGAAGAGATTCTCCTGCCTCAGCTTACTGAGTAGCTGGGATTACAGGCATGTGCTACTACACCTGGCTAATTTTGTATTTTTACTACAGACGGGGTTTCTCCATGTTGGTCAGGCTGGTCTTGAACTCCTGACCTCAGGTAATCCACCCGCCTCAGCCTCCGAAAGTGCTGGGATTACAGGCGTGAGCCACCACGCCCGGCCTAAAATTGGCTTTTTAAATTAATAGAAACATCTTGAAATTCTACAGTGATCTGTTGCTTGTCTGAATTTTAATTTAAAAAAATGAATAGCATAATTGAAATAAAGAATCAGCATTAATCTTTAAATCAAAAGGATTTACAATGAGATTATAATTAATTACATGCCACAACTATCTCATTGAATAGGGTAGTGACCTCAGTTACTTTGTTTAATCACTAAAACAATTCAATTCCCAAATAAGAATTTGGATCAATTCCAATTATATCCAATTAAGATTATCAATTCACTAAGAACAGGGACAATAACCCTCAAAAATAAACTCTTTAAAACTTTTCTTTTTGATTAATGTGTCTGCACCACTTTTTATTAGTACTTAGGTCCTTGAGGAAACCAATCTTGGCAGGAGGGCCCTGCTAGCCCCAGGACGTCTATGGGTGAACATTTCCATAAATTGTTTTCTGTTTTTTGCTGAACACATCAGTTGTCACCTATTAGCCCCATTTGCAGCAGACCAAAGTCAAAGAATGTTATTCTTCTTATCTTGAATACATCCTGGAAAGCCACAGATTAACAGATTTTTCTCTTCGGAGCTACAAAAAAAAAAAAAAAACCTCTACAATTTTTATGTATTTCTAACTTACACAACTTTTATTTCTCCAGTTTCACAACAATATGATGAGTATGCTAGACCACAGCTACACTGCCAAAAGATTGTAATTCATTTCCTTTGATATGTACAGGACAGTTACATAGAGATGATTCAGAAACTGAAAATAAGAACAAATCATTTCTGGCTTCTTATAGATGAAAATGTATTTTACTAATGCCAACTTCTACTTACCATGGAGTGTCCTCTAAACAATGAGAAAGCATTTTATTTTTTTCAAACATACCTTTTTGTTTTCCATAGGAAATAGCTGGTGCTTTCTTAGTATTCTAATTGGTGCAAAATGCTGAGCCAATTATGAAAGTTCTCAAGCAGCTCCTTTCAATGCACTTCAGAGGGAAACTAAAACAAGCCTTCTTTAAACAAGACCGGGGTTTAAAAAGCCAGGTAAGTTTTTTAAATTTTATACTTGCCGATACATGTTCTGTATCTTTGACACTGCACATGTTTTTTGTAAAGCATAATTAATATCCTCAATTAGTTGGAAAGTGAGTACTTCTTGAGTTATCTGCGCACAGCGCTCTCACAATGCACTGACATTCAGATTCTGCCCAGCTTTCTGCCAAAATCTTCTCTTTAACTTTAGCTTCAGCCTTGCAATGGACCATCATACAGCTGAAGAACTATTGGCACGCTGATGCTGTGCGTAATTAATGACAAGTGTTGATAAGTTACCAACGTATCTAATCAGCATAACAATGTAATATAAATAAGATGTGTCATTCAGATTTATTACCAAGCTCTGGAAATTTACATTCAAATATAGATAAAAGCATTCTATATATAACCCAAACAGAAAAATCTTATGTGTTTTATATGTTGAAATTCTGTCACTCAGCTGATGTACGATACATCATTACTGTCTGAATTAATTACAGGCACAATCAATGATAGTAAAAGCTGACAAACTGGTCAAAAATATTAAGAAATTTCCAAAGGTTAAATAGAAAATATATTGACAGTTAAATTAATAATAGGAGAGAGTACAAGAACTACATAACTTTAGGAAGACCACATTACTTTGGAGACAAGAGATGAGTATTAAAATGTAAATAATAATACAAGGTTTATTAACAGAGATTAGAATAAAGCTGTATCAGTCTAGGTTTGATCACAAAGAGAGAATCACTGTAAGAATTATGAAAACAAGGAATGTAATATGGAATTGGGGCTTATATTATTGTGACAGGAGATGGGATGAGTAAAGGTCTCGAAAGATAAAGTCAGGAAATCAGGAAACGGTTAACTATTGACCTCAATGTGAAGTACTGGAGGATGATGAGAGCTCATGAAGCGGTCTGCAAAGCTACCATGTCTGACCACCATGATTTCTTAAGAACATGGCTTCCATTTTCTAAATCCCATGTAAATTACTCTCAATAGGAAACTCTAACCAGAACCATACAGCCATGGAGATTCTGAGAAGCATGGTTCTCAGCCTTAGGAGAAAGGCTGTTCTCCTAAGAAATGCTGTTGTCTGGTTTATAGACAACCCACCAGTATCATAACTCTAATCAAGTAGAATTGTTTACTGCACTGGAAATTATGAAAGAAAAAATCGTTAAGAATTGTATTTAATTAGCAGTTACCTAATTCCATGGAAGCCTTAAAACTTTCATGAAAATTATTCTCCTGAGGAATTTTTGTAGTTTATGATGATAAATTAAAATCAGAGTGTCAATTTTACAACATCAACATTTCTTGAAGAAGAAAAAATCAGAAATCACATATAACAACTTTCATAATAAATCATCTTCAAGCTACACATAATTAAGAATATGAGTATAAACAAAAGAAGAAAATAAAAGTGTTAAAAAAAATAAGTTTCCCAAATTACATTTTGCTCTCACCAATCAAACTTCAAAATAATAATTTCATAAAACTGCTTTAAGCAGATTTGCATCTATGGGCTCAAAAGTTAAACAAAAACTAATCTGGCCAGTCATGGTGGCTTATGCCTGTAATCCCAGCACTTTGGCCAAGGTTGGTAGATCAGGAGTTAGAGACCAGCCTGGCCAACATGGTGAAACCCCGTCTCTACTAAACATACAAAAATAACCAGTGCGTGTGGTGGTGCATGCGTTTAATCCCAGCTACTCAGAAGGCTGAACCACTAGAATCGCTTGAACCCAGGAGGCGGAGGTTGCAGTGAGCCCCGATGGGCAACAGAGTGAGACTCTGTCTTAAGAAAAAAATACAATTTAAATGATTACTATACAAAAATTGAGGATGATGGCTCTTTTATGATTTGCCTTAAGTTCATTTTATAAAACACATAACTAAAAGACATTTTCCTGAATTATATTCTGCTGGATATAAAAAGATTAACGACATTACTAAATATTCTAGATGAAAGAGAACATGCATTTAGTATCTTAAACATGTGGCCAGAGTGACAATGAGCCATCTAGTAGTGGGGAGGTTGGAGAAATTATTATTCTGGATCTACAAGGTCAAACTTCTCAAATTTTACTCCCCAAAATTTGAATAACCATAAATTAAACAATGTTTAAATGAAACCTTAGATCTATGCTAGTATTTCACAAGTTCATTATATTGTGGTGATATTTGGATTTGGCCGTGGCTTTGAGATAAAAGTAATATTGATCTTATTACTCCATAATTTGGCATTTGGTAAAAAATCACATTAGGGTACATCTCTAAAAATCACATCAACAGAGTTTGAGTAGGATGTTTTCATACTTTACGTAAGTATAAATGCCCTCCTCTCTTCTTAAAACCAAATAATTATTCAAGGCCACCACATTCATACACTTTCTCTGTGAAGTGGGCCAGCGCGTCCTACTTTCGAAATTGTTTCTGTTGTTGTAATAATTTATGTATGTTTCTCATCTTTCCTACTAATCTGAAGGTGAGTCATAGCAAGAATATTTGGTTTTGTCTTTTTTCCACCACTAACAGGAGTCATGAACCAGTGACCTGCACGGCAAATTCAATCTGTAAATACATTTGATTTGGTTGATATGTGTTTGTGTGTCTGTGTCTGTGTGTGTATGTATGTTTCCCATGCAATTGTTTTTTAAGTATAATCACATAATTGTACAACTATCACCACAATCTAATTTTAGAAAAATTTCATCACCTCCCCCCCAAAAAACCCATATCGATTAACATTCCTTACTCCTCTCCCATAGTCCTAGGCAACCACTAATCTGCTTTCTGTGTCTATAGAGGTGACCATTTAATATAATGGAATCCCACCATATGAATTAATCTGTTACCAGCTTTTGTCACTTAGCATAATGTCCAAGGTCCACCCATGTTGTATCATAGATTAGTACTTCATTCCTTTATATTGCAAAATAATATTTCACTTACTCATAGACCACATTTGACTTACCATTTCATCACTTAATGGACATTTGTTTCTATTTTTTGGCTATAATAAATAATGCTGCTATGAACATCTTTGTACAAATTCTTGTGTGGACATATGTTTTCATTTATCTTAGGTATATACCTAACAATGGACCAGCTGGGTTACAAGGTAAGACTGGGTTTAACTTTTTGAGAAAATGCTAGACTGTTTTACAAAGTGACCTTATCATTTTACATTCCCAGGGGCAGTGTATAATTGTTATAATTTCTCAGAATCCTGGTCAATATTTATTATCTTAGTTATTCATTTCAGGCACCCTGGTGGTATGAATGGTATCCCATTGTAGTTTTGATTTTCATCTCCCTAATGATTAATAATAGGCCTTATTATTAAGATGCTTATTAAGCATCTTAAGCATCTTTTCCTGTGTTTATTGGGTGTTCATCTTCTTTGGGAAAATGTCTAATTTTTAATTGGATTGTTTGTCCAATTTTTAATTGGATCATTTGTCTTCTGTTTTGTTTTGGTTTTTGGTTGTTTGATTTTTCTTTTTTTGAGATGGAGTCTTCCTTTGTTGCTCAGGCTGAGGTGCAGTGGTGTGATCTCTACTCACTGCAACCTCTGCCTCCAAGGTTCAAGCGATTCTTGTGCCTCAGCCTCCTGAGTAACTGGGATTACAGGTGTGCACCACCACACACGGCTAATTTTTTCATTTTTAGTAGAGACAGGTTTCACCATGTTGGCCAAGCTGGTCTCAAACTCCTGATCTTAATTAATCTGCCCCCCTCGGCCTCCCAAAGTGCTGGGATTACAAGTGTGAGCCACCTCACCTGGCCAGATTGTTTGTCTTTTTACTATTGAGTTGCAGGGCCAGGAGTGGTGGCTTACACCTGTAACCCCAGCACTTCGGGAGGTCATGGCAAGAGGACTGCTTAAGGCCAAGAGTTGGAGACCAACCTGGGTAACATAGTGAGACCAGGTCTCCACAAAAAAAATTTTTTGAATAGCCTGGCGAGTAGCATGCACCTGTAGTCCCAGCCACTCAGGAGGCCAAGGCAAGAGGCTCACTTGCTTGAGCCCAGAAGTTTGAGGTTGTAGTGAGCTGGGATTGCGCCACTGCACTCCAGCCTAGATGACAGAGCAAGACCCTGTCTCTACACAAAAAGAAATTGAGTTGTAAGCATGCATCATATATTCTGTATTCAAGTCTCTTATCAGCTATATGATTTACAAGTATATCTTCCCATTTTGCAGTTTGTCCTTTCACTTTCTTGATGGTATTGTTTACAACACTTCTTTAAAAATTGTCGATGAAGTCCAATGTATCTGTTTTCTTTTGTCACTTACGCTTCTGGTGTCATATGTAAGAATATGTATTGTCTAAAGATACAAGGATTAATCTATGACCCATTTCAGTTGATTTTTGTGTACAATGTGAGACAGGAAGTATTTTTGCATGTAAAAACCCAGTTGTACCAGCACCACTTGTTGAAAGACTAATATTTTCCACATTGAATTGTTTTGGCACCCTTGCCAAAAATCAATTGACCAAAATGTGTGAGTTTGTTTCTGCACTCTTAATTCTATTCCACTGATTTATGTCTATCCTATGCCAGGACCACCACTGTCTTGAGTACTGCAGCTTTGTAGTAAGTTTTGAAATCAGAAGTGTAAGTTCTTAAACTTTGCTATTCTTTTTCAAGATTTTTGGGCCATTTTGAGTCTCTTCTATTTCCGTGGTAATTTTAGGATTCGCTTGTCAATTTTGTAAAGAAGTAAGCTAGAATTTTCATAAAGGATTGTATTGAATTTATAAAACAATTTACAGAATATTACCATCTTAAGAATATTAAGACATCTAATACATTAATATTTGATATTTCCCATTATTTAGTTATTTAATTTCTTTTAATTATGTGTTTCAGTTCTCAGAGTACAAGTCTTGTACTCCTTTTGTTAAATGTATGCCTATTTTATTCTTTTGATGTTATTATAAATAGAACCATTTTCTTAATTTTAACTTCAGATTATCCATTACAAATGTATATAAATACAACTGATTTTTGTATGTTGATCTAGCATTCTGCAACTTTGCTGAACTCATCTATTAGTCCTAGTAGTTTTACTTTTAGTGGCTTTCTTGGGAATTTTTGTATAAAAGTTGATGTCATCTGCAACTAGGGATCATTTTACTTTTTTCTTTCTAATCTGGCTACCTTTTATCTCTTTTCTTGCCTAATTGCCCTGGCTGGAACCACCAGCACAATATTGACTAAAATGGCATAGTATTTTAAAATCAAGGAATTTCACACACAAAAAAAAAATAGCCTGAGTATATTATCTTGAAAAAACAGGAGATCTGGAATTACTGGACTTAACATGAGCTGGGTAGTGGTTGCCCCATTTAGGTGGGACATGTGCTCTCCACCTGACCAATTCCCCACTATTCTCTATGGCATAATACTTGGCCAGCTTCACTAACCTGTTCACTAATTCTGTAGACATTTGAGTTTACTAATTTTTCATTATAGAGATTAATAATAGTACCATATTCATATTAAACATTTTGCATGTATTTATTAATTGATGCATAGGATGACTGTCACAAATGAATGAACAATGGGACAAACGAATTTTTACATTGGATCTTAAGAAGTCCTATTTCTCCTAACCTCCATCTCCTAAGCAACAGGATCCCACTGTAATTCCATATTTCACATTCTACCATCTATCTCTTATCAGATTCATAGATTAATGCCAGTCTGTTACGACAATTTTCATTAATATCTTCTTTTTTTGTATTTATTAGTAAACTTATTGAAACAATATCTCTGTTTTAAAATATTTCCTTTTATATTCAAATTGAAACAGCAGAATGAAGTGGTTTGTGGCTGAAACAACCTTCCTGGGAAAGAACACTAGAGTGCTCATCTATCAAAAAACAAACTTTAATGTCGGAGCCCCATCTCCCCCTAGACAAAGTAAAGAACAGATTAAAGGGGGAGAGGAAGGGTACAATCAGAACAGAGGTGGTGGAGGCTGGCAGATTTCCAGTAAAGTACAATGTTCAAAGTTGCTGCAATTACAGAATAGAATAGCACTTAATTTTAAAGCAATCACAAGCAGGAGTTTCCCCGCAAGTCCTCACCCTGATTTGCATTCATAAAAATACGTTTTTCTCTCTCCTGAGTAAGTGATGTATCAGGACTGGGTATCAATCTACTTTACCGCAGCAAAGGGAACTCTTTTTATTTATTCAGGTTTCTGGGACCAGAATCAAGATTCTAGAGAAAGGGGGAAATCTCTACGGTTTTAAGGGCTGTTTGTTTATATGCTAACTCATTACCTGCTGAAATTCATTTTAAACACCTTCATGTAGCTATGGGTTAGGTAAAATTTGCACGGAAATGTTACAAGCGACCCCACAACCCCAGCCCGAGGAAATGGTGAGTCCAGACTTAAGCACTCTCAACACACACACAAAAAACATTTGTTCTTGGGGGGAATGACTGAAGTCACCTGGCTAGGAGGGTGAAATGGTGAGAAGCACAAGTAGAACTCGCTGCAGGAAAAGGGCTGCGGCAAGGCAGGCCAAGGTACCCACTGTGAAAACTTTACCTGCTAGTACAGTCAGCATGTTACCCTAAACAAGAAAAGAAAATCACCAAAGTGTGAAACTTAATTTATGAGCAGAAAAAGACCAAGGCTTGGGCAATTAAAACAATCCAGCCTCCCTTTCTTTGTTAATTTGTTTAATGTATTGTTCAGGTAATTTTCTTTTCTTTTGAAAAAAGAAATATGTTTTGCCACCTAACCTAAGCAACTGGAATTGCCATTGCCCAGTTTATCTCTATCGTTTTGCTAAGAGGTGAAAAACAAAAGTAGAAATGGACTCCTAATAGGAAGTCCATCAGCGGGTGGGGAGGAGCTGGGGAATGCCCCAACCACAAAGACAGCCCGAGTGAATCTAGGGGACCAGACCCTTGACCTTCCTGGGGCAGATCCTGCTCTATCTCTTCTCCTTCTATGGTCACTGCCTCCTGTAGACTGAGAAGGGGGTATGATGTAAGTAAAGCATCTCAGAGAAACCCAGTGGAGTAGGTCTCAGCGCTGGCTTTCCCAGGCTTTCCGACTTTTGGCCTGAGTGGTGGTTTCCAGGCCAAGTCCCAGATCTCGCCTGTAGCCACGTTCCTCTGGGAGATGGAAGGAGACCATTCCTTTCCTTAACATCTGGTCCTCCACAGTTACGGCTGGTGAGAGAGGAACAAGCTGGAAGAAATGGGGTGAAAAATGGGACTGCACAATAAGGAAGGCAGAAAGCGGGGACCTACTGGCCAGCCCTCCCAATCCAACTGAAAAGAGCGGTGAATCCTGTCAGGACTGCCTAGTGTCTAAGGACAACTATTTGTGGCACAAGCCTTAACTCTCTTCTGCTGGCTGGGACTCACAACCTTATGCACCAGTCCCTGCCCTGGATTCCAGTATTATTTTAAGGATATAGGTGGTTATTTAACACTCATAGCAACTATCACTTGTGGTTGCTCAGAACCCATGCCCCTAAGGAGCTTCATGCTATCATTTTTTTAAAAAAAATCTTTTCTTTGTCTTACCAGTTTGGATTAAACAGAAATGGTACCATCAGACTGTGCCCCAAGGAGGTGCACACAGCCTCCTAATCAGGATTGGGGATCTCATCCTCACCCACTAAGTCCACCGTCAGTCATGGGGCCCCCTCCCTGTCTTGTTCCCCAATAGAGAAGCCTTATATCATCAAAGGAAATAATCTGAGGTTTTTAGTTGATGTTATTCTAAGTCTAAAAACAAGAGAAATGTTCTGTATCTAAATCATTGAGCTATTTGGAGGGGAAATAGTTTTATGTTCCCTGGCATTGATGAAGATTTTCCCTCAATCTTCCTGCAATTACTGGGTCAGGCTGTGCTGTTTTCCTTCTACCAGTTTTCAACAAACAGGCAAAAACAGTTCTGTGGTTTGAATGGCAAAGTCACTAAGATCTCCTCATAAACACTTCAGGGGAAGAAAGGAGGAGATCCTCCATCCCTCGATCAACAGAAAGAAGGAAGAGTTCTCTAGTGCACCAAGAAGGTTGGCATGGCGCCCCTGGAGCTCTGAGGTAGGTTCAGAGCACTGCTGGTTCCCAGTTTGGCAGATGGTGTGTCTGGAAGGAGAGGAGGAGAGGACAACCTAAGATCTAACGGATGCCCCTTCTCACTGGACAGTATCAGTATCATTTTTTTTTTTTTTTTTTTTTTTTTTTTTGAGACAGGGTCTCGCTCTGTCTCCCAGGCTGGAGTGCAGTGGCAGCGATCTCTGCTCACTGCAAGCTCCGCCTCCCGGGTTCACGCCATTCTCCTGCCTCAGCCTCCCAAATAGCTGGAACTACAGGTGCCCACCACCACACCCAGCTAACTTTTTGTATTTTTAGTAGAGACAGGGTTTCACCGTGTTAGACAGGATGGTCTCGATCTCCTAACCTCATGATCCGCCCGCCTCAGCCTCCCAAAGTGCTGGGATTACAGGTGTGAGCCACTGCGCCTGGCCAGTATCATTTTTATCTGAGTAGAATCTTGCTGGTTTAACTACAAATGAATACTGTTTTCTTAAATAAGCTACCATGGCAATCTTCACATTGTCTCTACTGTCCAGTTATCCAAACACTTGTTTGAAATTATCATTTCATTCCTCAGGGATAGGACAAATTGTTCACTATAGATTAGACACTTAAAACACATTTGTTTTACCTGAGTCACATCTTTATGGAAACTTTCGCAAGATAGAATCTGCGAGAATCTGTGACTGGCATTTATCATAGTTATTAAAGATAATTAAATCCAAACCAATATGAGTTCATCTACTATAACAGCCTGAAGGGCTTCGTTTCATATCTGAAGGTCCACATTGTGAATCCTGCTTTTAGCTGAGACCCAGTTACCATCGGTTAGAAAGTCAGGTTCAAGGAAGTCAGTTTAGTTTATTTCAAAGCCATTTCAATTTCACTTCTGCTTCATTTAAAGTAACTTTCTTCAGAAACATTTAACTAACTTTAAATCTTTAAAGATTTTGCTGTCAAGAAATAAAATTATCAGTTATATATGTAATAAAATTATTGTCATTCTAAAACATATTATTAAAGAATAATATTTTATTCTTTAGGCAGAATCCTATAAAGGAATAGAAACCCAAAATCTGAGCCAAGCCAATTTTAAATATATCCTAAAGCAGGATTTCTCAACAGTGCTACTATTGACATTTGGGGCCAGACAATTCTTTGTTCTGAGGGACTATCCTGTGCAGGCCGAGAGCATTGTGGCAAATGGAGCTGCAAACTTAGAAATTAAAAATAAAGTCAAGCTTTTTTTGGGGGGCAACAGTGTAAAGAGTGCATTCTAGAAAAACAAGTGTTTTCTGTAATGACCATGTTACTCACCTTCCTAAAGAGAGTCCACCTAAAAGAATCTTAGAGCAGATGGATCAGAATTTCAACAGCATCTAAATAGATATAATTTCTCATTTATGTATAAAAAAGGTAACTGCACAAAACCAGCTCTAATGGCAAGAGCTAAGTGTAAGGGTGGTGCTAATCAAGAAGATGATGACGATGGTAACAGATAACATTTATTTGGAACTCTTACTATATGCTAGCCATTAATTCTAAGTCTTACTTAGAATGCACTACTTTTTTACTCTCAGCACTCCTAATTCATCTCACTCTTATTTGGCAGATTTCAAAAAGGCCATAAATTCCACCCATCCTGGAATGTATGCTCCTTGGCAACGTGAATTTTCACTCCTCCTATGAGGGGTGGAGTCTATCTCTCCACACATTCACCTGAGTTTGATCATGGATTTTGTTTTAATCGAGGACATAGCAAACATGAGACAAGCAGAAGGTTGAAAATAGACTTGCTCCCTTTTGCTGCATGATATCTCCATGTGAAGAAGCCTGGGCTAACCTGTTGGATGGTGAGAGGCGTATGCCATCACTACAGATTACATCTGGCCACTCGGGGACATGAGAGTGAGGAGTCCCTAGACCACTGCATACCAACCACCAGACTATAAATAAAACCATCCTAAATTCTCCATCTAAGTCAAATCTCTCCAGAGCAGAAGAAGCTCCTAACCAAAGCATAGAGTTGTGAGAAATAATAAACGTTTATGAAGACATTAAGTTTGGGGTAGTTTGTTATACTGCAGAAGATTACCAATTAGCCTCACTGGAATTCAACGGTAGGGGTATTGTAACATTATTATTGCTATTTTAGGGAAAGTTAAGGCATGCAAAGATAAAGTAACTTGCCCATAGTTATCAAGCTAACGAATGATTTAAACTCAGGATTTGAACCCAGGCTCCAGATTAACGCATAATTTTTAGTGTTTGGTCTACTTAGCTAAAAGAATGTGTGTAGGCCGGGCGCGGTGGCTCATACCTGTAATCCCAGGACTTTCGGAGGCCGAGGCGGGAGGATTACGAGGTCAGGAGATCGAGACCACCCTGGCTAACATGGTGAAACCCCGTCTCTACTAAAAAATACAAAAAACTAGCCGGGCGAGGTGGCGGCGCCTGTGGTCCCAGCTACTCGGGAGGCTGAGGCAGGAGAATGGCGGGAACCCGGGGGGCGGAGCTTGCAGTGAGCTGAGATCCGGCCACTGCACTCCAGCCTGGGCGGCAGAGCGAGACTCTGTCTCAAAAAAAATAAATAAATAAATAAATAAATAAAAAGAATGTGTGTGGTATTTTCTCAATTAAGGAAACTAAGATTTTGCTATTACTGTAAAAGAAAATGAGAGTAGGGAAGACATACAAGAATAAGAAATCCTGGAAAAAAAAAAAACTCACTAGATCGTCACCAAGGAATATATAAGTTAAAGGGAAGAATGACAACTGTATTGCAGTGATTGTCAAAACCAGTAACTCACAGCCCATCAATCAACTACAAGATTCAGTAGTCTTCGGGGGGCTTCTAGGTGGTCCACTTGCCAGTCCGTGGAACTATTATCATGTATGATATTACAATCTGGCATGGATGTACTTATTATACACCTCCATGAAATGTTATCAAAATACCTCCTAGTTCGTTATATTTCCTCGTTCTTTCTTTCTTATTTGGTGGTGGCAAGTGAGAGGGATTTATTACCATGCAACTATCCCTAGGCCCAAAGCGTTTGAGACCCACAGCAACCAAACATATAATCCTCCCCAAAAATCCCAACCTGCTGGAACAGGAAGCAAGAAGTGTCACAATAATTAAAAAGATAGCAATGGGAATGTTATAAAGCATAGGTACCAAATAGAATGCATGGTTATACTGTAAAGGTAAAAAGGAGCAAATTTTGATTTATTGAGCTGTAATTCCACTGAGGGTTTCTGGTGACTCCAGCTTCGCACTTGTGGTTATAGTATTCCCAGAACCCCTCAATGGAGTGATTTCCTGAAATGCACAGCTGCCTCTTATTTATTTTATTAACTTTACATAAAAACCATGGGAGCACAGCTTTTACGGTATTTGACTATGATTGGCCTTGTCTTTTCAAGTTTGGGATGGAAGGGGAAGAAAACATAAAATGCAATGAGAACATCATTTAAAAACTAAAACGTTCCAAGGAGGGATAAGTAGAAAGACTTTTTGCTTGGGGTTATGATTTAGCAATGAAATTTTCTTAGACTAATATATGATAATTGATTATATTTCAAAACAGATCAAAATCCAGATTTTATACCGTGAAGGACAGTTGTGCACCATGCAAACACCTACTCTAAAAGACTGGGAAATTGCTGAATTTCGTGGTTATAGCCTTTCCATTAATAAGGAGTAAGGTAATGTAATTTGTTATAGAATATATTATGATCCATTCTTAATTTTGTTCAAGTGTCCAGATTACATCTAAAAAGATTCTTTGAAGTTATCATCATTATTCAAAACATCATGGCAAAGACTATTGTCTTTAAAGTATGGATAGGCTATTAGAGTCTTATTTCACATTCTAGTGCTATAATAGGACTAGAATGGAAAAAGCAGTCCACTGAGAAGAAAAAATTAAGTTGAAAGTATATACCTGTTTTCTGAACTAGTGATACTTTTTTATGGTTTTGGCATAAATATGAATCTTTTAATTGATATTAGAGGCTGACAAGGATGGGTGGGTGGAAGAGGGGGATAAAGAGAGGTAAGTTAACTGCTAAGAACACACAGTTAGATAAAAGGTGTAAGTCCTATTGTTCACCAGCAGAGCAGAGGGACTTTAGTTAACAACAATGTATTGTATATTTCAAAGTAGCTAGAAGAGAGGATTTGAACTGTACACAGCACATAGAAATGATAAATGCTCAAAGTGGTGGATACTTTAAATATTCTGACTCCATCATTACACATTGTATGCATGTAACAAAATATCACATGTACCCCATAAATATGTACAGTATTATGTATCAATAAAAAATGAATTCCCAAAAAACTCTCTTGCATGAGTGCTTTAACCATTCAGTAAGATCACAAAATAGTAAGCGCAAATAAACCCTGATATAATGTTAATGCCAAAGCATTCTCTTACTCAGCTGAACAAGGGTATGATCAGAAATTCCTCAGGAAGTCCAACATATGGAGTTTATAGCTCTTCAATTATGTCAACATTTATTAGTTAAATAGAAATCACAAATCTTCTTTAAGGAAGTGAGCCCAGATGCCTGCAATTAATATTTCTCAGCCCTGCAGAAGATATCATAACTTAATTCCCAATGTCTTTACTTTCAGGGACTAAAAACTCACAAATTATGTCATTAGAAACAGCAATGGCTAACCAGAGGTTTGTTGTAATGTATTTTCGTTAGCTGCAGCTAATTGGAGCCAAATGAGGAGAACAATGTTGTAAGGGCACTCAGAGAAATCCTAGGTCTTTAGGAACTGAAATGAATGAGGGCAATCAGCAGTGTATGCAGAATACACTGCATTCAATTACTATAAATAGGATGGCAGTCAGCTGCGAAGTGCCACAGATCATGATGAGTTTTGGGGAACAGCAGATGTCTTATAACATTGTATAAATACAAACAATATGCCAGAGTGAACCAGGTCAAATAATGGGGAAGCAGGGAACAAGGACCTCAAATGGGGGCCTTTGTAAATTGTTCTGGTGCAGTTTTACTGAGCATGGTCTGATCTAGAGTGTCAATTTGTGTGTGTGTTGAGTATTAGGAGATGGGATGCCCAGAACTTCCCTTTTCGATGACTAAAAATGTAGCTGAACAAGATAAAGGTACTACCGTACTTCAACCATGGCAGCAATTATTTTCACCCATACACCCATATAATAAGCATAAGAATCGTTTTCACCTTGTACGTGATTTTTTACAATAAATTTCTATCTAAAATATAACAACTGCTGGCCGGGCATAGTGGCTCTTGCCTGTAATCCCAGCACTTTGGGAGGCCAAGGTGGGCAGATCATTTGAGTCTAGGAGTTCAAGACCAGCCTGGCCAACATGGTGAAACCCCGTCTCTACTAAAAATACAAAAATTAGCCAGGTGCGGTGGCACGTGCCTGTAATCCCAGCCTACACAGGAGGATGAAGCACTAGAATTGCCTGAACCAGGAAGGTGGAGGTTGCAGTGAGCTAAGTTTATACCACTGCACTCCAGCCTGGACAACAGAGAGAGACTCTGTCTCAAAAATAAATAAGTAAGTAAAAATAAATAAAATATAACAACTGCTGAGAAGAATGTCTTTGTATATTGGCATTCCGTTCTTAAGGGGTAAAGTCTGCAGCTTGACTTTTGTTAGCATGGTATCTTCAGGATGACACTCTTTGAATAATGGACATTTTTTGATGAGTTCTTCGTTCAAAATGAAATAACATAAAACTCATGATCTGAAGCTATTTTGAGTACAGCATGTCTAAGTTTCTTACACTTATATTAGAATAATAACTTTTTCTTCTACTTTAAATATTCCGATTTAAAGATGCCAGCCCTATTGTCATTAAGCCTGTATGTGTGAGGCATGCTTGTTTTCCAACAGCCACTGAAATAAAACAATGGAATTTCAAACAAGTTTCTACTGTAGCCGTAAATGTCATTGTATAGTGAGAATCCTGGATTCACTACCAACTCTGTGACTTCTTATGCTGCATGATTGAGTGTCCAGCCTCTCTGGGTTTCAGTTTACTCCCCTTAAGATGAGGACTGGTTTGGATAACCTCTAAGGTTTTTCCAGCTCTCAGGGTCTGTGTAAACTGAGAACCAGTCAAGCCATACGAAACCACCAATAATTCAGGCAGAATGGCCTTTTTTATTGTAAATCTATATAGCTAAGAATGTTTCTGAGGCTTCTGAAATTCTAATCACGAGTCATTACAGGTAGTGATGTAGGAGTCATAGAGCAAGCCAAATTACATACAATTATTGCTAAAAAAAAAAAAATACAAAATACAGGCAAGAGAAAGAGGAAAATATAAACCATCCATAATATTAGCTTCCAAATATCAATATTCTTAAGATTTTGGTAAGTAAAAGAAAGAGGAGGTAGAAGAGTGCTTGAGAAGATGGTGGAGAAAAGAGACAGATGGAGTGGGTGATGAAGCTAATAAACAATATAGCCAGCAGAGATATGGCTATAGGTACTGTACATATAGATGTAAATGATGTAAGATGGTATAGATACAGCATACTATTTTCATTTTTTAACTTTAGCACTTAAAAATAAATATTTTCTAAGGTTAATTTTTTTAGAAGCATCATGATTAAGGACAGCTATCCATAAAAGTTCTATATATGCTATAGATATATATATTCTATATATGTGTACATCTAGATACATATTTATTGATTTTTAAAATTTCATAGTAAATATCCTGAAGCTAAATGTTTATATGCATCCATAATTTTAGGTGAAATTGCTATACACAAAATCATATGGGAATGCTATGCAACAATTTATGACTTCTGCCCACAATTGAAAAGTCAAGAATGAATTAATACTTTATATTAAACACCTGAACCACAATTAGGACAAAGTTATGTTGTCCCTAATACAAAGGGAAGGCGGAAGTGAGGAAGCCTCTTGTGCTATCTTGACCTTAATGGTTTTACAATTAGAGTTCTGTCTCCTGAAGAGAGATTCAGATTGGCCCTGCTGAGATGTGAGAAATCAGGATTATTTGTGAAGTGTCCTGATACAAGGTGACAGAAGCTGTCCTCATTTAATTCATCACCATTCAGTTCTGGATGGAAGGGAGGCAGGAGAAGTAGTACATCAGAGGCCAATCTTCAATATTGCTTTTAGGAGTTATTCATTTCCTTCCAAGGAAGAAAGCAAAAGAGATAACAGAAGCAAGAACTCTGCAAGAGCGTAGACAGGCCTTTCAATAAATTCAAAAACGAAAGCTACACTCTCGATTTTTAATTTTCAGCCTCTTTGCCCCAATTGTAAAATAAATAACTTATCCAAGTCACCTCTTGAGTTCAGTGTTTCATCTTTGAAGGCTTCTATGACTTTCAAAGAAGTACATTCACTGACTTTATTTTTCTGATTATTAAAAGTGAAATATCAAGACTTGTCTGATCAGACGGTCATCAGTTATGACGATTTTGCACTACGGTTTTGGGCACACGAATGTTGAGGACACTCCCCTGGGGTGGCTTCTTGAAGAGTTTCAGTTTCTGGGATTCACAACCCCATCCTGACAGCTTCTTCCTCTCACAGTCCACTAAATACTCAGGATCTTACCCTTTATTTTCTTAGACTAGCAGGTGTCCTTAAGCATTGCAAGGGAGGAACACTGCAAGTGGGGGAAAAAAAAAAGCAGTCCTATTTTTTTTCTCCTTTTCTCCTGCTTCTCTAACTATCTAAGTCCTGAATTTTATTTCTTTCGAGGCAAACACCAGTTAACTTTCTACATTAAAGGAGTCTGAACCTCCCTTTCCTGTAAGTAAGGCAATGATGAACTTTAAGAGCAGCCAAACTGCCTAGGTAGCTCCATAGAAAGCATGCATGTCATTATTCTCTAGAATATGTATGCAAGATGGAAGTATATTTTTGCAGGCCACCAGGTCTGTCTGGGAAGGGATTCAGGGACATCTGTTCCCTTAATGCCCAGAATAAAAGCAGTGGTTTTTTTGTTTGTTTGTTTTTGTTTTTCTTTTTGTTGCTTTTGTTTTTGTTTGAGATGGAGTCTCACTCTGTCACTCCTCAGGCAAGAGTGCAGTGGAGAGATCTCGGCTCGCTGCAAGCTTCGTCTCCTGGGTTCAAGCGATTCTCCTGCCTCAACCTCCTGAGTAGCTGGTATTACAGGCACGTGTCACCATGCCTGGCTAATTTTTGTATTTTTAGCAGAGACGGGGTTTCACTTTAAAGGAGTGTGGAGTGAGCTGCTCTGCGAAGAAGAGGAAGGAAGGAAGGAAGGAAAGAAGGAAGGAAGGAAGCGAGGGAGGGAGGGAGGAAGGAGGGAGGGAGAGAGGGAGGGAGGGAGGGAGGAAGGAAAGAAGAGGAAGGAAGGAAGGAAGGAAGAAAGGAAGGAAGGAAGGAAGAAAGGAAGGAAGGAAGGAAGGAAGGAAGGAAGAAAGGAAGGAAGGAAGGGCGGGACGGAGGGAGGGGCTCATGGACAAGATTCTGGCATTAAGAGGCAGTAGAACCAATAATCAGATGCGCTATCCTAAGCAGGGTTGTGGGCTTAAGGAGGATGACTGAGTAGAGTGAAATGGGAAGAAATGTTTTAAGGCCTTTGTTTTTCCAAGAAAGAATTGCAGTCACCAGCTCCAACAGGGAGGGACTGGCGATACTTAGAGTGCTGGAAATGTTTCTGGAGGAAGCCTCAGGAAATCACAGAAAGCAAAGGAAACTGCAGTAACTACATACTGCAAACAAGAAGCAAAGTGGCCATGCCATGACAATATGATGAGCAGACGACACCTGTAAAAGCCATATGGCAGATTTCTTCTCTGTAGCCCACTCCATGGTGGAAAGATTTCATTTTAATCAAGGATGTAAATTATAAGTGCTCATTATGGGACACAGGTGGTGTGAGACAATAGGCCTTGGAGAGCTGTATTTCTCTTTTTATTAACTTGTATGTGTATAGTATTCATTCTAAGCAGAGCCTTATATTGAAGCATTATACCCAGTTGTGTGAAAGTAGAGAAATTAGAAAGTGACTGAAGTGTCTGTTTCCTAGAAGAGAGATCATTCTAGGTTTCTGAGGAAGAACTGACATGTAACATATTTTATCCTCGAAAGAAATAAATCACAGGGCTTTCCTGTCAATGGCTTTTCTTTTTTTTTTTTTTTTTTTTTTTTTTTGCCATAAAAACTAGTAGAAATTCAACATAATCAGAAAGAAGGCTGGGCACGGTGGCTCACACCTGTAATCTTAGCACTTCAAGAGGCCGAGACGGGTGGATCACCTGAAGTCAGGAGTTTGAGACCAACATTGCAAAATCCTGTCTCTATTAAAAATTCAAAAATTCAATAATTAGCAGGGCATGGTGGTGGGCACCTATAATCCCAGCTACTCAGGAGACTGAGACAGGAGAATCGCTTGAACCTGGGTGGGTGGAGGTTTCAGTGAGCAAAGATGGTGCCACTTCACTCCAACCTAGGTGAAAGAGCAAAACTCTGTCACCAAAAAAAAAAAAAAAAAAAAGGAAAAGAAAACTAATCTGAAAGAATAAAAGAAATGCTGATGTAACTTTGTGATATGAGGAACTTGAATATTTGTGACAGCGAAAGGAAACTAGGGTTCTTCTGGAATTTGTTAAGCAAGATGGGTAATATAACCTAATGACTCCAAAGGATAACGACTGATGTTCTCATCAGGCTTGCCAAGAGACTATGTGACTGCTTTAAAGAATATAAGACTAGGCCAAGTGTGGCGGCCAACGCCTGTAATCCCAGCATTTAGGGAGGCCGAGGTGGGCGGATCACGAGGTCAGAAGTTCAAGACCAGCCTGGCCAAAATGATGAAACCCTGTCTCTACTAAAAATATAAAAATTAGCTGGGCGTGGTGACAGGCACCTGTAGTCCCAGCTACTCCGGAGGCTGAGGCAGGAGAATCACTTGAACCTGGGAGGCAGAGGTTGCAGTGAGGTGAGATTGCACCACCGCACTCCAGCCTAGGTGACAGAGCAAGACTCCATCTCAAAAAAAAGAAAGTAAGACTAATGATGACTTTAAACAAGGGAATATTTTACATCTTTGTTGGAGTGCTTTGTGCTGCAAGTAAGTGAAAATCACAACCCAAAGTAGCCTAAATATAAGGGTATTTACTTCTCCCCACCCTCACCCCTCATACCTCATTTGAGGACCACAGCTGGGTTGGTTGGTTGAATCAAGGGCATGATGATGTCATCAGAAATCCAGGTTCTGACTGAGCGCAGTGGCTCACACCCATAATCCCAGCACTTTCAGAGGCCAAAGTGGGCGGATCACTTGAGCCCATCCATTTGAGACCAGCCTAGGCAACATAGCAAGACCTTCATATCTACTTAAAATTAAGAAAAAAGAAATCCAGGTTCTTTCCTTGACTTTTCCCATTGGCTAAAAATGAATGCTACAGTTCCAGGGGTTACATGTATGGTATTAACATTCAGAGTCAGAAAAGGGAAGACTCATTCATTCACTGCTTTTTATGACTAATGAGCTGTTTCCCAGGAACCCCCGGAGCAATCCAAATCTAATCAGGAGATAGAAATCACACAGTAGGTTAAATATAGAAAGTTTAAAATAAAAATTATTAGCTATAATAAAAGTGACTTTAAGATGTGGACAATCTGAGGAATCCAGGCCTTATTGGAAAAGGTGTGGTTCAGCCACTGGATAGCAAGAAAGTTAGCTAGGTTAACCAGACCTGCACTGGTCTGGAGTTGCTGGGCAAACAGGCAGCCCCAACCCCACCCCCACCCACCCAGTGGAGGGCAAAGACCTTCAGAGCTTGTGGGCTGGCGGGAATGGGCTTGCACAGGGAGCTACCCCTTGGGTCCCAGGCAGCTGCATGCAGGCCAGCCAGCTCATCTCCAGGCCAAGACTACAAGGTCACAGAGAAACCTTTTCTGGATCCTGTGGCTCAGGCAGGTTCCACCCCAAGTACCCACAACCACACAGTCTCTCCTCAGCTCAGGCTGCAATTGCATGAAGCCTCTGCCTCCTACGATGTTTCTCCAGCGCCCTCTACTGAGAAAGTTTAGCGTCATACTTACCTTAGAAAGAAAATCTTAAAGGAATTCTGTTATTAATCATAGAGCATATATCGAAGGGTGCATTCAGAGCTGAGAGGCAATAAATTCAGAGCTGACACATCCCCAGATGACTTTTTCTCCTATCTCATTGGCCAGAACACATGACATGCACATGCTTAAAGCAATAACTGGATGAACTGAATCACCATTACTGGCTTGGACTACTCAAGACACATCCCCCAGGGCTGAAAAGGAGCTCTCTTTCAGAAGCACATGACCCACAGTGCCATTCAGGGCTCTGTCCTTAGGAGGAAGCCTGAGAACGACACAGGTCCACAGCTGAGAGTGTGTGCCACCCTGCACCTTGTGTTCGAATGGTTTGGGATATCACAGCCAGAAAATGAATGGCAGAAACCCAGAAATCATTGTATCCTAAAAATAAGAAAATGATGCCTGAAACATCACTATAGCAAAAGTATCTGAAAACAGATAATACCTGAAAATAGAAACTTACAATACTTAAGTAACTGAGGTTA
Organism: Theropithecus gelada; assembly: GCF_003255815.1. Lineage (NCBI taxonomy): Eukaryota > Metazoa > Chordata > Mammalia > Primates > Cercopithecidae > Theropithecus > Theropithecus gelada. The sequence goes on along the minus strand of NC_037669.1, from coordinate 12,314,906 downwards.
GTCAGAAGACTATGTAACATTTACATGCTGTGAAAATTATCACTGTCTAGAAGCTAAAGATTTCTTTTAAGAAGCAAAAATATTAATCTGCTTCACTTGAAAAGAGAGTAGGAGAAAAATTCAAGTACCCATCAATAAAAATGTCTAATCCTCACTTACAGCAGCCTTCAGAAACTATTTTGTCCCCTAACTAGTATCATCATCCTAGTCCCTTGTTACAAACTGACTTTTCCTTATATTATTTACTGATCTTCCTCTTCTTTTGCACCTCTACTCTTACTCCCCCAGCACAGGCACCTATATTTCTGTCTTTTGTAGCCTCATCTTCCCCTTCTTTGCCCTGCTTCCTCCATATGTTAAATTCACATGTGCCTACATACACATATACAATGATACTTCCTCCCCATTCAAAGGGAGTTACACCAAACATATGCTTGATGGTGACGGTGTTGCTGATCACACCTGCTTTATCCGAAATGTAATCTAATACATGTATTAGTCCATTCTCACGCTGATAATAAAGACATACCAGAGACTTGGTAATTTCTGAAGAAAAGAGGTTTAATTGACTCACAGTTCAGCACAGCTGGGGAAGTCTCAGGAAACTTACAATCATGGTGGAAGGGGAAGAAAACACATCCCTCTTCACATGGTGACAGCAAGGAGAAGTGCAGAACAATAGGAGAAAAAGCCCCTTATAAAACCATCAGATCTCATGAGAACTCACTCATTATCACAAGAACAGTGTGAGGGTAACCACCCCCACGATTCAATTACCTCCTACTGCGTCCCTCCCATGACATGTAAGGATGATGGGAACTACAATTCAAGATGAGACTGGGGTGGGGACACCACCAAATCATATCAATAAATGTGTAGAAAAAGAGACATTTTCTTCTTTATACAATTCAATTTTTAAGATATTTTTATTTCACATACTATCCTTTCACTAGGATAACGTCAATTTGACATAAAAAATTGCAAGTTGCTTTTCCTGCTATGGAATTATCTCCTGCCACTTCTATCAGTAGTCACCTCTAACACATAATGCTTCTCCTGATGGGAATAATCCATTTAGAGAAAGTTACAAGAATTCACTACTGAGAGTCATATTTCTGGGTAACACATAACAAAGCTTTGGTAGCAGTCCAGTGTCATTTCCTTGAAAGCTGATGTGGGATAATGTTGCTGAGGAGTATTTGAAAGCTGCCAAGAACTTCCTGAAGAACAGTATAGTGCCTATATTTCTGTGATTATGCCACTTTAGGAGAAGGGGGAGGTTGTATTTATCATAAATTTGGCTGTGAAAATTGAGTTGTGTGTATGTAAGACTGCGAAGCTTAACAATTAAGTTGTATTTGGATGTGCGACCTAACATTCAGACCTTATATAGCATAGCCAAAATGTATAGGAAGCTCTAAGTAAAATGAGACTAAAAGATTTTATGTTGGAGGAGATTTTATGTTGGAGACTAAAAGATTTTATGTTGGAGCATATCTTAAATACATTCTGGAACTGACTTAGACTCAGTAGATCAATCATTTCAGCACAGGAGGGAGTAAGGATAAGACCTGGGCTGAGATACAAAAGAGGAAACTCCTTTGACTTCATCCTTCTGAGCAACCATCTCGTTTTCCTTAACCTATCACTGTTATACTTAGCCTGGGAAGTGCCCCCAGTTCCAAAGTTTCCTTTACTTTCCTTTAATCTTGCTAGTCAAGGACTTTGATCAACTATACTTTTTCTCACCCAGACGCTGAGAAAAAAGGACTCAAACAATGTGCATGTGTTGGGGAAGGAGGGAGTGCCAGGACTGTCGTCTAGCAAGACTAGAAGCTCTGGAGCCCAAGTACCTGGATTCAAGTCCCTGTTTGATCAGGCATTAGCCGTACAACCTTGACAATATTATTTAACTTCTTAGTGCTTCCGTATTCTTCTGTAAAATACAAACTAAAATAATACCTTCCTGGCATGGTTGTTCTTAGGTTAAATTATTTGATACACATCAAGCCTTTAGAATAATTCTTGGAACCATGTAAGAAGTATATATCAAGTCAATATCGAATGTTTTCCAAAATTTGGGGATATAAAAGTTGCTTTAAAAATACAGCAACTTTCAATAATCTGAGTGTAAATAATTTAAGAATATAAAAATTTTCACCAATTTTGACTAGTAGGGCAAATGATCAATTAAACGATTGGAATGCTGGATTACACATTCATCTTAAGAAAATTTCATTTTATATATATATCCAATTTAAGCATGTCATTCATTTAATAAATCAAATAAATTGAATTTTTGTGAATCATACTATTAAATTAAATAAATATTTGTTGAACAGCTACTATGCATAAAGTTACTCCAGTTATTTATTGTTGTGGGAAAAAAGCTCCTCAACATTTAGTGACATAAAACAACAACTATTTTATTATGTTCCTTATACTGCAGATCAGGAATTTGAGCAGAGCACAGTGGTAATGATTTTTCTCTGCTCCATAATAATAGATGCTTCACCAGGGTCGAGATGGTTGGTATAGCTCAACTGGGACCACATGTCCGGAGCCTCATTTGGCTGGGTGAGCTGAGTTTCTCAGTTCCTCACCTCACATCTGCTGAGGCTGCAATCACAATGACTTCTCCATCCAAGACCTGTTGCCTGCACTAGGATGGCTGGAACAGATGGAACTTTCCAGGTACCACTCTCTGTGTAGCCTCTTCATGTGTCTAGCCCGGGCTTCCTCAGAACATAATCTCAGTTCTCAGACTTTTTACATGGTGGTTCATGGCTCCAAGAGCAAAACCTACAAGAAGTCCAGGTGGATGCTGCAAAGTTTTTAATGACATCCTCTGAAGCCAAGAAATATCATTTTGCCACATTCTATTGGTCATCAAGTCACTGAGGCCAGCCCAAAATCTAGGAGAGGATAACTAAAATAATTTTTTTCAAAGGGAGAAAGAGCAAATAATTGGTCCTTTAACGTACTTCTAAAATCATTGACTATATATTCCTTCTGAATTGCCCTTGAGAGCCAACTTTCTCAAAAGAACTGTTTACGCAGGCTGTCTCCACTCCTTAATGGCCTTTAATTTGGCTTTAGCTCTTATTACTCCACTAAAACTATTCTTGCAAAGCCAGTAATGACCTCCACATTAGCAAATGTAATGAAAAATGTTCAGTATCCTTTTTCTTAATTCCTTCGGAATTTTTGACATAGTTAAACGTTTTTTAAAAATACTCTCAGACCGTGCTCGGTGGCTCACACCTGTAATCCCAGGACTTTGGGAGGCCCCCCTGAGGTCAGGAGTTTGAGACCAGCTTGGGCAACATGGTGAAACCCTGTCTCTACTAAAAATACAAAAATTAGCTGGGTGTGCAGTGAGCCAAGATAGCACCACTGCACTCCAGTCTGGGCTATGGAGTGAGACTCCTTCAAAATTAAAAAAAAATAAAAACTCCCTCTCTTAGGGCTTTTTGACACCATATTCCAGGTCCCTGGTCTCTCTGGCTGCTGCTGCTTCTTGGTCTTCTTTACTTCCTTGCTTTCTTCTACCTGTGTGCCTCTTCCTCATCACCACCACCATCTATTATTATCACCTCCTGCACAGTGCCTGGTACATAGTTGATGCTCAATAAGTATTTAGCGATGGAACAAATGAATGATGAAAGCTTAACATTGCCTTAGAGAAAGGTGATATATTTCTATGTGATGTTCTATATTTTATAAATGTACATGCTAGATATATTTTAAAAGATCAGCTAGCAGTAAATGAGAGAACTAAGGAAAAATTATCACTTTTATATTAAACTAAATATTTTCCTTGCCTTAATGCCTATTTAATATTTTTTAATGTGAAATCTCCACTATTTAACCCCAGTTAGTTAAGTTGAATATTTATACATTTTGAACTAATGACACTCTGATTAATGAGTTTTTTTGTACTCATAGCTTATTCTAAACTAGAAATAAATTATACATGCTGATAAATCATTAAATTTGACTCATATAAGCATTTTTAAATGAGATAATTAAATAAAATTTCTCATGAATAAGAATATGTTTATGGTATTATATTTGAACCGTGAAATTAAAAGAAAAAAGTTGTCTTTTTAAGGATAAAAGGGAAAAAGAAGGAAAAGTTCCTCCTGACATAACTAATTTTGCCAATTTATAATATAATTTAGCTTTAATATTATATAGGAAAAGATTCATGAATAAAAATAAGACTGAATTTGTAGTAACCAATATAATAACACTATTAAATTTTGAAAAAAAAATTACTAATGCTTATATAATATTTCTTAAAAATAATAAATAAAATGTCATTAAAATTAGTTTGTTCTAAATTACAATCACATATGCACCTATAAGGCTCTTCCAATAATTTATAATTTCCAGGCTTTCCCTTTTATTCTCTTACCAACAAATTTCTTATGAGAAAACAGAAATGAAACTCACTCAGTTTTTGCTCAGTGTCTTAAAAATTTATAATCAATTATTTATCCACTGCTAAGCAAGAACAAATAATGTTTGTGTTTAGGTTGAATCTAGAAATAGATTTACTTTCTTTAGTAATTCAATTTCATATTTTCTCTCAGAATGGAACATCCATTCAATTCCCAAAGAACATAATCGTAGAATCAAATCATTTTGTGTCCATTTGAATGGGTCTTATATGGAATTTTGTTACATTATAATGGTTTGTATAATTAACTTAAATCTGCTCCAGTGTTTTTTTGTTAAAAAAAAAATCCTATGAGAGTTTTTTAATAACATTCATAAGAACATGATGTGCATGTTGGATGGGGTGGGAATCCAAGGAAGCAGGGAAATCTTAGAGAAGACCTCGTAATTTTATTAGGAAATGTTTTCTTAAGAAAGCAGTATTTTCCAATTTACTGTTTTCTTTTAAACCATGGAAAATCATGGCAATTCCAGATTTTATTCTTATGTTTCCCCTTGACAATATCTAAGAATTGATATTTTGTTTCACTACAGTCTTTTGGCCAGCATGTATGCAATTTATTGGCATCATGCAAATAGTTGTATAAAATATGGGTAAATTCATTGTCTTCAGATTTACCAAAACTGTCTCCATATTGATTTTTTAAACATCACCTTAGGTAAATTTTACTGTAAATCTTTGAAAGATATTAATTCCTGCATTATTAACTCTCATTTAATCAGAGCATTCTGGTCTTGGAAATAGAGTTTATTTTGGTTTTGTGCTGCAATTTGTTTTTTATCTAAATCAACTTAAAATGAGATATGATGGCATCCACAATCCCAATAAGAACAACAATTCTATTTTCACTTTTTTAACTAGGCTTTGTTGTGAACCATAACCATGCTTTCCAGTTGCTAATATCACACAGGCATGGTAGACAAAATTTCTAAAATCCCCTCACTAAAGATATCTCCTCCAACTCCCAGAGCTTGTGCATATAGTATTATTCCCGTGATTATGTTTACCTTAAGACAGGGAGAATATCTAGGTGGGCTTAATCTGATCGATCACGTGAGCCCTTAAAAGTGGAGAGTTTTCTCCAGCTGATGGCAAAAGATGAAGTCAGAGAGGGCTGAAGCCTGAGAATGACTTCATGACATTCCATGGCTGCTCTGAGAACAGAGGGAGCCCCTTAAGAAAACTACAGAAGGCCTTCAGGACAGAGGAGCAGTGGCCCACTGATGCCCAGCTGGGAAATGGGTACCTCTCTCTGACAACTGCCAGGGACTAAATTCTGCCAGTAATAGAAAATATGAGGATATGCCCATTTTTTATGAAAACACAACCAGTTGATACCTTTCATTCAGCCTTGTGAACCCAGTCACACCATCCTGCATTTATCACTTAGGGATCTATGAAATAAAACATGGGTTTTGTTTTAAGCTGCTAAGTTTGTGGTAATTTTTTACACAGCAACAGAAAACTAATACAACCCTAGCAGCCATCAAATCACTGAACTTATGGTTGTGACTTAGGTCTCAACAAAGTATATAAATGTATCACCTGTTGATATCCAAACCACTGACCCAGCTTGCACTATAAATTACATTAGTCTTTTAAACTTCCTTTTTGATCAAAATAAACACCTTACCATTATGTGAGAAAAAAAAAAAACAACTTAGAACAAAATTTCAACATTATTTTCACGACTAAACAACTTACTAAAAATATGTCTGAAGATTGAAGAAGCGTTGATTGAAACGACTTTCCTAAAAGGGGAATTCATTTCCACCCCAGACCCATATTTGGAATCACATTTTAGAGTTTGATAAAACTACTTGTCAGCAGCAGCTTACATTCTTGTTTTAAAATGCACCCCTTCCTTCCAATAGACTATTCATGATGACCTGATTACCCACATCTGCCTGCCACACATCGGTTTTTAGCTCTCTCTCCTTACCCCTGGATTCCACTCTAACTTTCAAGGCATTGATCTTTTAAAATTTCATCAACCACAAATTAACTATCCTACTATCCCCTCCTCCCATTTCCAAGTGATTATCTGTATCTGAAGACATTACAATTTCACAGAACTTCTCTGCTTGCCTGGTATTTCTTTGAAAACTATTTTCAATGAATCCAGTGTGTTAATATAATTTATTAAATAAAAATGGATGTGAATGGCGCATTAGCAATAGAATTAAAAGAAATTAACAATTGATTTCATTTGGAAGGTGAGTAAAGGGAAAAATGTAAAATAATGCTGAAGTTTCAAGATTAGGTGCCTTAAAGAAAGAAACCTGTAACAACAACAACAAAATATATAGAAGAAGACAAATCTGGAAGGATATGATGAGTTAGTTTTGTGTATATTGGAATGTTTATTCAAATACTAAAAAGAAATATTTGTATTACAAGATTTCAAGTGTAACTTTATTTTACAACTTTATACTGACTCCTCATTTCCTCTCTTGCATTTTGGATTCTTCAACCTTTGTTGTTAAATAAGTCTATATTTTTCTTTACACCTTGCAACTTACTTTCATTTGTATATAATACAACTTTTTCTAAAGTATTAATTAGCCGATACTGTCACTTAAAAAATCATCTATTATGTTTCTCTTTGTAATTCAGGGAGTAAAATCCTCTTTAGGGAATATTTTTACTAAACTTTATCGTTTGCTATTATGACCAAGCAAGAAAATTTCACTTCCAAGTGTAACCACAAACCCAGCTACTTTCCTCTGTAAACTATTGTTTCAACATATTTCAGCCTGAAATTTTCCAGCTGTGCTCAAGGGTTTCTCACAACCACATGGAAACTATTTCTTGGGACTTATTTTTAATTATAGCCTTTATTCTCCTTTGGTTCTTTAGATATTTCTGCTCTCAAGGTTACATGATGCTCCAGAGACATAACATTTGTGACACCATCACTGTATGATATTCCACAATAATGAATATCATAGGACAGATGGAAGCATTACCACAGGATTTGGACTTGTTTTTGTAGTTTATTCAAAAAGATGTCCACATTACCATTAATGTGTATGCTTTGAACTCATCAGATGTTATTCATCCAGTTAGATGCCTATAAATACCACACAACTTGGATCCCACAAAATGTCATGCTAAGCAAGATCCATACCCTTAATGACAGAAGTGGTAACATACATTCCCAACCTTCCAGCAGGAAAACATGGTAGAGAATACTGTGGGACTCATCTGTCTTGAGAAGCAACCTCCTAATGACTGATGTGTCTTACTGGCAAAAGCTTTCAAGTAAATTCTTAAGTGAAGTCGCATTCATTTCTCATAAAGGACCACGAAATGAACCAGAAAATCCAATCAGGTAGACATAAATGTTTTCAGTGCAGTCTGAAATAATCACAATGGATATATTCATAATTCTCCCTCAATCTATTAGAATTTCAAAAGTTTTGGTTAATTAAAAAGCAAATCCTGAATTTGTGTATTTCAAGAAGGAGTTAAACCAATCTAGGATATAATCTATCTGATCAGAACTCAGGGCCCACTGTACTTCTTACAGACTATTTTAGAATTGGCCAAAAAGATCAATGTGATTATTAAGTTTCAGTTCCCCTGAAAAAGGGTCCTCCAGTGACTTTTGCTTTACTTGTGTAGAGTCTTTTTAGACACAAGGAGTCCATACACTATAATCAATAGAATTTCTTTTTTGTGAAGTGTATGTGAGGAAAAATGTGGAGTAAAAGTGGTGTTTATTATTGAGTATCAATTAATTTAATGTTATCTAGGCAAGATAACTAATTACATATTACAATTCAGATAATGAATCTGAGATTGGAGATGCAAAATGACTTTCTAGTAAGGGCTGAGCAAGGCCTGGATCCAAGATGGGATTTTTTGGTTTGTTTTCATTTTAATTCTAGCTTTCATACTTCTCTGATTATACTACATGGCCATCTCATATTTTTCATGCTATCAATACAATATTTTGTTTGCAAGAAGACTATTGCCTATTTAGACAATGCAAATAACTATGCTCTATATAGTGATTCTCAAGTTATTCTTCCAGCACTAGCTGCAGCTAGTGGGAAGCTTTCGTGGGAAACTGGGAAGTTTTAGAAATGCACATTTTTAAAGCCCAGACAGATTTAATGAATCAAAGCCTCAAGGAGTGGGCCTTGGCAATCTGTATTTCAACACAGCCTCCTGCTGATTCTGATGCACACCTGAGCTCTAGAAAAGTCATCCTCAACATTTGATGTGCATCAGTATCAACTGTACAACTTTTTAAACTCAAATGCACTTCCCACACTTGCATTTACGTAATTCTCATTTGCACAAAAGGTTGAGTGGCATTACTGTAGAATACTCAAAAGATCAGTGAAGTTCAGTTGTTTAACAAAAAAACTTCATGTTTGATCAATCTAATGATGCATTATAGCATTGTTTCTCTATTGGGGGATGAGTTTACCACTCAGGGGATATCTGGCAATGTCTGAAAACATTTGCGTTATTCACAACTAGAGGAGGAGTGTTACTACCAGCATATAGCAGGAAAAAGACTAGGGATATGGTTAAACATCCTACAATGTCCAGAAAAATCCCCCACAACAAAAAAATTTTCAAGTAAATGTAAATAATACTGAGCGGGAGAAACTGTGCATTGTAGGATGAAGAATTCAAAGATGTAATAAATATTTGAAACATAATGCATAATAGCTACATTCTTCACTAAAACATTTCTACCTGATTCAAGGGTTGGTAAATGTTCTCCATAAAGAATAATATAGTCAGTATTTTAGGCTTTGTAGACCATATTATATCTGTCCAACAATTCAACTCTGCTATTAAAGTACACAAGAAGTCACAGACAATAGAAAACAAATGTGTTCCAATAAAAAACTGGTAGCTAGTGGGATTTGGCCTCTGAATGATAGTTTGCCATCCCGTGAAATAGATCATTCATTTGCATGCTTAAATACTGTGTAAGAGACATAGTAACCATGCTGTGATGTTCAGAAGAAGACATGATAGATAACATATCTGAGAAAGCCTCATAGTGGAAGATTTTAAGCTGAGTCTTAAATGATAGAGGAATATAATACTAACAGCTATAGAAAATTTGCCTTATTGTTTTATTATTTGATTCTCACCATCGTCCTGTACCATTAATAGGACAGCAGATGAATTGGGTTTGGGAGATAAAACTGATTAGAAAGACTGGACAGGGAGAGGGTTACCCTAAAAGGACCTGAATGCTTAAAAAAAAAAAAAAAAAAAGAAGAAGAAAGAAACAAAGAAATGGAACTTCACCTCATAAATAATTCTGGAGCCTTTAAAAGATTTTAAGTAAGGAAGTATTCATTTTCATCTGTGATAATCCATAATTGAATGGGATTGGTTTCCTTATGAGGAAAAGAACAGACACTGTAGCGTTTTCTCTCTCTCTCTCTCTTCGTCTTTCTCTCTCTCCCTCAGAATGCACAGAGAGAAGGCCATGTGAGGACACAGCGAGAGGCTTCATCAGAAACCAACCTTGCCAGCACCTTGTTCTTCCAGACTCCAGAACTATAAGAAAATAAATCTCTGTTGCCTAAGCCATCTAGTCCATGGTATTTTTTTATGACAGCTTGAATAGACTAATATACTAGGCATTCTTTAGCACCCCCAGAAAAGACTGTTGTTTATAATGGGGATAAACTAGTCCTAGAGAATAGCTACATTTACCCACCACAATTTGGCTTAACAACAAGCCTTTAAAGGACCACACTTATTTGTAAGTAATGTAACTGCCTGCCAGAACAAAGCAGAGAACCTATTTAAGGAATACAACAAAATTCAACACTCAGCAATAAGAAATTTACAATATCTAGCATCTAATAAAAAATTACTAAACATGCCAAAAATATAAACCTTAACCCAGAAAAAATAAATCAATATAAAGTGCCCAAAGAATGACAGAGATGATTAAATTACTAGACAAAAACTTTAAAACAGCTTTAATGAATATTACAAATATGCTCAGAGTTGGCTGGGCACAGTGGCTCACGCCTGTAATCCCAGCACTTTGGGAGACCGAGGCGGGCAGATCATGAGGTCAGAAGATCGAGACCATCTGTGTTAACACGGTGAAACTCCATCTCTACTGAAAATACAGAAATTAGCCAGGCATGGTGGCGGGAGCCTGTAGTCCCAGCTACTCGGGAGGCTGAGGCAGGAGAATGGTGTGAACCCAGGAGGCGGAGCTTGCAGTGAACTGAGATCACATCATTGCACTCTAGCCTTGGTGACAAAGAGAGACTCTACCACAAAAAAAAAAAAAAAAAAAAAAAAAAAAATGCTCAGAGTTTAAAAGAATGTAACTATAATAAGGAAAGAAAAGGGAGATGTAAAATGTAATCAAATGAGATGGAAATGAAAAGTACATTATTTGTAATACAAATTTCACTGGTAGGGTTGACAGCAGATTAAACTGGAAAAAAACAATGAATAGAGCCTCACTTTCCTGTGGTGCAATATCAAGCAGTATAAGTTACACGTCACTGGAGTCTCAAAAAAAGGAAGTGTGGAAAGAGGTGTGGAGTGAAAATAATATTTGAAGAAATAATGGGAGAATTTTTCTCAAATTTGATTAAAAAAAAAAAACAAAAAAAAACTATAAACCCAGAGATTCAAAAAGCTTAGGCCCAGCACAGTGGCTCACACCTGTAATCCTAGTAATTTGGGAGGCCAAGGCAGGTGGATCACCTGAGTTCAGGAGTTCAAAACCAGCCTGGCCAGCATGGTGTGACCCCAATCTCTACTAAAAATACAAAATTAGCCGGGCATGGTGGCACATGCCTGTAATCCCAGCTACTCGAGAGGCTGAGGCAGGAAAATGACGTGAACCTGGGAGACGGAGCTTGCACTGAGCCAAGGTTGCTCCATTGCACTCCAGCCTGGGCAACAGGAGCGAAACTCCATCTCAAAAAAAAAAAAAAAGAGCCTGGTGTCTTCCTCCTGTGTCTCCTGCTTCTTCCCTCACCATATGATGTGCACACACCAGCTTCCCCTCTCTTTCCACCATGAGTGGAAGCACCCTGAAGCCCTCACCACATGATGCTGGCACCAGGCTTCTTGTACAGCCTGAAGAACCATGAGCCAAATCAACTTCTTTTCTTTATAACAATGACCCAGCCTTAGAGATTCCTTCACAGAAATACTAAAAGGGCTAAGACAGTAAATATGTGGGTAAATACAAAAGACCTTTATCTCAAATTTAATTTCTTTAAAATATAGTTTTAAAAAACGTTAATCGCCGGGCGCGGTGGCTCAAGCCTGTAATCCCAGCACTTTGGGAGGCCGAGGCGGGTGGATCACGAGGTCAGGAGATCGAGACCATCCTGGCGAACACGGTGAAACCCCGTCTCTACTAAAAATACAAAAAACTAGCCGGGCGTGATGGCGGCGCCTGGAGTCCCAGCTACTCGGGAGGCTGAGGCAGGAGAATGGCGGGAACCCGGGAGGCGGAGCTTGCAGTGAGCCAAGATGGCACCACTCACTCCAGCCTGGGAGACACAGCGAGACTCCGTCTCAAAAAAAAAAAAAAAAAAAAAAAAGTTAATCAAATTAATCACCCAAACCTATTTGTTTCTTGTTTGTTTGTTTGTTTGTTTTTGAGACAAGGTCTGGCTCTGTCAGGCAGGCTGGGGTGCAGTGGCATAATCTCAGCTCACAGTAACCTCTGCCTCCTAGGCTCAAATGGTTCTCCCTCAGCCTCACAAAGAGCTGGGATTACAGCCAGCACCCCTGGCTAATTTTTCTGTAGAGACGGGGTTTTGCCATGTTGCCACGGCTGGTCTCAAACTCATGAGCTCAAGCGATCCATGGCCTTGGCCTCCCAAAATGTTGTGATTACAAGAATAACCCACCCCACCCAGCCAGATCTGTTTATTTTAAATAAATTTCTCATGCATCTATTTCTGTAAATGATCTACTTTCTCTCCTGATGGTAGATTGCAAGTGGAGACATTTTATGCCTACAATTAATATCTAACCTACATTATTCTCTTTATTGTTCCTCTAAGTTCCAGCTTTGCAGCTGATTAGTGTAGATGGTATTTAACTCACCAAAAAACATGTAACCAATTCTGATGGACCCTCAGTCACTTCAGCACATTCAGCACATAGCCATTACTCTACAAGACACACTGTGTGCTAAGAAACGTACTGGAATTCTCGGACACTGCGTAAGCCTGGGAAATAGTCCACGCAGAGTGATGTAGCAAATTCATTCAATAAGGGAGGGACCTAGGCTTCCTCACTGTGCCAAAAGACATTCTGTTGAGCTTAAAGGATCTATATTCCTTCCAATTATATATCGAACACAGTATTTGAGGGGTTTTTGGTTCTTTATTCCTCCTGACTGGTAAATATAATAAACATTGAAAAACTACCGTTTAATACTATACTAATTCTCTTTTTTTAGATAAAGGTAAATTCTTTTCAACTATCAAATTACACAAACTCAATGGTGAATGGCGAGTGATATTGCAATATAAAAATAGAACATGATCACCAGAATCAGATACATTTTCAAAGGAGTGTGTGTGTGTGTGTGTGTGTGTATGTGTGCTTTCACTGAAAAGCTCTATACCTCACAACTTCAAGCATCCCATGTCCAAGGTTTTCTTGGGAAAGAAATATAAAACCAAAGAAAAAATAAAGCTCATAAAAAATCCTTAAAGATTTTAATGTTAGGATTGGAATTTACATAGTGTATAGTAGGACGAAAAAATCTAATCTTCTTGCTCTCTTTCTCATGAAGCTTCCAACAGCTTCCAACAGGACTTGGAATAAAAATCTGTGATCCCTGTCATTTCACTCATGGATGGGCCTGGTTGTTTTGGCCCTTGCTAACCCAGCAAGTCATCTTCTGCTATTCTCATTCTACCCTTCTCAGAAACTTTAAGCCCTATTATCTTGGTAACATTGTTTCAGTTTCTTGATTTGGCCAAAATCCCCTCAGTACCTACTTAAATGCTCTTCTTTCTGCCTGGAAACATTCTTTACCTGGTTAGCCTTCCTATCACCTCTCTCCCTCCTCTCTTCCCATCTGAATCATTTCAATGTATCTTCATTAAGTTAACCGCAGGTAGTAATTATGGATTTGGTATTAGAGCTTTTTAATGTCACTCTGCTCCACTATGCAAGTATCAAGTGTATTTTGTCTGTCTCTGCATATCCAGAAAGAGTGTCTGGCACAGAGTAGGCACTTCACATTTGTGGAGTGAATGAACAGCTAGATTTGCACATGAATTCGTGAATGCTGTTTACAACAAGTGTCATTTCGTTCTTGGATGAAACTCACGAACTGTGGTGGTATTTGCTATTATTTCATGTGTCCTACTGGATATTTCAAAAGCATTATATATTGAAATTGGTTTATTTAGCATTACGTAAATTCCTTGTTTGTTTTTCAATTTTTGTATTTTTAATTTTTGTGATTGCATAGTAGAGGTATATATTTATGTGGTACATAAGATGTTTGATAAGGGCATGCAATGTGAAATAAGCACACCACGGAGAATGGGGTGTCTATCCTCTCCAGCATTTATCTTGTGTGTTACAGACACTCCAATTACGCTTTTAGTTATTTTTAAAATGTACCGTTAAATTATTAATGACTACAGTCACCCTGTTGTGCTATCAAATGGTAGGGCTTATTCCTTCTTTTTTAACTGTTTTTTGTACCCATTAATCATCCCCACCACCCTCTCGGCCCCCCACTACCCTTCCCAGCCTCTGGTAACCATCCTTCTACTCTCTATGTCCATAAGTTTAATTGTTTTAATTTTTAGATCCCACAAATGAGTGAGAAACTGCGATGGTACATGGATTCCTTGGTAGAGTATGGAGGATCAAACGGTTAAAAGTATCATGTTACACGTGAACATTTAGGGGTGCCAGATGCATACAAATCCTAAAGTTCTCTACCAACAACAGCAGAAGTGTGCCACATACACTTATGAAATGATGCTAGAAACTAAAAAGAGGAGTTTCTGATAAGGTATTACGAAATGGAAAGGAAATGGAAAGGAAAGTCAGCGCAGGCAGTGGAAATTCGTATTTCAGGATGAGAACTCAGCATTCCTTCAGCAGGGCGAGGCGAATCTGTGCGGCAACATCGCCACACTGTGGCCACATCCAGAATCGTTTACTACTCTGTGGGAACACACGCTTTTCAGGTCGTAAGGGTAAATGCCCAAGCATTTATTCAACACTAAATAGAACTAATTTAAATAGTCCCCTGAAAATTCATCTCAGTCCAAAACTGTATTGGTATCTTTTAATCATGGTGGCTTCATATAATGTTGGCACAGTTTACTGCGGTTTCTTTTCTAATGGTCCATACCTTTTATCCCACACGTAACCAAAAGCTTTTTTTTTTTCAATTAAAATACATTATTTAGAAGGAAAAAAAAATGAAAACGACACTCTACAACGGGAAACGCTACTACGTCTCTCTTCCGCTATTCTAGCACTGAGTTCCTTTATTAACCATTACCAAACTTCCCCCCAAATTTATCTGATCTTCAATGACCTAAGATGCTAATCTGAGTTAAGCTTAAATCATATGCAGTATTTTTCAATACCTTGTGCCATCAGATTGAATATCTAAGATTTACTGTTTTCATATATATTAACTTCAAGTTGCCTTTGTAGATAACCCTCTCTTCCTAGCATTGAGTGAGAAGTGTAGTCATTTATTAAATGAAGAGAAATGGGGAAAAAATTAGCTAAATTTTCCCATCCTCCTATCACGCCTTTTTGACAATAAAATGGCAGCAAATTATTTTGTTTGAAGTGAACTCACACAGCAACTGGCACTTGATAATGGTTTGACTGCTTTATTTCAAATATATTAATCTATAAAATCCCTTGATTGGCTTGTCTGTTGCTAATTTTATCATGTAATAAAGAAAAGGCATTTCGTTGACAAAAATCATTTAATCTTTTTCCTTCATCCAGCACTGACAACTTTCTATGTTAGATTCTTTTTGTTGTTGTTGTTGTTCTTGAGACAGAGTCTCTCTGTCACCCAGGCTGGAGTGCAGTGGTGCCATCTCGGCTCACTGCAGCCTCCGCCTCCTAGGTTCAAGCAATTCTCCTGCCTTAAGTAGCTGGGGTTACAGGTGTGCTCCACCACGCCCGGCTAATTTTTGTATTTTTAGTAGAGACAGGGTTTCATCATGTTGGCCAGGCTGGTCTCAAACTTCTGGCCTCAATAGATCCACCTCCCTCAGTCTCCCAAAGTGCTGGGATTACAGGTATGAGCCACCATGCCCAGTCTCTCTGTTAGATTCTGCAGATGGCGCAGCAAAGATTTTCCCCAGGTATGTGTGTTCTAGAGGGCAAGAACAATGTTATCGTTTGATGATTTCTCATCAGTTCCTAATACAGTTTGATGTCCATAATGAAAATCTAGTATTTAGAATGCCTGAAATAAGCAAGTAATTTTTAATCCTTATGTGTTTGTCCTTGTAACTATATAACATTCAATCATGTACCATGTGTTAACATGCCATGTGACTTTTACCTAGTCTCCTAATGTTTCTGAGATTCTTATTCCTCCTATGTCAAATAATGTGCATTAATTTTCTCCAAAGCCTCTTCTAATTGTCACCCAAGCTGGGGCACAGTCATGCCATCATAGTTCACTGCAGCCTTGGCCTCCCAGGCTCAAGCGATCCTCCCACCTCAGCCTCCTGAGTAGCTGGGATGACAGGTGCACCCCACCACACCCAGCTAATTTTTAAAATATTTTTAGAGACTAGTTCTTGCTATGTTGACAAAGCTGGTCCCAAACTCTTGGGCTCAAGTGATGCTCCTGCCTCAGCCTCCCTAAGTGCTGGGATTACAGGGGCCAGCTACCGCACCTGGCCTATAACTGAGTAAATACAAATGTTTAAATGCCAAATATTTAGGATTCATTATGACAATTTTAGAGCAACACTTTAAGGAGAAAGCATGCCTGTAAAGACATGAATTAGATCATATAAATATTCCAGATAAAGGACTTCAGTACATGAAATACCAACGTGATATTGTTGTATCTGTGGGACTAGCTACATTATGTGCTTGACAGACTGATGATTAGTTAAAAAGAAAAAAGTAAACTAATTCCATTAATTCAATGGATGTGGCTAAAATATGTAAACATATTAGGCATTATCACTAAAATCACTGTAGCAAAGTCATGTCTAAAACCCTGCGGCTTTGGAAGATGCCTCCGTCAATGGAAAAAATGAAACCAGACTGTTTGACTACACTTCATTCATCCTGTGCCCAGGAGGTGAGAAAATCTCTTAAAGAGTGATAAATAGGAAGGGAAGTAAAAAAAAAAAAAAAAAAATCAAAAAATTGGAACCAAATGTCACAATTAATTAAAATCGCTTTAGAAATTTTGTTTCAAAACTGAGTTATAACTAGAACTTCATTAGTACTTTTTAACAGCACATCACATTTTTAGCTGTTCTGTTAAAACCACTCGCTCAATAAGTACCAGAGACCTACAAATCATTGAAGATAATCATTCCAGAAGATTCTATTCCCACCAGTATTTTCTTCACTTTTCCTTTGTATGGAATTATAACTACATAACTTCTAATATCACCATTGAGCAGATACATGGTTCTCAGTTACTTTCTCAATATCTCTGTTGGGATTGTACCAAACTCATTGTGTTTAAAACTGAACTCATTATCTTTCTTTTCAAAACCAGCGCATCCAGATATTTCTGTTTCTATTATCACTGTAACTCTTCTGCCATTTCACCTCAAAAGCTTAGAGTTTTCGCTGAATCTTATATGCTGTTACAGTTTGGATGTCTATCCCCTCCAAATCTCATGTTGAAATGAGATCCCCAGTGTTGGAAGTGGGGCCTGGTGGGAGATATTTGGGTTATGGGAGCGGATCGCTCATGAATGGCTTGGTGCCTTCCCATGGTAGTGAACGAGTTCTCTCACTCTGTTAGCTCACAAGAGAGCTGGTTGTTTCGAGACTGGGACCTCCCTCCTTTCTCTCTTGTGTTCTCTCTTGCCAAGTGATACACTCGCTGCCCCTTTGCCTTCAGCTATGACTGGAAACTTCCTGAGGCTCTCACCAGAAGCAGATGCCAGCACTATGTTTCCTGTATAGGCTGCAGAACTATGAGCCAAATAACTCTTTTTTTTTTTTAATATATAGAGTACCCAGCCTCAGGTATTCCTGCATGGCACTGCAAAACAGACTAACACTCATGTCTTTCCCACACCCTGATCTTTCTTGTTCTTATCTCAACACTATTTCTATTATTTCTCACTCTCATCTTTTCTTTCCCACTTTTTGGTGCCATCATTCTATCCATGGTTACCTCTCCATTGTCTCTTGCCTGGAATATTGTAGTAGTTCCCTAAGTATGCATCATACCAGACTCAGAATTGTTATATCCCAAGGTTTGACTGCCTCTATACCATTTAAGGTTTTTTGTTTTTTGTTTTTTGTTTTTTTTTTGAGATGGAGTCTCGCTCTGTCCCCCAGGCTGGAGTGAGTGGCGCGATCTCGGCTCACTGCAAGCTCCGCCTCCCGGGTTCCTGCCATTCTTAGCTGGGACTACAGGCGCCGCCACCTCGCCCGGCTGGTTTTTCTGTATTTTTTAGTAGAGACGGGTTTCACCATGTTAGCCAGGATGGTCTCGATCTCCTGACCTCGTGATCCGCCCGTCTCGGCCTCCCAAAGTGCTGGGATTACAGGCTTAAACCACCGCGCCCGGCTCCGTTTAAGTATTTTCAAAGCACAAACCAATTCATGTAATTCTACGCTAAAAATCCCTAAATGTCTTCCCATTGTATATGAACAAAACAAAACCCTAATGCTTAAAGGCTCTTCTGAAAGCTTATTCTCTCCCAGTCTCCATGTTCCAGTATAACTGGGCCATTCTCACATTCTTTGAGTTTGCTCAAAGGCAGAAGCTCATGGTGCCTCTTTACCATGTCCTGTCTCTTCACCCCCATCTCCCTTCATCTCTTGGCTTCCTTGACCAGCCTGTTGCCTTCCTTGATTCCCTCCAGCCAAAGTTGGCCTCCCCATCCACCACCCAACTCTAATAGTCATTAATAAAATGTATTTTGAAATAGTTTATAGAGAGGAATACAACTAACAAATAAAGAATTTAAAACATAGTTGGGGATCTCAGGGTAACCTTCTCCAAAATAGTTTCTCTCCCTCTCTCATAGAGGTAAACATGACCATAATTTTGATATTTTCCATTCATGTGAATTCTTTATAATTTTGCTATATACTTATATACCCTAAGTAATATATTTTAATTTATTTTTAATTTATAAATTACAAAATAATAAAATTTATAAATAATAAAAATTATAAATATATATTTTTAATGTATTGAAATGATGTCATGTTATCTATGTTCCCTTATACATTAGGAGGATTTTAGGAGGGATGGGGCAGGGGGATGATTAACTCAACATCAAACCTTGCTGATACATATAATCCTAACTCCTTGATTTTTACTAATAGAGAGTATTCCATTGTCATAGTACACAATTTAAATTCTTTATTTGCTAGTCAAATTCCTCTTTATACTTCTTATACACAACTACACAGAGAAACTTTGTTGATAGATATTTAAATCACTTCCACATTTTTCTATTACAAACAATATCACTAGAATGATTTCTTTGTGCATCATTCCAGAGTTTTTTCTGCGTTTATATAACTAGATGATAAATGACTGAGTTGCAAGATGTCTTTCAGTATTCATTTCTAACATCAGAAAACTGTTCCCATTGCTTCCCTTTGTCACCAAAACTTGGTATTTTCCTGGCTTCTGAATTTTTGTTTATCTGAGTGACACAACTTGTTTCTCATTGTAGTTTTAATTCACACTTTACAGATTATATATATATAATATAGTTGAACGAGCTTATAGTTGGGGGCAGTTAGCAATCTGTTACAGTAAGCCCTCCGGGTGACCTCAATGCACATTAAGCTTGAGAACCACTGCCTGAGTGGATGGAATGTGTTTGAATTACAAAGTGGCAGATTTTCACTCAACAAAAGATTGCTTTATATGAAATATATACACTTTATTCTGGCTATTTCTAGTGTAAACCCAAAATATCTGAGACAGGTGTCAGTCAATTTAGGAAGCTTACTTTGCCAAAGCTAAGGATGCATGCCCACGACACAGCCTCAGGAGGTCCTGACGACATGTGCTCAAGGTGGTTGGGGCATAGCTTGGTTTTATACATTTTTGGGAGACATGAGACATCAATTAATATATGTAAGATATACATTAGTTTAGTCCAGGAAAGTGGGACAACTTGAAGCGCGGATGGGGCTTCCAAGTCATAGGTAGATAAGAAACAAATGGTTGCATTCTTTTGAATTTCTAATTAGCCTTTACTGAATACACAATTTACAAGAATAGTCACTTACGCCTTAGTCTGGCTTAGTGCAGCAATAAGGCAATGGAGGTATGAACTCATAATATCTGAGACAGGTCTCAATTTAGCAAGTGTATTTTGCCAAGGTTAAGGACGTGCCCAGGATACAGCCTCAGGAGGTCTTGACAGCATGTCCTCAAGGTGGCCATGGTACAGCTTGCTTTTATACATTTTTAGGGAGACATGAGACATCAATCGATATATGTAAGATGAACATTGGTTTAGTCTGGTGAGACCAGACAACTTGAAGTGGGGGCTTCTGGGTCAGAAGTAGGTAAGAGAGGAAAGGTTGCACTCTTATGAGTCTTTGATCAGCCTTCCACTGAATCTATGTTTTAGTCTGGCTCAGTGAATCTGTAGTTTTACATAAACAGTAGGGCAGGGGAAGCCATCAGAAATGCATCTGTCTTAGGTGAGCCTCAGAGGGATGACTCTGAGTTCTGTCTGTCCTTTGTCCACAAGGAATTTCTTGTGAGCAAATTGTGAGGGAGGTATGTAGCTCCTTACCTTTGTAGTTATCTTGTTTAGGATGGGAACCAGGTTTGCCTGATGCAGTTTCCAGCCTGATTTTTCCCTTGACTTAGTAATTTGGGGTCCCTAGATTTATTTTCCTTTCACAGAAGTGGTCAGATATGCATTTATCTCAGTGAGCAGAGGGATGACTTTTGAGTTCTGTCTGTCCTTTGTCCACAAGGAATTTCCTCGTGTGCAAATTGCGAGGGAGGTCTGTAGCTTTCCGAAAAATCTCTGTAGCTATTATATTTAGGAATAGAACGGGAGGCTGGTTTGTCCCGACAGCGCAGTTTCCAGAATTTTTCACTTTGGCTTAGTGATTCGGGGGTGCCAAGATTTATTTTCCTTTCACACTGGTAACACTTTAAAAACCATTTTCTTGGGAAAGTTTCCAAACAAATAAAAAAATAAAGAACACAATGCTCCCCATTTACCACTCACCCAACCAAGACAACCATAATTTTTTCAACAATTACTTAATCTATGTCTCCCTTTTTAATTGTGTTAGATGTAACAAAAGTATAATTATTTTGCTAGCAAATCCCTTCTCTATTAATATATATATATATATATATATACTTTTAAAGTACTCAAGGCCCCAGTAAAATTCTCTCAGAGATTTGTTTTAAAAAGAAATTTTAATAATTATACTTGCTCCCAAATTAAATGAACCACTTAGAGAAATAGTGAAACTCTTACCCAGTATGTTCTTAAAAATGTGGTTAATTTTATGTGTCAATTTGAATGGGCCACAGGGTGCCCAGATTAAACTCTGTTTCTTGATGTTCCTAGGAGGGTGTTTCCCGATGAGGTTAGCATTTGAATTAGTGGACTCGGTAAAGCAGATGACCCTCCGCAGTGTGGTTGAGCATCATTCTGTCTGTTAAGGGGCTGAACACAACAAAAGGCAGAGGATGGAGAAATTTCACCCTTTCACACTCTTTTTTTCTACCTCACTATTTGAACTGACACATCTCATTTCATCTTAACCTGTCCTGGAACTAAATTACACCACCAGTTTTTCTGTGTCTCCAGGTTGCAGATGGCAGGTCATGGGACTTCTCAACCTTCATGGGCCAATTCCCCATAATAAATCTCCTTTTGTCAGAGGTGTTTAAACCAGAGCAACTCCATCTTGAATAGGGCCTGGGTAAAATGAGACCTACTGGGCTGAATTCCCATGAGGTTAGGCATCCTTAGTCACAGGATGAAATAGGAGGTCAGCACAAGATACAGGTCACGAAGACCTTGCTGATAAAACACCTTGCAGTAGAGAAGCTGGCCAAATCCCACCAAAACCAAGATGGCCATGAGAATGACCGCTGGTCATCCTACTGCTCAATATGCACTAATTATAATACATTAGTATGCAAAGAGACAGTCCCTCCAGTGCCACGACAGTTTACAAATGCCATGGCAACGTCAGGAAGTTACCCTACGTGGCCTAAAAGGGGAGGAACCCTCAGTTCCTGGAATTGCTCATCCCTTTCCTGGAAAACTCATGAATAATCCATCCCTTGTTTAGCACATAACCAAGAAATAACCATAAAAGAGCCAACCAGCAGCCCTCAGGGCTGCTCTGCCTATGGAGTAGCCATGCTTTTATTCCTTTATTTTCTTAATAAACTTGCTTTCACTTTATGGATTCATCTCTATTTCTTGTGTGAGATTCAAGAACAAGAACCCTCCCTTGGGGCCCGGATGAGGATCCCTTTCTGGTAACACTTTTATACACATATGTAAATATCTATATTATAAATATTCTATTGGTTCTGTTTCTCTGGAGAACCTTGAATTCGACGACTATCTATAAGAAATGCTGTACAAGGAATTTCTGCATTACTTTTTAGGGAGGAATTGAGAATCTCTGAAATCTCTCTAAACTTTAAACTACAATTACATGATGAAATGTGTCATTTATATTAAGTAAAATTTTTAATTTAAAATATTTGAGTGACCAAGATAGTTTTCTTACCGAAATTTCAAATATCTATTTGTGTGTAAATGTTAGACGTAATGTCATTCACTAAAAAGGTGTATCTATATATCATCATTATATTAGAAATACAAGTTTTACATTATTAAACTCTGAAAGGAAAATAAATCTTGAGGCCCCCAAATCATTAAGCTAAAGGGAAAAGTCAAGCTGGGAACTGCTTAAGGCAAACCTGCCTCCCATTCTATTCAGTCATCCCTCTGCTCACTGTGATCAATGCATATTCAATTGCCTCCTTTGGAGAGGCTCATCAGAAACTCAAAAGGATGCACCCGTTTGTCTTCACTTACCTGTGACCTGGAAGCCCCCAACCCTGCTTGAGTTTTCCATCCTTTCAGGACAAAACCAATGTACATCTTACATAGATTGATTGATGTCTCATGTCCCGCTAAAATGTGTAAAACCAAACTGTGCTCTGAGCACCTTGGGCACATGTCGTCAGGACCTTCTGAGGCTGTGTCAGGGGCGTGAGTCCTCAACCTTGGCAAAATTAACTTTCTAAATTAACTGAGACTACCTCAGATATTTGGGGTTCACAAAACCCATTTTCTTTCTTTGTTTCTTGTTCTTGTCACCCCAGCCGGAGTGCAATGGCTCAATTTTGGCTCACTGCAAGCTCCGCCTCCTGGGTTCAAGCAATTCTCCTGCCTCAGCCTCCCGAGTAGCTGGGATTACAAGCACCCACCACCACACCCAGCTAATTTTAGTACTTTTAGTAGAGATGGGGTTTCACCATGTTGGCAGGCTGGTCTCGAACTCCTGACCTCAGGTGATCCACCTGCCTCAGCCTCCCAAAGTGCTGGGATTACAGGCATGAGCCACTGCCCGCAACCCACAAAACCAAATTTTAAATAGAATCACTGTAGTTACTGTGGAGCATTTGTTGCATTACTAATCATCTCCCAATACCAGAGGCACTATAGAAATATATCTACATTACAAACTATTGAAGGATACATCCCATACTCATGGAACACAATAAAATTTATGGTCAGAATATAAAATAAATGCTATTGAGTAATTTGTTGCAAGGGCCTCATTGTCTGGGGTGATACCTGAGGTTCCTGGTCTCATGGTCTAGGAAATCAAGGACACAGGCACACAAGGAGTGAGTTTAAAAGTGGAAGTTTAATAGGTAAAAAAAGAGACTAGCTCTCTGCTGGAGAGATGGGTCCCGGAGAAAGGGATTGCAGGATCAGTGGTGAAATGCAGGGGGTTTTACAGATACCTGGTGAGGTGGTGATGTCTGATTTACATAGGGCACAAAAGATCCGTTGAACCAGGTGTGCCATTTGCATAGGGCCCGACAAACTGGTTAGGACTAAGTGTGCAGAGCACATGAATTTCTGGCTGCCCTCACCCTAATCTTTTATTATGCAAGTGGGTCCTCTGGCTGGCCTGCGCCTTGTTGCCTATTCCTTTACTGTACACGTGGTAACAACAACAACAAAAGGAAGATGGAGCCTCCATAATGGATATGCCTGGCCCCCAGGTGGCCCTTTTTTATTGGCACAGCTGCCGGCATTCACCCTGCAAGCTTCCAGCTTGCTTATCTGTGTCTGCAGCTCGAGCTTTCAGGCTGCTCTTTGTTAGAAACAAAAATAATTTCTAGGTCTGCTTTTTGTTAAAAGGGAAGCTCTGTGGAGGACTCTTTTACATTCACTATCCGCCTGGTTCCTTTCTACCTCCTGAATCAATATCATATTAACAAAAGCCAACTTTGTGGCTTCAAAGGACATGTCTTTTTAAGAACGTAACAAGAAGACTATTTTCCATGAAGCACAGAAGACATCTAGACCTCAGATTGAGGGACTAAGTGGCTAAGTTGGCTGGACTTCCTGGGTCAACAGGGACTTCCCTAAGGGCACTTTCCCTCAGCCAAAATGCGTCACAGCTGCAAACTAAGGGATTGAAACTTCAACCAATCATATAGGGAGTTTGAGCTCTAGCCGCAGGCTGATGGTTTTAACCAATCAGGCGTGCCAACCCACAAGCAGATAGAAAATAATCTAATCATACAGGACAGAAAAAGGAAGAGGGGAGAGGTCATAAGGGGATAGAAGCATAAGACACCCAAGCCAGAAAAGGCAACCCTTCCAGGTCCCCTTCCACCACGTGGAAAGCTTTACTTTCGCTTTTGCTTTAATACATCTTGCCCCCGCACACTCTTTGGGTCCGCACCTGTTTCTCTAATCCAGCTGTAACACTCACCGCTGCGGTCCACAGCTTCATTCCTTGAAGCCCATGAGACCACGAAGCCTTGGATGGAGAAAAACCTTCGATCATGAGAAGACTTCTCGTCTCAAGATGATGATTGGATTTTACCTCTTTATCTAATACCAGTTGATTCGGAATGATGCCTGGAAAAATGTATTCAAGAATGTGTGACCTCCTTTGACCTCAGTGGGAAAGAATGAGAACACTGATTACTGGTATCCTTTATGGGTTGAAGGTGAAGGAGGGAGGAGGAGTTTTGGAATCAGGTCTTTGCCAACCTTACTGTAGACCATTAAACATTTACGTTCTACAAACTTTTCTCTCTCCACTTCCACCACCTTGTCTAGCTATAAAAGCTTTCCTCATTCACATTTAATTTTTCACAATTCCTCCAGAATACCCCTCTTCCAGCAAAGTAATGGTTATATTTGGTGAGTAAAATCACTTTCTTTTAGATTTGCAAAAGACAGAGTGGCATTCCAGAGCTTCATTTCAGCAGATAGCCATCATCCATCATTGGTATAATATTAACGAAGACGAAATGAGAAGCCAATCCAAAGAACATCAATTTGGAAAAGAGAAACCAGGATGATGTAGATAATAATAGGGAGAAAAAAAAAATTGTGAACTCAGTGTCCCTCCTTGTGTCTGGGTCCAGTGCTGCCCCTTGATTCCTCCTGAGTCGTGACTAAAATTCCCCTTGCTGCAGCCAGCACCACAGCTGTGAACTCTGACGGCTGGCACCTGCCCGAAGACTTTCCCTCCAGTCCTTTCAGAGCCAGCCCCTCCTAGCAAAGATGATTCCTCTCATCCCAGTCACAGTTGTCTCTTGTGATGGATCTGTCAGTCAAAAGAGAACATGAGAAGTGCGATTCAGGAACAAAAGGAACTTCACAGAAAGATTTAGCATTGCCCTTCTTGGATTCCTCTGCTGCACTAAACATCTTTTTATTTATCAAGTTCTAAATATACACAATTCCCAAGTATTTTGCTTGACTGTAGTAATGTTGGATAGATAGATAGATAGATAGATAGATAGATAGATAGATAGATAGAGATAGATATATATGCATCATGTTGCACATCTTAAGTATATACAATAAATAAAAATAATGGAAAAAATATAATGTCTTTGAATTCTCTATCCATCAATATCTATTTACATATTTAAATATAAGTTCCTCTTTCACAATTAGAAACTTTATTTGTACCCCTTCAATATGTGTGTTTATTCCAAGTGCTTCATAGAATTTTATCCCAATGTGATACATTTTGTGGGGTTATTTTATTATTATTATACTTTAAGTTCTAGGGTACATGTGCGCAATGTGCAGGTTTGTTACATAGTTATACATGTGCCATGCTGGTTTGCTGCACCCATCAACTTGTCATTTACATTAGTATTTCTCCTAATGCTATCCCTCCCCCAGCCCCCACTAACTCCCGAAAGGCCCCTGGTGTGTGATGTTCCCCACCCGGTGTCCATGTGTTCTCATTGTTCAACTCCCACCTATGAGTGAGAACATGCGGAGTTTGGTTTACTGTCCTTGTGATAGTTTGCTGAGAATGATGGTTTCCAGTTTCATCCATGTCCCTGCAAAGGGCATGAACTCATCCTTTTTTATGGCTGCATAATATTCCATGGTGTATATGTGCCACGTTTTCTTAATCTAGTCTATCATTGATGGACACTTGGGTTGGTTCCAAGTCTTTGCTATTGTGAATAGTGCTGCAATAAACCTATGTGTGCATGTGTCTTTATAGAAGCGTGATTTATAATCTTTTGGGTATATACCCAGTAATGGGATCACTGGGTCAAATGGTATTTTTAGTTCTAGATCCTTGAGGAATCACCACACTGTCTTCCACAATGGCTGAACTAATTTACACTCCCACCAACAGTGTAAAAGCGTTCCTATTTCTCCACATCCTCTCTAGCATCTGCTGTTTCCTGACTTTTTAATGATCGCCATTCTAGCTGGAGTGAGATGGTATCTCATTGTGGTTTTGATTTGCATTTCTCTGATGACCAGTGATGATGAGCATTTTTTCATGGGTTTGTTGGCTGCATAAATGTCTTCTTTTGAGAAGTGTCTGTTCATATCCTTTGCACACTTTTTGACGGGGTTGTATGTTATTTTCTTGTAAATTTGTTTATGTTCTTTGTAGATTTTGGATATTAGCCCTTTGTCAGATGGATAGATGGCAAAAATTTTCTCCCATTCTGTAGGTTGTCTGTTCACTCTGATGATAGTTTCTTTTGCTGTGCAGAAGCTCTTCAATTTAATTACATCCCATTTGTCAATTTTGGCTTTTGTTGCCATTGCTTTTGGTGTTTTAGTCATGAAGTCTTCGCCCCTGTCTACGTCCTAAATGGTATTGCCTAGGTTTTCTTCTGGGGTTTTTATGGTTTGGGGTCTTACGTTTAAGTCTTTAATCTATCTTGAGTTAATTATTGTATAAGGTGTAAGGAAGGGATCCCATTGGTGGAACTCACTCCCAATATTTCAAAGTAGGTTCTTTCTAATTTCCATAAGTGTCGGCTGGCTGAGAAATAAAGAGAGACAGTACAAAGAGAGGAATTTTACAGCTGGGCTGCCGGGGGTAACATCAGATTTTACTAGGACCATGATGCCCACCTGAGCCTCAAAACCAGCAAGTTTTTATTAAGGGTTTTAAAAAGGGGAGGGAGTGTAAGAACAGGGAGTAGGTACAAAGATCACATGCTTCAAAAGGCAGAAAGCAGAGCTACTAGTAAGGGTCTAACAAAGATCACATGCTTCTGAGGGAACAGGACAAAGGACAAAAGTAGAACTACTGATAAGGCTCCAACAAAAATAACAAGGCAAAGGGCAAAAGCATAACTAGTGATAAGGGTCTATGTTCAGTGGTGCATGTATTGTCTTGATAAACATCTTAAACCAAAGAAAACAGGCTTCAAGAGCAGAGAACCGATCTGACCTCAAATTTACTAGGGCAGAGTTTTTCCCCACCCTAGTAAGCCTGAGGATACTGCAGGAGACCAGGGCATATCTTAGTCTTTAATCTCAACTGCATAAGACAGACATTCCCAGAGTGGCCATTTATACACCTCTCCCCAGGAATGCATTCCTTTCCCAGGGTATTAATATTAATATTCCTTGCTAGGAAAAGAATTTAGTGATATCTTCCCTACTTGCACGTCTGTATATAGGCTCTCTGCAAGAAGAAAAATATGGCTTTTTTTGCCCGACGCTGCACGCAGTCAGACTTTATGGTTGTCTTTCCTTGTTCCCAAAAAATCGTTGTTATTCTGTTCTTTTTCAAGGTGCACTGATTTCATACTGTTCAAACACAGATGTTTTACAATCAATTTGTATAGTTAACACCATTACCACAGTGGTCCTGAGGTGACATACATCCTCAGCTTACAAAGATAACAGGATTAAGAGATTAAAGTAAAGATGGGCATAAGAAATTATAAAAGTATTATTTGGGAACTGATAAATGTCCATGAAATCTTCACAATTTATGTTCCTCTGCTGCAGCTCCACCTGGTGCCTCCATTCGGGGTCCCTGACTTCCCACAACAGGATCCAGTTTTAGCTTTCTACATATGGCTAGCCATTTTTCCCAGCATCATTTATTAAATAGGGAATCCTTTCCCATTGCTTGTTTTTGTCAGGTTTGTCAAAGATCAGATGGTCGTAGATGTGTGGTGGTATTTCTGAGGACTCTGTTCTGTTCCATTGGTCTATATATATCTGTTTTGGTACCAGTATCATGCTGTTGTGGTTACTGTAGCCTTGTAGTATAGTTTGAAGTCAGATATGATGCCTCCAGCTTTGTTCTTTTTGCTTGGGATTGTCTTGTCTATGCAGGCTCTTTTTTGGTTCCATATGAACTTTCAAATAGTTTTTTCTTTCCAATTCTGTGAAGAAAGTCATTGGTAGCTTGATGGGGATGGCATTGAATCTATAAATTACCTTGGGCAGTATGGCCATTTTCACGATATTGATTCTTCCTATCCATGAGCATGGAACGTTCTTCCATTTGTTTGTGTCCTTTTTTATTTGGTTGAGCAGTGGTTTGTAGTTCTCCTTGAAGAGGTCCTTCACATCCCTTCTAAGTTGGATTCTAAGGTATTTTATTTTCTTTGTAGCACTTGTGAATGGGATTTCGCTCATGATTTGGCTCTCTGTTTGTCTGTTATTGGTGTATAGGAATGCTTGTGATTTTTGCACATTGATTTTGTATCCTGAGACTTTGCTGAAGTTGCTTATCAGCTTAAGGAGATTTGGGGCCGTAACAATGGGGTTTTCGAAATATACAATCATGTCATCTGCAAACAGGGACAATTTGACTTCTTTTTTTCCTAATTGAATACGCTTTCTTTCTTTCTCTTGCCTGATTGCCCTGGCCAGAACTTCCAACACTATGTTGAATAGGAGTGGTGAGAGAGGGCATCCTTGTCTTGTGCCAGTTTTCAAAGGGAGTGCTTCCAGTTTTTGCCCATTCAGTATGATATTGGCTGTGGGCTTGTCATAAATAGCTCTTATTATTTTGAGATAAGTTCCATCAATACCTAGTTTATTGAGAGTTTTTAGCATGAAGGGGTGTTGAATTTTGTTGAAAGCCTTTTCTGCATCTATGGAGATAATCGTGTGGTTTTTGTCATTGGTTCTGTTTATGTGATGGATTATGTTTATTGATTTGCATATGTTGAGCCAGCCTTGCATCCCAGGGATGAAGCTGACTTGCTTGACATGGATAAGTTTTTGATGTGCTGCTGGATTCTATTTGCCAGTATTTTATTGAGGATTTTTGCATCGATGTTCATCAGGGATATTTGTCTAAAATTCTCTTTTTTGTTGTTGTTGTTGTATCTCTGCCAGACTTTGGCATCAGGATGATGCTGGCCTCATAAAATGAGTTCAGGAGGATTCCCTCTTTTTCTATAGACTGGAGTAGTTTCAGAAGGAATGGTACCCACTCCTTTTTGTACTTCTGGTAGAATTCAGCTGTGAATCTGTCTGGTCCTGGACTTTTTTTGGTTGGTAGGCTATTAATTATTGCCTCAATTTCAGAACTTGTTATTGGTCTATTCAGAGATTTACCTTCTTCCTGGTTTAGTCTTGGGAGGGTGTATGTGTCCAGGAGTTTATCCATTTCTTCTAGATTTTCTAGTTTATTTGCATAGAGGGGTTTATAGTATTCTCTGATGGTAGTTTGTATTTCATTCTTCTTTCTTTTCTTCTTTATTAGTCTTGCTAGTAGTCTATCTATTTTGTTGATATTTTCAAAAAAAACAACTCCCAGATGCATTGATTTTTTTCAAGGGTTTTTTGTGTCTCTATCTCCTTCAGTTCTGCTCTGATCTTAGTTATTTCTTGCCTTCTGCTAGCTTTTGAATTTGTTTGCTCTTGTTTCTCTAATTCTTTTAACTGTGATGTTAGGGTGTCAATTTTAGATCTTTCCTGCTTTCTCTTGTGGGCATTTAGTGCTATAAATTTCCCTCTACACACTGCTTTAAATGTGTCCCAGAGATTCGGTTATGTTGTATCTTTTTTCTCATTAGTTTCAAAGAACATCTTTATTTCTGCCTTCATTAATTATTTACCCAGTAGTCATTCAGGAGCAGGTTGTTAAGTTTCCATGTAGTGGTGTGGTTTTGAGTGAGTTTCTTAACCCTGAGTTCTAATTTGATTGCACTGTTGTCTGAGAGACAGTTTGTTGTGATTTCTGTTCTTTTGCATTTGCTGAGGACTGTTTTATTTCCAATTATGTGGTCATTTTTAGAATAAGTGCAATGTAGTGCTGAGAAGAAAGTATATTCTGTTGATTTGGGTTGGAGTGTTCTATAGATGTCTATTAGGTCTGCTTGGTGCAGAGCTGAGTTCAAGTCCTGGATATCTTTGTTAACCTTCTGTCTCATTGATCTGACAGTGGGGTGTTAAAGGCTCCCATTATTAATGTGTTGGAGTCTAAGTCTCCTTGTTGATCTCTAAGAACTTGCTTTATGAATCTAGGTGCTCCTGTATTGGGTGCATATATATTTAGGATAGCTAGCTCTTCTTGTTGAATTGATCCCTTTACCATTGTGTAATCTTTGTTGGTTTTAACTCTGTTTTATCAGAGTCTAGGATTGCAACACCTGCTTTTTTTGCTTTCCATTTGCTTGGTAGATCTTCCTCTATCTTTTTATTGTGAGTCTATGTGTGTCTCTGCATGTGAGATGGATCTCCTGAATACAGCACACTGATGGGTCTTGACTCTTTATCCAAGTTGCCAGTCTGTGTCTTTTAATTGGGGCAATTAACCCATTTACATTTAAGATTAATATGTTATGTGTGAATTTGATCCTGTCATTATGATGTTAGCTGGTTATTTTGCCCATTAATTGATGCAGTTTCTTCATAGCATCGATGGTCTTTACACTTTGGTATGTTTTTGTAGTGGCTGGTACCAGTTGTTCCTTTCCATGTTTAGTGCTTCCATCAGGAGCTCTTGTAAGGAAGGCCTGGTGGTGACAAACTCTGTCAGCATTTGTTTGTCTGTAAAGGATTTTATTTCTCCCTCACTCATGAAACTTAGTTTGGCTGGATATGAAATTCTGGGCTGAAAATTCTTTTCTTTAAGAATGTTGAATATTGGCCCCCACTCTCTTCTGGCTTGAAGAGTTTCTGCTGATAGATCTGCTGTTAGTCTGATGGGCTTCCCTTTGTGGGTGACCCGACCTTTCTCTCTGACTTCTCTTAACATTTTTTCCTTCATTTCAAGTGAATCTGACAATTATGTGTCTTGGGGTTGCTCTTCTCGAGGAGTATCTTTGTGGTGTTCTCTGTATTTCCTGATTTTGAATGTTGGCCTGCCTTGCTAGGTCGGGGAAGTTCTCCTGAATAATATCCTGAAGAGTGTTTTCTATCTTGGTTTCATTCTCCCCATCACTTTCAGGTACACCAATAAAATGTAGATTTGGTCTTTCATATAGTCCCTTATTTCTTGGAGGCTTTGTTCATTTCTTTTCACTCTTTTTTTTTCTCTAAGCTTGTCTTCTTGCTTTATTTCATTAATTTGATCTTCAATCACAGATATCCTTTCTTCCACTTGACCGAATTGGCTATTGAAGCTTGTGCATGCATCACAAAGTTCTTGTGTTGTGGTTTTCAGTTCCATCAGGTCGTTTAAGGTTTTATCTACACTGGTTAATTCTAGTTAGCTGTTCATCTAACCTTTTTTTCAAGGTTTTTAGCTTCCTTGTAATGGGTTAGAATATGCTCCTTTAGCTCGGAGAAGTTTGTTATTACCGACCTCCTGAAGCCTACTTCCGTTAACTCATCAAAGTCATTCTCCATCCAGTTTTGTTCCTTGCTGGAGAGGGGCTGTGATTCTTTGGAGGAGAAGAGGTGCTCTGGTTTTTGGAATTTTCAGCTTTTCTGCTCTGGTTTCTCCCCATCTTTGTGGTTTAATCTACCTTTGGTCTTTGATGTTGGTGACCTACAGCTAGGCTTTTGGTGTGGATGTCTTTGTTGTTGATGTTGATGCTTTCTGTTTGTTAGTTTTCCTTCTAACAGGCCTCTCAGCTGCAGGTCTGTTGAAGTTTGCTGGAGGTCCACTCCAGATGCTGTTTGCCTGGGTATCACCAGTGGAGGCTGCAGAACAGCAAATATTGCAGCCTGATCTTTCCTCTGGAAGCTTCGTCCCAGAGGGGCACCCACCTGCATGAGGTGTCTGATGGCCCCTACTGGGAGATGTCTCCCAGTCAGGCTACACAGGGGTCAGGAACCCACTTGAGGAGGCAGTCTGTCCATTCTCAGAGCACAAACTCCACTCTGGGAGAACCACTGCTCTCTTCAAAGCTGTCAGACAGGGATGTTTAAGTCTGCAGAAGTCGTCTGCTGTCTTTTTTTCAGCTATGCCCTACCCACTGAGGTGGAGTCTAGAGAGGCAGTAGGCCTTGCTGAGCTGTGGTGGGCTCCACCCAGTTTGAGTTTCCCAGCCACTTTGTTTACCTACTCAAGCCTCAGCAATGGCAGATGCCCCTCCCCCAGCCAGGCTGCAGCCTTGCAGGTCAATCTTAGACTGCCGCACTAGCAGTGAGCAAGGCTCCATGGGTGTGGGACCCAACAAGCCAGGCACAGGAGGGAATCTCCTGGTCTGCCCATTGCTAAGACCATGGGAAAAGTGCAGTATTTGGGTGGGAGTGTACCTTCCCTCCAGGTACAGTCTGTCATGGCTTCCCTTGACTAGGAAAGGGAAATCTCCCAACCCCTTGCACTTCCCAGGTGAGGCGATGCCCCGGTCTGCTTTGGCTTGCTGTTCGTGAGCTGCACCCACTGTCCAACCAGTCCCATTGAGATGAACCAGGTACTTCAGTTGGAAATGCAGAAATCACTCATCTTCTATGTTGATCTTGCAGGGAGCTACAGACTGGAGCTGTTCCTATTTGGCCATCTTGGAAGTGACCTCACCATTTTGTGCTTTTAAGAGACTTATTGATCACTGTACAATATTTCTATGCAACAAAAATGTGATCATAATTTTTAGAAACACCTTCACAATATTTTAAGTGGTAAAAAATGTCTTCTGGATTGAATTATTATAATTATTATTACACAATTGATCAAAACAACCTAACTAGTTCACATATTTTACTGGAAATCCATCATTTGCTGAGATAAATTAATATTCTTATTGCTTGACTAAGTCAGGGTTTGTTATGAAATCTATTCCCATTTTTTGTTGTTGTTTTTGGATATAAGCATGATAAATCATGCTTACATTAATAAGTAGAGAGAAATAAAATTATAATATCATCCAAATTTAAATGCATGCCTAATTTACTTGTCCATTTTAATGTATGCAAATTTTATATCAAAAGGAAAATAATCAGATAGTAATTTATTGTCAAGATTTACTTCTAGTAAATAAAGCATCAGATGAAAACCTAATTCAATTTGTTTGTTTGTTTGTTTTGAGACAGTGCTTCTGTCATTCAGGCTGTAGTGAAGTGGTATAATCATGGCTCATTGCAGCCTTGGCCTCCAGGCTCAAGTCATCCTCCCACCTCAGCTTCCCAGGTACGTGGGACTACAGGTATGTGCCGCCAGGACTGGCTAATTTTGTTTGCTTGTTTGTTTTGATTTTTTAGAGATGGGATCTTGCTATGTTGCCTAGGCTCGTGCTGAACTCCTGGGCTCAAGGAATCCTCACACCTTGGCCTCCCAAAGTATGTTTTTTCTATAATTTTGTTAGAATCAAGTAATTTTAAAGATAGTTTAGCAACCACTTGACTTACAAAACTTTTGCTGAACAATCATTATAGTGATTTCCTTTCTCTTTAAAATCACTAATAATTAAAAATGCTCTTTGACTAGCATCCAGAAGTTTTTAATACCACAGGGCAGTGAGACTCAGAAGGGAAGTAAGTGTTTATTTTGTAAAATGGAAGAACAGCAATTGCGAAAAAAAGAAAGAAAGAAAAAAGAAAAGAACAGTAAAGAAAAAAGAAAAGAAAAGAAGAGGAAAAGAAAAGAAAAGAAAAAAGAAAGAAAAGAAAAGAAAAGAAGGCTGGAAACATGGTATGGCACCTAAACCAAGTTCGTTGGGGAAAATGCAAAGGACATTGAAGATCAGAAAATTGATTGCCCTAAAACTCTTTAGACCAGCCAAATTTCCCAGAAAGTCTCCATGTACCCTCAGAAGCATAAGTTTACCAGTTAGAATTGCATTACTACAAAGCCAATTCTATGACACAGACATGAAGCACTCCAAGAAAAGCCTTGGCCACAAGATGTCACTAAATTTCCACTTTCTACTTTAAGGTGGTATTACAAGCTTCCTTCCTTGAAAATGATCCACAGCAGCATTTGGGTTTTGAACAAGAGGAGCACAAATAAAGTA
Organism: Theropithecus gelada; assembly: GCF_003255815.1. Taxonomy (NCBI): domain Eukaryota; kingdom Metazoa; phylum Chordata; class Mammalia; order Primates; family Cercopithecidae; genus Theropithecus; species Theropithecus gelada. The sequence goes on along the minus strand of NC_037669.1, from coordinate 12,280,375 downwards.
TTTTGATTCTTTCTTAATTTTAAAAGAAAAAAAATCAATGAGGAAAAAGGGAGGATGAAGAAAAATAGTTTTGCAGTATTATCACATGTTATCTGGGCCTCAACAAATTAGTTTCTAGTAAAATATGATCCAATGAACACATTTAAATAAAATTAAAATTTGAAAATTTAAAGTAGGTACTCTAAAATGGAAAAATGAATCTTGTGTTAATTTGCTTAAAGAATCTATTTTTTAAAATAAAAAGTAAATAAAATGGAAAAAACTATTGTAAAAATGAGCATTTTATTAAAATCCTGAGAAAATCGATAACTTGTCAATAAGAATAAGCCTATCCATTAGAGCAAATTTGCTTTAGAAAATAAAAGACATCTGTTTACTCATATACATAGCTCTATGCAGCCCCTAAAACATTTTATTATTCAAGTTTACTTAGTCTTGGAAGTGTTCCCTATTGCTTAGTTATTCAAGACTGTTATATATTTATAGTATTTATTGTACTATATGTATGTTGAGAAGTTATTTATTGGTATGCTGAATTATAGTTGAGAGTTAAACTTATACAGATTAATGTGGATTAAAAAACCAAATTTCTCAAAGTTCTAGATTTTTAAAATACATAGTCTTGTTCAAATTACATGTCAAGTTGTGAGTATTAGCATATTCCTCAGTTTTCAATGTGAATATTAGCATATTCCTCAGTTTTGAGATTATTGTTTCATACGTGTTTCAAACCACATTGTTACATATGTTAAGGGTATTTTAATTAATCATTCCAACTCTGGCATAAGTAGACAAACTACTGAGTAATGTCAAACTAAAATAATGTTCTGGCAGTCTCTGTCAGTAAAATGTCATTTTACCTGAAACATGAACAAACTAATTTGTTGTTGTTTTTGATATTTTTCTTTCAACATTATAAAAATTTTCAAACATAAAGCAAATTGAAAGAATTTTAAATGAGTACCTGAATATCTACCACAAGATCCTACTATTAACAGTTTAGTACACTTGCTTTATCATATCCAGCCATCAATCCATCCCCCCATCCATTAAATCCCTTTTATTTATGTAAGCACTTTAGAGTTCAATATTTGTGTGTTTATGTGAAATGTACATATACTACAACGTACAGCTCTTAAGTGTATATTCACTGAGTTTTGACAAATATATACATCTGTACACAGTCAAACCCATATCACGATATAGAACCCGACCTTCCTCTAAGAAAGTTCTCATACCCTTCACAGTAAATTCCTACCCGAACAACTCTCCAGAGGCAACCAATGTTATTTTTTTCCCACTGCAGATTGGTTTTGTTTGTTCTAGGCTTTCTTATAAGTAGAGTCACAAAGTATGTACCCTTTTGTTTAAATCTTCTTTCACTAAGCCTTCATGTTGAATTCAAGGTATAATTCATTTATTTGTATTATCGAGGACTATTTCACTATATATGCCATAGTTTGTTTATCCAATCTCTAACTGGACAGGTGAGCTATTTCCTTTTGGGGGCTATTCTGAACAAAGCTGCTATCAATATTCTTATATATGTCTTTTTGTGAATATATGCTTTTATTTACCTTTAGTAGATGCTTATTCGTGAAAATGCTGGGCCACAGTGTAAGGATATCTTCAGTTTTAGCATTTAGCATTTAGTTGTGGCATTATACAATCCTTAAAAAAATGTATGAGACGCCCAGTTTTTCCATAACATCACTAGCATTTGATAATATTTATCTTTTTAAATTATAGTCATTCTGGTGGTGGTGTCTTGTCTCCTGGTTTTAATATGTATTTCCATAGTGACAGATGACACTGTATACTCTTTAATGTTTTTATTGGCAATTTGTACTTCTTTTTTTATAAATTGTCTATTCAAATACTTTGCCCCATTTTAATTAGGTTATTTGACTTTCTATTGCTGAGTTGTAGGAGTACTCTATGTATTCTGCATGCCCGTCCTTTGTCAGGTGTGAATATTAGCTTACCTATTTATTTGTGAATATCTCTTTGTGAATATTTCTTCCAGTCTTAGCTTACCTATTTATTTCCTAATGTGCATTTTGATTAGCAGAAAGTTTTAATTTTGATGACATATAATTTACCAATTTTTTCTTAAATGATTTTACTTTCTGAACCTGATGGTACCTTTGCTTATCCCCAAGTCATAAAAATATGCTATTTTCCTTTAAAGGCTTTATGATTTTAGCTTTTATGTTTAGGTCTCTGATCCAAAATTGATTTTTCTGTGTAGTAAGAGGTGTGAGTCAAGGGGTTTGTTAAAATATGGATGTTTAGTATTCTGAGGGACGTCTCCTTCTTCATTGGATTCCTTTGTTAAAAAGCAAATGTCTATGTAAGTGCAAGTGTTTATCTAGGTTCTTTATTCCATTCATCTGTGGATCCTCATTTGTACCACACTGTCTGGATTACTATAGCTTGATAGTAACTTTTGCCTCCAACTTTGTTCTTTATTTACATACCTTTTGGATAGTAGCTACTGAAGGTAAGTGCACATTTTAATATTATGTAAGTCTTATGAAAAATGAAAACAAATTGCTTTTGGGGGCTTACGAGTTTCAGAGTCTTAATGGGACATAAAGAAAAGGAAGATTTTGTTCTTACCAACAATATAAAAAAGCACTTGAAATTAGCCAGAGGATTGTCTAAATAATCCCCCAAATTTTACTTTTAGATATTTAATTTAGATATTTAAGAATTTCTACCAAATTCATTTTATAAAATATAAACAATATGCTTAGGGTATATAGTTACAATATTTTAGGCTAAACACTGCAACATTGGCTCAGGCTTCCCACTTTATAGCCATATCTATTTGCCTTTTTACCTTATTTAAATGAGGCTTGCACACTGTTTAAATGAAGACCAAAATCCTTTACTCGGATTTCTACTTTGTGCTCCCAACCAAATTCCTTTATCTTTACTCTTCCACTTGCTTTAAACCTTCTTGCATGACGGTCTTGGTTTTGTTTTCAAGGTCGTACATTGTGTCCGCTGGCTAAAAGTCCACATTTGTGTCTGGATCCTAATTTCTAGCAGTTTCATTCAACCAGACTCACGGATATTACCACAGAAGTCTATCTAAACAAAGGGGGAAGTTTTCCAAAGTGTCAGAAACCAAGTCTTCGTTTTTGTTTACAGACAGGCGTTCTGCACTGAATCCTCGGGAGTCCTCGATGATCGTTACGGTGCAGACTATTTTGACTTGAATGAATTTAGGCACAACAAAATCTAATGTAACACCCCATGGCACAATAGCTAGATCCAACCAAGTGCCATGAAGAGGTTTTGTGTATATATATATATATATATATATATATATATATATATATGCCAGGGAGAAAATCTTTCTACTTTTTAAGTGATTTTCAACTATCTTGAACACAAATGTGTGGTGTGTGTGCATACATGTATAATTACAAACATAATAGGTAAAATATTCACTATTTTAATGGTTAGGGACTTTTTTTTTTTTTTTTGAGATGGAGTCTTGCTCCATTGCCCAGGTTGGAGTGCAGTGATGCGATCGCAGTTCACTGCAACCTATGCCTCCTGGGTTCATGCGATTCTCCTGCCTCTCAGCCTCCTGACTACCTGGAATTACAGGCATGAGTCACCACGCCTGGCTAATTTTTGTATTTTTAGTAGAGGCAGAGTTTCACCATGTTGGCCAGGATGGTGGCTCATCCCTGTAATCCCAGCACTTTGGGAGGCTGAGGCAGGTGGATCACTTGAGGTTAGGTTAGGGACTTTTATGACCTGAATTATGCCGCTCCAAACTTCATGTATTATACCACTCAGAATGCACGGTATTTAAAGGTCTTTAAGTGATAACTAAGGTGACATTAGATCATTGGGGTGAGCTCCAATACAATGTGACTAGTGTCCTTATAGGAAGAGGAGCTTAGGACACATGTGTGCACAGAGGAAAAACGACGTTAGGATAAAATGAAGACACAGCCTTCTGCAAGCCAAGGAGACAGGTATTTGAATGAAACCAACTCTGTCAACACTTGGATCTTGTTTTTGTTTGTTAGTTTGTTTTTAGAGATGGTCTCACTCTGTAGGCCAGGCTACATCAAAGCTCACTACAACCTCAAACTCCTGGGCTTGGCCAGGCACGGTGGCTCACACTTGTAATCCCAGCACTTTGGGAAGCCAAGGCAGGCAGATCACTTGAGGTCAGGAGTTCGAGACCAGCCTGGCCAATATGGTGAAACCCTATCTCTACTAAATATACAGAAATTAGCCAGGTGTGCTGACATGTGCCTGTAATCCCAGCTACTTGGGAGGCTGAGGCAGGAGAACTGCTTGAACCCAGGAGGCAGAGGTTGCAGTGAACTGAGACTGCACCATTGCACTCCAGCCCAGGCAAGAAGCGAGACTCCATCTCAAAAAAAAAAAAAAAAAAAAACCACACAAAACCTCCTGGGCTCAAGCAATACTCCCGCCTCAACCTTCTGAGCAGCTGGGACTACAGGCGTTACCACACTTGGCTAACACGTTGATCTTGAACGTCTATCCTTCAGAACTGTGAGAAATAATTGTGCTATTGAAGTCACCCAGTTTGTGGTACTTTATTATGGGAGCCCAAGCAAACTAATACAGGGGTACAGATTCCAGAGCTAAGCCACCTGGGTACAAACCAAAGCTATGCCACTTGCCTGCTGTGTGACTTTGAGTATGTCACTTATATCTCTATGCCTAGGTTTCTTTATCTATAAAATAAGTAAAATAAGAGTACCTACCTCATACTGTTGTTATAAAGAGTAAATGAGTTAGTATCTAAAAGTACTTAAGCCAAAGTCTTGCACGTATTAGATCGATCTTGGCTATTATCATTTATATAGTAGTATGTCAAAGTATACTAGGTTTTAAATAATTGAGCCACATTTCAAAAACTGTATGTCTCAACATCTGATTTTTATGTTCTTCAATGAGTTTTACTAAAAGGCATAGTGGAATGTACTTTTATTTATTTATTTTTTATTATAGTTTAAGTTCTGGGATACATGTGCAGAATGTGTAGGTTTGTTACATAGGTATACACGTGCCATGGTGGTTTGCTGCACCCATCAACCCATCATCTACATTAGGTGTTTCTCCAAATGCTATCCCTCCCTTAGCCCCGCATCCCTCAACTGGCCCCAGTGTGTGATATTCCCCTCCCTATGTCCATGTGTTCTCATTGTTCAACCCCCACTTATGAGTAAGAACATGTGGTGTTTGGATTTCTGTTCTTGTGTTAGTTTGCTGAGAATGATGGTTTCAAGTTTCATCCATGTCCCTGCAAAGGACATGAACTCATCCTATTTATGGCTGCATAGTATTCCATGGTATATATGTGCCACATTTTCTTTATCCAGTCTATCACTGATGGGCATTTGGGTTGGTTCCAAGTCTTTGCTATTGTGAACAGTGCTGGAAAGAATGCACTTTTAGATTTCGATTTCGATTGGTAGGGCTCAGTCTTACGCATTCATGTAAGATGTATGCTGCAGTGGTTTGGGATGAAGTTTATCACTGATAGTTTTTGCTCCACACTATGCCATAGGACGGAAATAATTTTGACACATTCTTAAATATTTGTCTGGAGGCCTAAAATTGCTCATGATGAAAAGCTGCCTCCCAGTTACCAGGAGCTATGTTAATTTGCTTAAGCAATGGAATTGCATCTAGTATAGCAGCTGCAATTGGAGTCACCACTTGGTTAAGCTTCTAATAATCCACTGTCATTCTCCATCTGTCTTCTGCACAGAACAAATAAGAGACTTGAACATTGATGTAGTGAAAATACCACCCTGTCTCCTTCAAGTTCTTGATGATAACACCAATTTCTGCAGTCCCTCTGAGAATGCAGTATTGCTTCTGATTTTCAATTTCCCTAGGTAGAGACGGCTTTAATGGCTTCCATTTGGCCTCTCCCATCATAGTAGCCCTCCCTCCACAGGATAGGAAATCAATGTAAAGATTCTGCCAGTTGCTAAGTATGCCTATTTTAATTATGCATTCCACAACAGGGAAATAACATAGGATGGATTTGGGGACCCAGTGGATCCACTGTGAGTTGGACCTGAGCTAAAACTCCACTGACCACCTGACCTCCGTAAGACCCTACTCTGACTGGACAGCCACAGTGATGCTTTTGGTCTCATGGAAAAGGGAAATAATCAGACCTTTCAGGAACTACTAGAACACTCGTCAGTAATTCCTGAAAGGTCTGATTACTTCCTTTTTACCAACACACAATTACCTTGATAAAAGACCATAGGTCTTTTTGGGGAAGAATGGAAGAAAGATTAAAATGATAAATTTTTGGTATTGTACTAGGGTCCTTCCTTAATGGGACCTAGCTTTCCCTCATTCAAGGAGTTGTGGGTCTGTAAATCTGCTCAAGACTGGGAACTGATTGAGGAGTTATGATAATATTTTTATGATTCAGGTTAAATGTTTGCTTGTTCACTTGACCTATAATTTTTCTCCTTATACAGATGAAGTAAGAATTTAGTAGACGTCTTATCTGTTTCACTTCTAGGAACATCATGATCAAACAACCATTTTCAGAGGTCGCATGAGTCAGGTTATCCTGATTGCTGCTTTGACGCTACTGTCTGTAACAGTACCACACCCACCTTGCTTTTCACAGCTGAGTGTCAGCATTTGGCCCTTGCCATCTGAGATCCAATTACTTCCATTGCATTTAGGTTTTCTAATTGAGTGGCTGCGACTCCCATCGTAAAGACTGGCCTGCAGAGAAGAACGATCACGGAGCTCTTCAAGGATGCTGGCACTCCCTTCACAAATCTATTTCTCAAAGTATTGGTAAGGTGTGTTTTCCGGACCCTCCCAGTGTGGGTAAGTAGGTCTTAGGTGACTAATCCATTCTAGCATTCCAATCTCCCTAAGACTTTGAATTCCCTCCTCCACATTAAGCCAAGGGAGATCAGGCATCTTCAACTTGCTCACGGCGAGCCACCTTTTGATTAATGTTTCAGCCAACCAAACAACCAGTTTGTATGCTTTCTAACTCTCTAAGCTGCACCATTAAATTCAGGATTACTATTTAGTGAGCCCATATTAATAAATTTGGCCTTATCAAACTTTATGTTCCTTCCACCATTTTCCCATACCCTTAACATTCATTCCCACACACGTTGCCTGGATTTCTGCTTGTGTGAACTAGAAAATTCAAATAGTCCTTTTGGAGTGTAATATATCTCCTCATGGGTCAGACTTTGTACCTCACCCTTAGGAGCCTGCTGGGATTTGAGTCTAGTTATAAGCCTAAAAGCAAAAAGGGGTAATAGAAGTGGGTATGGGGAGAATCAGCATTGTCTTTCTTGGCAAATGCCTCAGGGGAGGCCATTGTCATTTCCTTAAACAATGCAGGGTTAAGGGTAGAAAGGCCATTGCCACTGTGGGTGAGAATGCCACTGCTTCTGGGGGTGGAAAGGCCACTTCTGCTTGCAAAAAAGACTCATCAAAATTTAAGTGCTCAATGTCCCCAGCTTCATCATGTCTCCCCACATGTCTCCAAATCAACTTACAGGATCCCATTCTTTCCCAATCAATGTCCTCACCTTAACAGTAGATGCCCTATGAGGCTGGGGATTCAACTTCCATTTAATTCAGCCAATCGCATGATGAGGACTTGTGTTTGATTTTCAGCAATTTCAGCCCTATGGCTCCAGGAGAGAAAATTTTTCCACAGGGTACATCTAGAAGCTTCTGAGGTCATGTATGCATTGCTAGAGCTGGGAATTTGAATCCCTTAACTCATTCTTTTCTTTCATTACTTTGTGCAGTAACATTAGGAATAACCAAGAAATATCATTATATTCCTTAGCACTATGGTCAATATTTGTCTCCTCCGAACCTCATACTGAAGTTTGATCCCCAGTGTTGGAAGTGGATCCCAATGGGAAGTGTTTGGGGTCCTGGGGGTGGATCCCCCATGAATAGATTAATGTCCTCCCTGTGGGTGGAAAAGGGTAAGTGAGTTTTCACTCTATTAGTTCCCAAGAAATAGCTGAGGTTAAAAAAAAACAGCCCGGCACTGCCCGCCTTTCTCTTTTGTCATGTGAGGTACACATGCTGGCTCCTCTTCACCTTCTGCCTTGAGTGGAAGCAACCTGAAGCCCTAAGATGCAGATGCCCAAAGCTGAACTTTCTAGCTATCCAGAACTGTGAGCCAAATAAACCTTTTTTCTTTATAAATTACCCAGCCTCCGGTATTCCTTTATAGTAACACAACGCAGACTAAGACATTCAGTTTTTCATAAACATTCAAACGTATTATATACAGAGTCATTGATTTACTGCCTCTTACAAATGGCTGATTAGGAGTATCTAATGCAGATATTTTGATGTCTGTGTAACAGCTCATGCCCTGAACAACCAGTGCTCTCTGTACTATTGGAAATAAGAGTCCTTAGCATTCTAAAATATAATCACACTAGAGAGCCAATTCCAGAAGTCCCAAAACCAATTTAGGAAGCTCATCCTTACAATTCTGTTCCTCTAGAATCACTCCTGGTATTAGGGATTCTTCAGAGAAACAGGACCAATAGGACAGATAAATGATAGATAAATATGATGGAGGATTTGTTACAGGAATTAGCTCACATGATTATGGGGCTGAGAAGTACCAAGCTGGAGAATGAGGGAAGTTGGTAGCATGGCTTGGTTCAAATCCAAAAGGCCTGAGAACCAAGGGGCACTAGTGCACATCCTGATGCCAAAAGGCTGGAGAACTTGGAGTTCTAATGTCCAAGAGCAAGAGAAGCTGGGTGTCTCAACTCCAGATGAGACAAAGTGAGCAAATTGCCTTTCTTCTACCTTTTTGATCTATCCAGGCCCTCAGCCAACTGGATGGTGCCTGCCCACATTAGATCAGGGTAGATCTTCCATACTCAGCCCACTGATTCAAATGCCAGTCTCTTCTGGAAACACCCTCACAAACATACCCAGAAATAATGCTTCACCTGCTATCTGGGTATCCCTGAATCCAGTCAAGTTGACTCCTAAAATTAAGCATCACAGGAATATAGCGCAGAGTCTAGCATGGGTCCGATGTGGAGCTTCCAGTCCCTCTCCCATGGAGAGGCATTCTCTCTTTCCAGTCACAATGTGGGACAATACTCATTATACTCATCGCAGCCTTTGGTGTTCAGAGTTTTTATTAGGGCTTGATCACCTATTGTTTGTGTGGATGACCTTTAGTCTACAGTTCCTCCCAGAAGTTGGGCTAACAGCTTTGAACTCAAGTTCCTCTGGAGCTAGGTAAAAACTGATATGGCACAGCACAAAACCTATCATAAATCACATTGTTAGACTGTCCCACAGCCAATGCCCCCAGGAGTGACACTCTTACGTTGCAGAACATTACAAGAGCCTAGAGCTAGGGGCAAAGGTCAGAGCTCTCACTGGTAAGGTTGATTATACACTAACAACTGCCTTCATTATTTGTTTATACCTGTATATGTTTTGACCAGGTAATATATGCACATAGGACAAAATTCAAAAGATATGTGTGTGTGTGTACATGTGTAAATATATATGTACATTCTCACATCTGCAAATACTAATTTTTTTTATTTTTTTTTGAGATGGAGTCTTGCCCAGTCACCCAGGCTGCAGTGCAATGGCGAGATCTCAGCTCATTGCAACCTCCGCCTCCTGGGTTCAAGCAATTCTCCTGCCTCAGCCTCCCGAGTAGCTGGGATTACAGGCGCCTGCCACCACGCCAGATAATTTTTTGTATCTTTAGTAGAGACGGGGTTTCACCATGTTGGCCAGGTTGGTCTCGAACTCCTGACCTCGTGATCTACCCCCCTTGGCCTCCCAAAGTGCTGAGATTACAGGCGTGAGTGACCATGCCATGCTGCAAATAGTAATTTTTTAAACAGTCATAGTTATTATTAAAATTTGCACTATACAGAATTTTCTGAAAACACTCCGAATGCTCTTAAATATGAACTTATAAAAAGAAAAATACATTTAATGGAAAAACATGTTAATCTCTTTAACTTCACCATTACTCTGCGAAGTCTAACAATTGAGTCCAGAAGGCTATTTTAAAGGTATTTGTGTACATCTCTTGGGACTTTCCCTGACGTGCAAGTCCAAGAGCTTCAAAAGTATCAGTCTTAGAAAGACTAACCTATAAAATGCAGACATTGCAGCAAGCCATCTCAATTTATGTATAGAAGAAATATATTTATACATTTACTAATTATGATAGTGAATACAAAAAATACAAAAATTATTTGATGAAAATCTCCCCTTCTTCCAAAATATATTGTGCAAAAACATGTCTACACACTTCTAGAAGACTGACCACTGACAGATGACACGGCATTTTAAAAATGTTAGTAACTGTAATTCACAGAAAGTAAACAAAAGAAAATATTTTTTAAAAAATTTTTATTCCAGTACTGAAAATGTTTCAAACTGATTCTTGTTTGGGTGGGAAGTAAAAGGAGACAGTGATCACTGACTAAATTGCCATAGCACAGTGGTGATGAAAAGACATAAAATAAGGGGCACTGAATGGTTTCTAAAAAGCACAAGTACACAATTCCAGTTCAATTGCTTGTGTAAAAAGGTGATTTTTTTTTCTTTAAGAAGTCGTATAAAGTCAGGTCAGCATTAAGCTTTTAGTGTACAACTTGTTGAACCTTTATAAAAACGGTAAATGGGCAGCTTTACTTTTCCTACAATACCGTTCTATACTACAGTAATATATTCATAAAGGAAGTTTGTGCCAGGCACAGTGGCTCATGCCTGTAATCCTAGCACTTTGGGAGGCAGAGGCAGGTGGATCACCTGAGGTCAGGAGTTCAAGACCAGCCTGGCCAACATGGGGAAACCCAATCTCTACTAAAAATACAAAAAAAAAAAAAAAAATTAGCTGGGCATGGTGGCAGGTGCCTGTAATCCCAGCTACTTGGGAGGCTGAGGCAGGAGAATCGCTTGAACCCAGGGGGCAGAGGTTGCAGTGAGCCGAGATCGTACCACTTCACTCTAGCCTGGGCAGAAGAGTGAGACTCCATCTCAAAGAAAAAAAAGAAAGGAAGCTTGCCATTCTTCCGCTATTCTAAGACTAAACATATGGTTTACATTTCTTGTTTTCATTGATCCACATGTACACTTTTTTTTTTTTTGGCTACATACTTTGTCTCAGAATAATCTTTTTACCTCAGGTCACCAAAAATCTACTTGTAGATGATGTTAAATGGGTTCCCAATCTGTCCTTTGCACTCAACTCAGGGAAGCATTCTTTCATGTTATTATATTATTATGTTTTTATGCTGTATTTAGATATGGTTTTAAATAAGCCCCCAAATATGTTTCTGTGGTAAGCAAAAATAATGAGACAGTGGGGGAAAAAATAAAGCTCTATAAGACTTAGTCTTTGCACGAGAGTTGTGTAGTCTTAAAATAATCTGATCTCTTTGCCACTAAAATTCACATAAGACTTGAAGTGATGGCTCTTCAAGACACTGGATTGGCTGATAGGCCACTTGAGCAAGGTGTCTACAATCAAGGAAAAGCCCTTTACCAACATTAACACTGTCTCAAGGAAATGTTTTAAATTTATGTCCTCATCTCAAAAATTTCACGTGAATATTTTTCCTCTATACAGGAAGTACTATAGGAAGTTTTGTAACTTCCTGCCCACTTTTTCATATAGCATTACAAAAATGATTGGACTCAAGAGATCAAAATTTGATTGGTGTTTTCTAGCCCCTTCAATATTAAATCACCATTAAATGGTTTATGGTTGATAATTAACTGCTCTGTTTTAAGAAAGGGATGTGTTGATTGGCCTTTTTGTATAGTTCCTTTTATTTACAATCACCTTCGCTACTGCTCAAATAAAGGTGCTCCACCATTAAAGGTCATGAGTCACCCTTTCTCGTCCACACCAAAACTTACTTCCCAGCATAGCCTCACTGTCTATATTCGAAGGTTTCCAGAGATAAACAGAATGAGTTGCTACGGACTTCTCACTGATACATGTAACACACATCATATGATTCATATACTGTACAGCAGTGGCTTTGTCTGAATAGTATCTTCTAGAAGGCAAATTATAGGAATTGCTCTTCCACATTGTCACTTAATTACATAATGTTCTTTATCAATAATACTTTTCCAATAGCACTTGTTCTCCCTGATTATATTTGCTATTACTGTTAACACTTTTTACAAGCTTCTGGGCAACAATATCTTATTTTGTACTTGGTTTAAAGGAATACAACTCTGGGTGATGTTTCTGTAACTTTGGATTCATCCATAATATTGCATAACACATTTTAAACTGAGATGTGAAGTAATTACCTAACTAAATTCATTACCAGAGAAATTAATGTACTTTTAAAATGATGTGATAACTCTGATGGTGACATGTAGGTATTTGATAGGCAATGTACTGACCAATGGTGAATGGAATGCAGGCCAAAAAAAAATAAGTTCAGAGAGTCATTATCCTTCCTTATCTGTATCAGCTGATGTCTGAAAACATCATACACATAGAATCTCTTCTGAAGCACATACATTTTTTCTTTTTTTCTTTCTTTTTTTTTGTGAGACAGTCTCACTCTGTCGCCCATGTTGGAGTGCACTGGGGTGATCTCTGCTCACTGCAATCTCTGCCCTCCGGGTTCAAGAGATTCTCCTGCCTCAGCCTCCCCAATAGCTGGGACTGCAGGAGACAGCCACCATGCCTGACTAATTTTTTTTTATTTTTAGTAGAGACAGGTTTTCACCATATTGGCCAGGCTGATCTTGAACTCCTGACCTTAGGTGATCCACCTGCCTAGGCTTCCCCAATTGCTGGGATTACCAGTGTGAGCCACCGTGCCCGGCCAAAACCACATACATTTTCTAATTCTGTATTCACACTGAAGTTATTTCCACTGGAGCATTTTTACAAATGATATTTGTTATTATTTTCATCATTTTTCAATAAGCCAATTTTGTGAATTGGCAAAATGAGTATGAAGTATAAAATGTAAGTTTAACAAGCATTAAAATTAATATGAAAGAACATTAGTAAGGTGAACATCCTGTTAACCTCATGTTGCCTGAGGTTAAAACTGACCTACACAGTCTTCACTGTGTACATATGCACCTACAATAAACTAACACTGTTAAAAACTTAAGGGGATTGTCATGCAAATCATCTTACATTTAAAATGTGCAAAATATGTGAATTACGTGCATAAGATTTGCAAAATATATGTGAAGTATGTGGAAAACAGTTGCATTTTTTCCTCTTTGAAATTGCAAATCTGTTTAACAGACTACCAACGATCATTATTTTTTAAGCAGCATTACTCTCTAGTCCAAAGGTTAAGTCTTACCCACAATTGAGACAGATGTCCAAAGATGACAATGGTTAAAATAGTACGAAGGGCATCAATGAGAGATCAGAGAAGTATTTTCTAATAAAATAAACTATTTATTAAACAGTAAAAAGTACTTATACGAGTTAAGCAAAGTGCAAATGATATACGAACTAGAACAAGCTACTTTACATACCAGTGCCTCCTGTTGAAACGCCCAACACAAACTAAGTGCTCAATAAATGTCCACCATATTGAAACACATTTAAGAGAGAACACCAGCCTGGGCATGGAAGCTCACGTCTGTAATCACAGCACTGGGGGAGGCCAAGGCGGGAGGATCACAAGGTCAGGAGTTTGAGACGAGCCTGGCCAACACGGTGAAACCCTGTCTCTACTAATACAAAAATTAGCCGGACATGGTGGAACGTGCCTGTAATCTCGGCTGCTCAGGAGGCTGAGGCAGGAGAATTGCTTGATCTTGGTAGGCGGAGGTTGCAGTGAGCCGAGCTTGCGCCACTGCACTCCAGCCTGGGTGACAGAACGAGAATCTGTCTCCAAAAAAAAAAAAAGAAAAAAGAAAAGAGAGAGAGAGAGAACACCAATGCAGCCTTAAAATCAACTCTTTTGCCCAATCCTAAACCTGTGCTCTAGCATAACGTTCCTAAAATGACAATCATGGCTTACATTCTGCAATTTCTCTTTAATTCTTAGGAGTCTATTGATGCCCAGTAATTTTGTGGTTGCTCTGACAATTCCAGCATTAAAGTTCTTGACATGCTTACATTTTCTATTGTTTTCTTATTTCTGTATTCTGGGCTCTTTCTTTCATAAATCTGAATTAATACAATCACTGCAGTCAAAATAGCAAAATCTGTTGTCTTTGCTAAACAAACATTTCTATTAAACCTCCTGGAATAACTTTCAATGACTTTATGAGCAGCACTCACCCAGAACCATGCTTCCTGCAGAAACAGCCTATCCTGAATCTGCCATTTGTCTCCAATGCCACTCTCAAATATTTGTCAACTCCTATTACTCAGTCTCTTCGAGGGATTACCAGCAGTCTTTAATTTCACTTTCTGTCAAGCCACTTTGTACTTTTCTTGACTAAAACATGGAAATATATTTTGAACCTAAGCAACAAGACAAATCTTACAGCACAGTTTGAAACAACTACAGGACTTCCAGTGATTAGGACATAGAAAAATATTTTAAAGAATTCACACTTTTTTCCCTTTTATATTCTAGTTATGAGAGAATAGTTTCATCATTTTATAATTTTGTAGACAGAAATACACATACTACTCACACACATACTTAAAAATGTATATGTATGTCTTTGAAAAATGAGCATCACTTATGAGGAAGCAAAATAATAGAAAAATTTCCCAACAATGAACTACAAATTCCTTTAAAAGCAATATTCTTGAACTGCTGCGAAGACATACAACCACAACACTGTGTAACTTTAAAATCACAGCAGACCTTAGAAACCATCTAATCTAGATGGTCCATTTCTTCACGTGAAGAAATTGATGATTTAAGTTTAAATTCTTTCAAATTAACGTAATGGCAGTAGTCAGACTGTAAACGAAGTGCAAGAAAACACATGGGCTTTGTTGTTAAAAAACAAAAACAGGCCAGATCACCACAACAAAACTATGTGATCTTCAGCATGTTACTAATTACCAAGCTTTTTTCGGGGCCGGGGGTCAGGGGAGCACTTCAGCTTCGTTGTCTTTCATAAAAGTATAAGAACTAGAAGGGTCACGGTGGCTCACTATTGCCATCCTAGCACTTTGGGAGGCCGAGGCGGATGGAATACCTGAGATCAGGAGTTCAACACCAGCCTGGCCAACATGGTGAAAACCCATCTCTACTAAAAATACAAAAAATTAGCTGGGTGTGGTGGCGGGTGCCTGTAGTCCCAGCTACTCGGGAGGCTGAGGCAGGAGAATCGCTTGAACCCAGGAGGCGGAGCTTGCAGTGAGCCAAGGTCGTGTCATTAAACTCCAGTCTGGGTAACAAGAGTGAAACTCTGTCTTAACAACAACAAAAAAGCATAAGAACTAGATAATTCTACCTACCAGGGTATATTAGAGCTCATATATTATCATTCCAGAAGATAACTTTGGCTTTATTCATTAAACATATTTACTGAGCATCTAATATATGTCATATGCTAGGTCTTGTTTTTTTTTTTTTTTTTTTTTTTTTTTTGAGACGGAGTCTCGCTCTGTCGCCCAGGCTGGAGTGCAGTGGCCGGATCTCAGCTCACCGCAAGCTCCGCCTCCCGGGTTCACGCCATTCTCCTGCCTCAGCCTCCCGAGCAGCTGGGACTACAGGCGCCTGCCACCTCGCCCAGCTAGTTTTTTTGTATTTTTTAGTAGAGACGGAGTTTCACCGGGTTAGCCAGGATGGTCTCGATCTCCTGACCTCGTGATCCGCCCGCCTCGGCCTCCCAAAGTGCTGGGATTACAGGCTTGAGCCACCGCGCCCGGCCGCTAGGTCTTGTTTTTAACAGATAAGCAAAGGTCTAGGAATATATAAAGCTTTGAATACAAAGTAGCATCACTTCCTTATTTCTATCTATAATAATAAATTTATCTTTAATAAATTTAATATCTAGTCTCTGTGCAAAGCAATACAAATATAATGTGAGTAAAACAGTTACAGTCCCTGTTCTCAGCTTAACATTTACTGGGGGAGATACATGATAAATTAGTAAATTACCAAATAATATCTAAAGTGCTAGACTCAAACAAGGTACTCTGATAAATATTGAGAATTTAGATAAGAGAAAACATTTAATCCAAGATAAAAGGCAGGCAGCCTCAAAGGCGAAAATGAAGTAGTCATGCAAAAAGCTTGGGAAAGATTATTCTAGACAATGTACACAAAAATGAAGAGGAAAAATGCTTGACTGAAGAAATTTCATTAAACTGTTTGAATCATAGTTCTTTTCTTCCTACAATATATTATCCAATTGCCTGTAATAAAATGAAAACTAAGTTTTTGTTTTTGTTTTATTTTTATGTTTTTTTTTGAGACTGAGTCTCACTCTGTAGCCCAGGTTGGAGTGCAGTGGCACGATCTCAGCTCACTGCAACCTCTGCCTCCTGGGTGCCGGTTCAATCAATTCTCCTGCCTCAGCCTCCTGAGTAGCTGGGACTTCAGGAATGTGCCCCCACACCCAGTTAATTTTTGTATTTTTTTGTAAAGACGGAGTTTCACCATGTTGGCCTGGCTGATCTTGAACTCCTGACCTCGTGATCTGCCCACGTCAGCCTCCCAAAGTGCTAGGATTATAGGAGTTAGCTACCGCGCCCGGCCAAAAGTTAAGTTCTATAATTTTGGACACGTGGGCATAAAAGCGGAGGGCTAAGTACAGGATAAAGAGAAAGCTTAGTAGATGCTGACTGTACCAAACAATGTGTGAAAGTGAGTGGAGTCAAACTAGGTGGCGATGAATGGCAGATTATGATATCTAAATTTCATTTTGGAGGTAATGCAACGCCACCGAAAGTTCTGCACATAAAAGTTGTACTCCGAGAAAATTTTAACATCATAAATAGACAACCAACATTAAAGCAAAGAAATAAGATTAAAATTAGTGAAAGGTTAGGTAAAGAGGACCTAACAGCAGCAGTAGCTGTAACAGAAAACATACAGATATGCTACATCCGAATGTGGCAAGAAATTGAACATATGAAACAAAGACTGTCTCTGACACTAAAAGCACAATGGTGTCATAAACAAGAAGGGAAAGACTAGAGATTGTGGTGAGTTCAAGATATTTGATATAAATTGTTACATATGTTACCCAATTATCTTTATGAAACATTGTTTTACATGAATATTCTCTATTTTTCTCCAAGATGTTTTAAATCACTAAATGAGCAACTCTAGATATAATTACAAGTAGAATACACTATGAATTAATACTCCTACTCTGTATTTAGACAAGCAATATAGATTAAAGGAATCTTTGTTTTGGAAATAAATGCCAACAAATGAAAACCTTCACATTGAAGATAATCAGTCAAAAAGTGTTCCTCAAAACTCTACTACATATGAGGAAATACAGTGTAGTCACAGTATTTATCACACACTTGGATAGCCTAGGAAGTTACTCAATCCCGTTTTCAGGTAAAAGAGGGATAATAGCATCTATGTCATGTAGTTGTTCATAAGATTGAATGAGCAAATACATGCAATGTATATGGAATAGTAACTGGCATGTAATAAGCACCCCAAATTTGACTTATGCTGTGCAAGGCACTGGGAAAAAGAAGACTGCAAAATAAGTAAGAATCACCGGTTCTAATAATTTACAATTTGGGGAGGCAAAGGTAACTTACACATAACAATTTGAGAATTAAGTGTAATACAAATGATTAGTATAGTAAAAGATGAGACATGGAAAAGATGCAAACTTACAAATTAAATGTTTTAAGGAAAAGTCTTTCCCATTATTTTTTGTTCAGAAAACACTGAATCAGACAAGTAAGAGTTGGCAGTGGGTGATTTTTCCTTTAATCCTTGAATTTATTAATTCAAGTATAACTCATTGCATACCTGAGACTTATGATATCTACAAACTGAAGATGAAAATGACTAATCAAGAGCCTCACCAAATGACTCACAAAAAAAAAAAAAAAAGAAAAGATTTAGCAGTACTGGCATTAGAAGTTAGAAGCTACCAAACTCTAGGCCAGTGATTTCATGTCTAACACAAGTAGTTCTGGAGTTTCCGGTTTTATATACCACAGTAAATATTACAATTAATTTCAATATTTACATCTTACTGAAAGGCTACTGCAAAGGTTCAGACTAGAAAAATAAAGCTAAAAGCATTTAGCGCATTCAATTTGGAAACTTTTGTTTCCAATTCTAAATAAAGTGGCCTGTCAAAATGTCCTGTATTTTGTATTGATAACATCTCTATGGCACCAGGCACGGTGCCTCACGCCCGTAATCCCAGAAATTTGGGAGGCCAAGGCAGGTGCAACACGAGGTCAGGAAATCGAGACCATCCTGGCTAACACGGTAAAACCCCGTCTCTATTAAAAATACAAAAAAAATTAGCCGGGCGTGGCGGCACGCACCTGTAGTCCCAGCTACTCAGGAGCCTGAGGCAGGAGAATCGCTTGAACCTGGGAGACAGAGGTTGCAGTGAGCCGAGATCATGCCACTGCTCTCCAGCCTAGGTGACAGAGTGAGACTCTGTCTCAAAAAAAAAAAACAACAACAACAACAAAAACTACATGGTTAGCTAGAGTCATATGGCTGTTTAAAATTTCAATTAAAAAATTTTCCAAACCATATAAAAGGATCTGAATCCTTCGACAAAGGGCCTAAAAAAGTTTCGACCTTGAGAAAACCTAAACCCAGAGACTGAGATCTGAATCCAATGTAACTTTATGTAAATAATCTACTGATGTATTATTTTGTCTTGTATCTGATTCAGTGACTTATCAATAGATGCTCAACAAATATACGCCAAATAAACTTGCAGAGATCCCAATTCAGAAAGTGTTGTTTCCTAACATGGACACTGTGCTATCTGCATCAAAACTGGGTAAATAACAAAGGTTACGAATAGGATTTTGGGGGTGAGGGGAGAGGCAGGAAGAAGAGGTATAAGGTGAGATCACATACATAGATAGGCCTGGAAGAAAAAATATTCCTATTTTCAAAATCCTTCATCAGAATTAGCAATATACAAATATTTCTAAATAATTTCTCAGCAAAAGTTTTTGTAAAGGTCTGGAGAATCATTTCTAAATTTGTCACGTTTTTATCACTTTCTCCAAAGTATGTTATTCTTCATTAAATTTATCTTGGCAAAATAAGATAAATTCTGAATTAATATTTTTATGTTCCACTTGACAGTATTTTGGTTGGTTTTGTCTCCATATCTGAAAACCAAAATTCACAAGTTACAACTATCATAAACTAACATTTCCTAGAGATTATCCTTTCACTCATAAAAAAGGCTTAGCTAACTTAAGGACTTAAAAATACCACAAAATCTTTTATAAATATTTCCACTTTCTAATACAGTAGTCGTCTGGGGGAAATGAAATTATCATTACGGCAGGATTTTCCACACATGGAGAATAAGACGCACAGATGTTTTAGTGAAACCCGTTGACTCAATGAAATATGTAAAAACTCTAAAAATTCATGCAAACATTTTTCCTGAGAAAGAACACAGCACTCGACTTGTATGACCAACTTCCACAACCCAGAAAGAAAAGGTCATCTAAGTTTGTGAAAACAGAGATATCCTAAGATAACATTACAGTGTGGTTTGCATTCATTTTTTTGATCTACTTAGCCATATGATCTATTTTGTTAAAACGCAGTTTTGTACTTTTTTTTAAGCCACTGTTCTTTAAATCTTTTTTCAGACACCATTACAATTTCTTACTGGTACTAGGTAACTAACCTTCTTTTAGTATAAAAACGTTACCTTTCTGAAAACCCAGAACATTTCTTGATCTGCTATCTTGTTTGCCATTTTCAAGTTGATTTAATAAATTAAAGATGGCTTTTTCCCTTATCGTTGGTATTTTTGGTAAGAAGACACATGAAGTATGTTATTTCACATTCTGGATTCTAACAAAGTATTCTAACATAACTATTACAATTTTTAAAAAATTTTAACAAAAAAGGATATTTACTATGTATGCCCTGTTATTAGGCTATGGCAAATTAGCCTACAGCAAGTAAAGGGCCAGACGGTCTCCCCAGTTTGACCGCCCAATTATGATGAATTATGTGTATGGTATTCTCCTTTACGACTGACTCCAGACTTTCCAAATACCAGTTGGGTATATCAAAACAGAGAACTACAACAGGGTTCTTTCTCCGCCATTCCCTGACATGAACAGACTAATGGGGTCATAGCACAAGTAGGGTTCAATCCTGGCAGTGTGTTTTTGGCTATTCTCACAAAAGGCTGATCAAACTTCAAGCTTCACCAATAGATTTCAATTCCTCTAGGTCTTTCTCCTCCAAATACTGTTTTTTCACACACTTCCCCTGTAATGTTTTCCAGGTAGCCTCAGGAATCTCAGGGTCTGTTACTAACCCTGGGCTTTTAAAGTCAGTATCTTTCTCCTCCCAAATCTGAGTTATTTTGGGGGCTTAAAAGTTTCTGCGTATTCAAGTATGAAACTCAAAGAAACTACGTGACTGAAAAAGTAACACTAATGAGAAGAACCAAAGATAAACTCCAGAAGCGGAAAAGCCTTTTGTATACAAGTTGCTTTTCGCTCATTCATTAACACATTCACTCCAACATTAGGCTGTACAGTGTGCCCACATCTAGGGATTCATGAAATAAACATGAAATAAAATAGCATTAATCCTCAAGAATCTTAAGACTATCAAAAGGATTTTAAATTTTTAAGGTTGAATCAAAACCATGTGCAGAAATTGCAGCCTTATTTGCGCTTTACACGAACTCAAAAGTTCAATACTAAAGGTACCTAGAGGAAATCCCTGCCCTTTTTGAGTATCTGTGGCAACAGGAATGGTTTTTAATTTCATCCTTTACTTAGGATGTTTATCTATTACACTTTATAATGGTATTTCAAACTTCAAACTAAGGAATAAAAGGTAACCCTGTTTTCAAAACTCAAGCAGAGGTATAGGATGGATAAAGATGGATTTGGGACCTGATTGTGTACCTTTATAAAAACATGAGAAGAAATTATTTTGCACACTCTTTTCTTTATACTTAATTATATTACAATAATAGTGTAACTAGCAGTTATAAAATTTTCTTTGTTCTGGTTAAATGCCTAAAACTTTAAGAGCAACAAAACTACAAATTAAATATGAATGATACACTATTCTTATAGCAGACAAAAGGGATTTCCCTCCTTTATTCTTATTTTAGGACATACCAATTCGTATTCCTCATAAGAGACATAGCATTAAAAAAACAAAAAGGATGAGTTTTCAGCCTATTTCCAAAATTCTTATCAGTATCCCTAGATGATTATAGCAAAGGAAAAAGTAACATGTACGAATACATCATCACATTTTCCAATTGAGTTTTTTTCCAAACGGTACTTTTATAAATTAAAGTAACTAAGAAAATCCATGATCAGCAAACAGTTGCTAGGTGATGAAGAATTTAAACTTCAAAGCATGTAAATAATTTGGCAACTCAACCATGTAACTCAAACCTAGTAACAGAAAGGTAAAAAACTAAACATTCTAAGCTATAATGTGGGAGTATATGTATACTTATGTATATGTGTAAACACACATTATAAATGCATGGGGTTGTTTTCGGTTTTTTTGTCACCTCTGCCAAGATCAACCAAGAGGAAGAAGAGTAATTCGTTTAAAAGTTAGGAACTAGACATACCTTTAAAATTTCAACAGCATATTTCCTCTATATCATATTACAATAACAGCTCTATAAAACTGTTGGCTGGGCCGGGCGCGGTGGCTCACGCCTGTAATCCCAGCATTTTGGGAGGCCGAGGCGGGCGGATCACGAGGTCAGGAGATCGAGACCATCCTGGCTAACATGGTGAAACCCCGTCTCTACTAAAAATGCAAAAACTTAGCCGGGCGAAGCGGCGGGCGCCTGTAGTCCCAGCTACTTGGGGGGCTGAGGCAGGAGAATGGCGTGAACCCGGGAGGCGGAGCTTGCAGTGAGCCGAGATCGCGCCACTGCACTCCAGCCTGGGCGACTAAGCGAGACTCTGTCTCAAAAAAAAAAAAAAAAAAACTGTTGGCTGAAGCCTAGGTAAGAATAAAGTCTGTTTTGAGAACAGCATTTATCATTGCCCAAAAACAGTAAGGAAAATGTGCAGATTACAAAAGATATTGAGCTTGGACTATAGCTGATTAACTTTGAAAAACGTGTCTCAAATATTTAAAGAGGTAGTAAGTTTTTCTTAAACTTTCAAATTATTGGACTTTTTTGCAAAAAGAATGTTAAATTTTCTAAAATGAGACCTTTGATCTAAAATACTTAATAGTTTTAAAAATATACTACGGTGAGATGTATTTGTAAAATACAATTATCCAGAGTTAGACAAAAGTAAAAAAGAAACTTAAAGAGGGGAAGCCTGGACCATTATTAATCCTTTCCCACATGAAAAGTGCAGATATTAGCAGAATATTCACTAAGTAAAAGGAAAATATTACCTGGTTTCTAAGGCACACAGTTAGCTGTCAGATCTAAAGTCGGATTTATTTGCATTAAGCTTTCAGAACATTTGCTGCAATTCGGGTAGAAATAGTAAGTATTCACATAATATGTAAGTCTGTAGTCCAGAAAGGTATTTCAACTAAAATATGTCAATTTTCACATCTGAAATAATTCAGACATTACTGATATAGTATTTGGAAGAGTTTCTGTACAGATGATTTTTTCAGGCTGACAGTACTTAGTGCTTTAGAGGGTCAGGTAAACCCAGTTCTCTTTTGTTAAGCAATGTCTAATTTCTACTACATCAAACTTGGTCCCCAGTTCCACTATCCAAAAACTGCTTTACATTATGTCGTACTTCGCTGGTACCACATAAAGTGATTACATTATAAAAGGCCTCTAGATCACTTTGTTCAAATTTAACAGCTGGTTTCGGTAATGTTCCAGGAGCAAGGGAACTCTCTCCCCTAATTTTCAGGTTGATAAATTTGATTTTCCAAGTATTCTCCACAAAAGGGCAGCGGATGAGTCCAAAAATTTGTTCAAAAATGCCCAAACAAGTGTTTCCTCGATGGACAGTCCCAGCAACTCCAACCATAACCAGTCCATGAGGAGAAGATGCACATTTCAGTCCATGTGAATCTAGGTTGGGGCTGAGAAAAAGAAATTCTTCTTTTACTAGTGACAGCAAACGAAGGCTCACGATTTCTGCTCCATGGTAGTCCGTAACATTTTGTTCTGATGTGTTGTAATAAAACCTAAGCTTCACATCATGCCAGAAGTGCTGTGGCCCCCATTCATCTTGAGGTGGTCCCAGAAAAGGATTCTGAGAATTAAGGAGTCCAAAGAACCAATGACAGAATTCTTCCCCTAGGCGACGAAAATCAACTTTTTCAGCTTTTTTATCTTCTTTCACCTGCTGATTGAAACAAATAAAATAAATACAAAATAACACCAAGGTTTAACTTTCATATTTATTTTTCTATCTATCCTATTCAAAGTTTGAATGCACCCATTACACCAGAGAGAAATGAACTATATGTGAACTTGCTGAACCCATTATGCATAGTAAAAAATCTTTTTTCAAAAGGAGAAAAATCATTTTAGAAATTTCCAGCTTAAATTGCTGAAAATTCAGCTAAGAGAGTAAGGTTTAGTAAAAAAAAAATTAGTATGAACTGGGCGGGTACAGTGGCTCACGTCTGTAATCCCAGCACTTTGGGAGGCTGAAGCAGGCGGATGGCGAGGTCAGGAGTTCGAGACCAGCCTGGTCAACATAGTGAAACCCCGTCTCTACTAAAAATACAAAAATTAGCCGGGCATGGTGGCCTGTGCCTGTATTCTCAGCTACTCGGGAGGCTGAGGCAGGAGAATCACTTGAACTTGGGAGGTGGAGGTCGCAGTGAGCCAGGATAGCACCACTGCATTCCAGCCCGTGCAACAGAGCGAGACTCCAAACCTTCAAGATGTTCACATTTTGTATATAAATTACATAAAGTTGATATAAGTAAGCATTTTCATTTGTCTTTAAATAGATATTCTAACGGTGATTGAAACAGGTTATTTTCTATAACTGGGATTAATTTTATTCTATTATTTTTCTTTTTTCAAAGAAAATGTTACAGTAAGCTGGGCGCGGTGGCTCATGCCTGTAATCTCGGCACTTTGGGAGGCCGAGGCAGGCAGATCACTTGAGGTCAGGAGTTCAAGACCAGTCTGGTCAACATGGTGAAACCCCATCTCTACTAAAAATACAAAAATTAGCTGAGTGTAGTGGCGCATGCTGGTAATTCCAGCTACTCGGGAGGCTAAGGCAGGAGAAGCACTTGAACCCAGAGGGCGGAGGCTGCAGTGAGTTGAGATCATGCCACTGTACTCCAACCTGGGTGACAGGACAGACTTTGCCTCAAAAAAAAAAAAAAAAAAAGTTACTGTAAAAATCTACCTGATAGACTAGATCTCATTCATCCATATGTTCCACAACACTACTTTACCAAGATATATGAGATCTTAGGTTCACTGAGCACCTGCTATTCAATATACTGGGCACTGTGTGTGGTACTTAAGAGCTATTTCTTCCTACCTTCACAATAAGCCCTAGGACATAGATATTATTACGATCATTTTATAGATTAAAAAAACAAGGCTCGGAAAGGTCAAGTTATTTGCCTAAGTTAACACACCTAGTATATGGCAGACCCTAATTTGAAGTTGTATCTGTATGAGTTCAAAGTCAATGCTCTTATCAGTATATAAAGTAAGAAAACTCTTAGAAGATTCTTTCCTAATGTGAAGGCAAAGCTTTCTCACTCTGAAACCTCATTAATTCAAAAAATGTGGTATGTAGTTTAAAAATCTGCAAATTACCTAGAGGTTAATTCAAGCAACACTTAAATATTTGTGCAATATCTAAAATGTACGGTGGAGATACAAAGAACAGAAACAGCCAATGTCCGCTGGAGAAAATTTCTACAATAGAACTTTTTCTAGCTAAAAAAAAAAAAAAGCATAAAAAATATTTAGGTTCCAATGTAGGGGCGGGGCATCAAGAAAAACAGCTAATGCATGCTGGGCTTCACACCTAGGTGATAGGTTGCCAGGTGCAGCAAAACACCATGGCACATGTTTACCTGTCTAACAAACCTGCACACATACCCTGGAACCTAAAAAAAAAAAAAAAAAAATTTTTAAAGTAAAATTTTAGGTTGTTTTCATGACATTTTTGCAATACCAAAAACAAAGTGAGAAAGAATTTGCAATAAAATTCTTCTAAAGTGAAAAAAAATTACACAGAGCTAAAGTTAAAATTAACCTTGCATTAGACCTAAAACCATAAAAACCCTAGAAGAAAACCTAGGTAATACCATTCAGGACATAGGAATGGGCAAGGACTTCATGTCTAAAACACCAAAAGCAACGGCAACAAAAGCCAAAATTGACAAATGGGATCTCATTAAATTAAAGAGCTTCTGCACGGCAAAAGAAACTACCATCAGAGTGAACAGGCAACCTACAGAATGGGAGAAAATTTTTGCAATCTACTCATCTGACAAATGGCTAATATCCAGAACCTACAAAGAACTCAATCAAATTTGCAAGAAAAAAACAACCCCATCAAAAAGTGGGCAAAGGATATGAACAGACACTTCTCAAAAGAAGACATTCATACAGCCAACAGACACATGAAAAAATGCTCATCATCACTGGCCATCAGAGAAATGCAAATCAAAACCACAATGAGAGACCATCTCACACCAGTTAGAATGGCAATCATTAAAAAATCAGGAAACAACAGGTGCTGGAGAGGAAGTGGAGAAATAGGAACACTTTTACACTGTTGGTGGGATTGTAAACTAGTTCAACTATTGTGGAAAACCGTGTGGCGATTTCTCAAGGATCTAGAACTAGAAATACCATTTGACCCAGACATCCCATTACTGGGGATATACCCAAAGGATTATAAGGCATGCTGCTATAAAGACACATGCACACGTATGTTTATTGTGGCACTATTCACAATAGCAAAGACTTGGAATCAACCCAAATGTCCATCTGTGACAGACTGGATTAAGAAAATGTGGCACATATACACCATGGAATATTATGCAGCCATAAAAAAGGATGAGTTTGTGTCCTTTGTAGGGATATGGATGCAGCTGGAAACCATCATTCTCAGCAAACTATCGCAAGAACAGAAAACCAAACACCGCATGTTCTCACTCATAGGTGGGAATTGAACAATGAGATCACTTGGACACAGGAAGGGGAACATCACACACCGGGGTCTATTGTGGGGAGAGGGGAGAGGGGAGGGATAGCATTAGGAGATATACCTAATGTAAATGACGAGTTAATGGGTGCAGCACACCAACATGGCATATGTATACATATGTAACAAACCTGCACGTTGTGCACATGTACCCTAGAACTTAAAGTATAATTAAAAAAAAAAAAAAGTGAAGATATATAAAAAAATAGGTATTTGCATATAAACAAATCAGTAATATTTGAGAAAAAAAAAAGGAATGAGTAAGTCGATAAGCCACTTTTAACCAGCACTAGTGATTGTTGAATGGAAACATATAAACTCAATATAAACTTGAAGTTAATTCCATTTAATTTACAGCTTATTTTATAATAGTATTTTATTAAGGAATTAATTTACATATAGTAAAATCACAAATCTAAACACACAGCATGAGGAATGTTGACAAACGTATGCAGCTACATAACCATCATCTAGATCAAAATACAAAACATTTCAATCACCCCAGAACATTTCCTCAGGCCCCTTTTCCATTCACTTTGAATTCCCCGCCCTCACTCAAAAGCAGCCACTGCTCTGGTATCTATCATCAAATGCTAGCTTTGCCTGGAAGTGGCTTTAATATAAAAGTAATTAGATAGTATGTTATGTCTGGCTTGTTTTGCTCTACTTAATGTTTTTGAGATTCATACAGGTTGTTGCATGTATCAGCAGTCCTTTTTTAAATGAACAGTATTTCACTGAAAAAAAAAAAATTAACCTTGCAGTTTACTCTCTAAAAATCTAATAGTCCTCATTTGATGATGCTGATATTGAAAAATACTTTTTCTCTCACATATCAATAGATGATTACATACATACCACGATATGTCAGAAACATTTTTTCTTTTAGTTGCTTTACTGGTCTCTTCCTTCGGGATTGATAGGATATGAAACAAAGTTAAAATTACAAAATATAAATAAAATAGGCTAGGCATGGTGGCTCTTGCCTGTAATACCAGCTGAGGTGGGAGGACCACTTGAGGCCAGGAGTTCAAGAACAGCCTGGGCAACATAGTTGAGACCCTATCCCTACAAAGTATTTTAAAAATTAGCCAGGCATGGTGGTACATGCCTGTAGCCCTAGCTACTCAGGAGGCAGAGCGGGTGGATCACTTGAGCCCAGAAATTCAAGGCTGCAGTGAGCTACAATTATACCACTGCACCCCAGCCTGGGCAACAGAGCAAGAATCTCTTAAAAAATAAAAATAAAAAAACCCCACAAACATTATTAACCATGTTCCCCAAGATTTAGGATTATCAACAAAGTTTCAGACAGAACAAAGGTTCAGAAAAGAACTCTAAGATTTATTTTACCTGTTGAAAGAGTTGGATGTCCTCTGTCTTTGTAACTGGCTCTGGTGTTTCCTTCAATTTCAGTTGTGGTTGCTTTTGCCAGTAATCTTTCGCATGCTGAATAAGATTGTGTTTTTCAGTAGCTGGAGGTATAATAATCCCCTGTGTTGCCAAGTACTTAAATATAACTTCTCGGTGGACTTTTCTACGCCTTAGAAGTTCTTCTGCACTTTGGCTGTACACTAATATCGCACGAACAGCATCTAGAAAGAAATTGCGAAGATTAACAAAAAATCATGAGGCACTTACAAATTTGTGCCAGGTCAGTACAAACTCTATTAAATAATATTTATAAGCTATTTTCACAATATTACTGCTGTTGCATGATAGCCATCACTTTAAAAAAATAGGAAGTCCATTGTCAGTTTTCTTTTAATGTCTTTATGCCTTAAACTTCCCTTACCTAAAATCTCTTCTTTTCACTTCCCATAAGTGACAGTGAAAGTTTAGCATTTTCTCTTAAAGAATTGCATTTTAAGAAAACATTCAAGCCAGAAAAAACATTTTTTTCTAATAAGGCCAACAGTCCTAAATTCATGTACAACCTCTAAAAATAGGGACAATTACAACAATATTTTAGATGTCAAGGAATTTTAGTCCTATCTCCTCTACAGATAATGAAAGTTGAGGCCATATTAGGTATCGATTATTATTACTATTATTTTTTTTTGAGACGAGTCTTTCTCCGACGCCCAAGCTGGCATGCAGTGGTGCGACCTTGGCTCACTGCAAGCTCTGCCTCCCGGGTTGACGTCATTCTCCTGTCCCAGGCTCCTGAGTAGCTGGGACTACAGGCGCCCGACACCACACCCAGCTAAATTTTTTTGTATTTTTTTTTTTAGTAGAGACTGGGTTTCACCATGTTAGCAAGGATGGTCTCGATCTCCTGACCTCGTGATCTGCCTGCCTTGGCCTCCTAAAGTACTGGGATTACAGGCGTGATCCACCACATCTGGCCCAATTATTGTATTTCTAGAAAGTAGAGAACCAGGGCTTATATTTTTATACTTTTTATTTTAATTTTTATTCTTTTGAGATGGAGTCTCGCTCTGTCACCCAGCCTGGACTGCATTGGCGCGATCTTGGCTGACTGCAACCTCCACCTCCTGGGTTCAAGGGATTCTCCTGCCTCAGTCTCCCAAGGGGTTACAGGTGCGTGCCACCACACCCAGCTAATTTTTGTATTTTTAGTAGAGACAGGGTTTCACCATGTTGGCCAGGCTGGTCTCGAACTCTTGACCTCAGATGATCCACCTGCCTCGGCCTCCCAAAGTGCTGGGATTACAGGCGTGAGCCACCACGCCTGGCCGACTTCTATTTTAAAATATTTATAATAAACACAGACCAAAGAATATTTCTGACACGTCGGAATCATACAGAATGGCAATAAGACGAACTTCCATATGCATACCTCCTAACTTAGGACGTAAGAAATAGTACTATCTTTGAGGCCCCCATTTCGTCTCTTCCCTAATGCTATTCCTCTTTCTTCTCATCCACCTCAGAGTAGCTACTATACTAAATGTTGCTTTAAAATTTCCCTTTTTTTATAGCTGTACAGCGTAAGTATATATCCCTGAACTATATTTGGTTTGGTATGTTTTAAATTGTGCTATAAATTCAATCCATCCATATACAGTATATAGTTTTCTATAATCAGCTTTTCACTTAATATTTTCTGGAGTAATCTGATACACATAGCTAGCTCACTTTCACTGCTATATCATAATTAGTTATATGACTGTACACAAGGTATCTAGCTATTCTTCTGTTTACAGACTTCTATTCTGTGTCCAATTACAAACGCTGTTACTTTGAAATTCTCATACGTATCTCCCAGTGCCCAAAGGGGCAAGCAGTATGAGCATCAACCTGGAGCTTGTCAGAAGCAGAATTTCTGGGCCTCCCCTAAAACTAAAGAATCAGAACCTGCATTTTAACAAGATCCCTGAGAGATTCAAAAGCATATTCAAGTTTGAGAAGACTAGGTCGGTCTCGAGTATGTGTCTAATCTGCCATTTTAGGAGATGTCAAATCTGTTCTTCAAAGTGGTAGTTTTAACTTAAACTCCTTCACTAGTTGCCAACGAGTTGCTTCACCTGATCATGAACACTTGAAGTTTATACTTTATATTTTTAATTTTTTTTTCCAATCTGGTACACAGAAAAGACAACTTCTGTTTCTGGTTTTCATTTCATTAGTTTCTAAAGACACTGAGTATACTTTCATATGCTTAAATGTTATCCCCCCCCCCCCACCCCCCCAACAATGTTTCTTCAAGTCATTTAAACGTTTTTGAACTGGGAATTTTTTTCCTATTTGCTTTTAGATACCCTATCAATTAAATGCAGCATTTTATCCATTATAATTTTAAATTCACACTCACCATGACTGTAAGAAGGTGAAGGCATGTAAGACAAACACTGAAGAACCATGTAAGTCTAAAGCTATTTTAGGTCTTAATTCTTTGGAATTTCCTCTTTTAGTGTCCATGGCTCAAAGTGATAAATCACTTTCTTCAATGCCAAAAATGAAATCCGACTTAAGCAGAAAAACCCAGTTTTAAAAGGGCAGAATCTTTTAAAGATAATCGTATACTAATATGGGAATCTGGAATTTTTCACGTTTTGAAGTAAAATTCAGCAAATTTAAAATAAAACTAGCTACCCGACACACAAAATGAACAAACGCTTTACATTTTTACATGGACTAGTCACAATCAGGCTTCGCACTAATAGCCCTTAAAAATCCACCGGAATATGTATTTAGCTCGCTTGTATGTATTCCTAGTACGAAAATTTAGCTCTGAAAAATTTTGCCTCCAAAAAGAGACATGGATTCAAGGTGTCTGCCATTTAATTACAGTAGCTGCTTTTTACCAGAGACATAGAAAATGTTTGCCAACCTCCTCCCACTCAAACTTGAAGAAAAAAGCCCGAGCGGCAGCTGACTCTCTTCAGCTGATCGGAACTGAAAATGCAAAACATTCTGGCTCCCCAGAAAAATTTTAAAAATTACTATGACTTATTCCGAATCCTTGAATCAACAAGCGCTGCCCATAATACTGAATGGATAAAACCTGGAAGCCGCGCCATCATCACCACCACCACCTCCCTCCCTTGACCCGGCAGCCCAAGTCTGGGTAGTAGTTGCAGAGCCATGGATCCGCCGCGGCGGCCCAGATTCCCGAGGATTCTGCCTAAGCAGGGTAGGCGTGAGGCCAGGGGAGGGGCGGCAGCCTTCTAGGGGAAGGGTCCGCCCTTACCTTGGCGGTCTTCAGGCTGCACGAGGCGGTTGGTGACGGTGTCGCATAGGGCCATGATCTCGTCGTTGTCCAGTAGGCCAAGTAGGTTACGGCAGCCCTCCATCTCTGAAGAGCTGAGTCCCGACATCTCCACCCCCGGGGCTGGGGGTAAAGACGACGGCAATAACGTCGCCCCTACGGCCCACTGGGCCCGCGCCTGGCAACAGACACCGGAAGTGCCTTTCTTGTTGTTCGCCGTCGAAGGGCCTCGAGTATTCCAGGCCCCTGGGCGGAAGTAATCGCCAAAGAGGTCAATCAGGAAACAAAGTGCTCCCACTTGTGGTTCCGGGCTGGGGACGGAGTGAAGTCCCACGTATCTCAATTAAGGGAAGTGCCGGGTTTATATGGAGAACATACACTTTCAGCAAGGGAGCTGGTTACCGAAACAGAAGTCCCTCCTCCGAAAGAGAAGTCCCTCCTCCAAAAGAGCGCCTTGGAGGGCTGCGCAGGTGCAGGTGCGTAGAAAGCAGCCGGCAAGCCGGGTGCACCGCGAGCTCCCGTGATGCCGCGGGGCCGTCCAATGGAGGCGGCTCCTCCCCGCCCGCGGGCCGGGCCCCCGGGAGCGCTTGAATGTCTTCTGCGGCCACTTCTGAGTTGGGTGAGCCGGTAGTTTGATTCCTTAAATTAAGTAAACTAAAATAATTTAGTTTTGTTTAACATTATAGTATGAAAAGTTAAAAATAGATAATCCACTGTGCCTGGCCGTCTTCCAGCGGACTTTCCTCTCAAACACGCCGGGACAGTCTCTTGCCTCCATTTCCCTTGTTGCCGGCTCGGCCTTAGAAGAGGCGATGTCGCGCGCAATTTAAGGTTGGGGGTTCTGGACGCCAGATTGCCAGGGTTTTACTCCGCCATTTACTCAGACTGTAAGCAAGCTCCTTAGCCTTTTCCCCTTCAGTGTCCTATGGAAGTGGATCTAGTGGAGATGCCTACCTCTTGGGGTTGTGGGGGCGGGGTGAACAGTGCGTGGCTCTTACTAAAGAGCTGATATTACTATTGGCATGGTAGCAACACACATTGACGAGAGAAATAGTCATGCTCTGCTAAACAGGAATCGGACTAAATTGTCACTTGCCTTTTTCTCTTTCCATTTTTAAGGCCTGTTTTTGATCAGTTGACATTTAATTGGGGTATTGCCATTTAGTAGCTGAAATGTACACATCTGCAGATCCTGGCGAGCAAATTTAACTTTAAAATATATTTTTACATATGAAAATTAGGATTGACCAGGCGCGGTGGCTCACGCCTGTAATCCCAGCACTTTGGGAGGCTGAGGCGGACGGATCACAAGGGGCCAGGAGTTCGAGACCAGCCTGGCCAACATAAAGAAACCCCGTCTTTACTAAAAATACAAAAAATTAGCCTGGCATGGTGGCAGACGCCTGTAATCCCAGCTGCTCGGAAGCTGAGGCAGGAGAATCGCTTGAACTCTGGAGGCAGAAGTTGCAGTTAGCTGAGATCACGCCACACTCACTGCACCCCAACCTGGGTGACAGAGCGAGACCCTGTCTCAAAAATAAATAATAGCTAAATATCAGTCATATAGTGTACATGTAGTCTTTAAAACAAGGCATTCAAAATATGGTGAAATTGTCGGTGGATGTTATTTGGGGTACCATTTGCTCAACACAGCAATTCTTCATATTTTAAATTAAGTATTAATGAATGCCTGCTACTATTGAAGGTTCAGAGACGTGACCCTGACCTTTCTTCAAGGAGCTTTTGGGAGTGTTGTTAGTAAAGAGGTGGCAAGATAAGTGCTAAAATATGTTGCTGTGGGACCACGTGGAGGGCATGTCCAACTTACTTCATTCGTTCATTAAAAATGTATTATAGTTGAGCACCTACTTGCCAGTTATTGTTCTTTGTACTAGGGCTAAAAACAATGCTTGCATTTTGGTGGAAGGAAATAGACAGTAAACATGTAAGAAACTATATAGTCGGCCAGGAGATGCTATGGAAAAAAATAAATCCAGAAGACAGGGATGGGAGAGGATGTTAGCATTTTATACAAGTTGAAAGGAAAACTTCTTTAAGTGACTTTTAAGATCACAAGAAAGTGAGTGAACCGCAGGAGAAGCATGTCAGGAAGAAGCAAGAGATTTCGAGGAAGGAGTCCAGGAGACTGGAGCCCGTTTGAGCAAGAGGAGGCAATGAGCAAGGTGGTTAGAGTTGCAGTCAAGACTGATCTAACACAGGGTTTCTTGATCATAGAACTGTTGACATTTTGGGCAGGATAATCTTTTGTCCAGGGGATTGTCCTGTGCATTGTAGGATGCTTAAGGCATCCCCATCCTCTACCCACTAGGTGCCAGTAGCACCTCCTTCCCTCTCTGCGCCAACCAAAATTACCTCCAGACGTTGTTACATGTCCCCTGCAGGGCAAAATCACCCACAATTAAGAGCCACTGATATAAAACCTGTCAAGATGCTTTTCGAAATGACAGTGTTCTTTTTACTGTCCAATACAGTAACTATCAGGCACGTGGCTCTTGAGCTTCTTGTGTTTAGTGCAACTAAGGAACTGAATTTTAAGTTTTATTTGAATTTAAATTTTAATAGCCACACGTGGCTAGTGACTACTGTCTTGGATAGTGTAGGTCTAGAACCTTGTAGACCATTATATGGACTTCAGCTTTCATGTTTTATCTCTTTCTCATTATTTTGTCAATCTCTCCAGACTAGTCAGTGGTTCCCTTATCATCTGTTCCTTCAACTTGCCACAGGTTCTTGCCTCAAAGCCTTTGCTCTTGCCCCTGGCATATTCTTACCTTGGATATCTGAATGACTCTTTCCCCTACTTTAGTCAGGTTCCTGCTCAAAAGTCACCTTATCAGAGGCCTTACCTCATCATCTTGCTTAAAATCACCACCAACACCATGCTTACTTATGCATTTCCTACCCACTTTATTTTTCTGCATAGCACTCATACTGTATGTTTGTTGTTCCCCAATAGAATATGAGCTCTGTGAGGCAAGGATTTGTTTTTCATTGCCTGTTACAGAGGCCAGCATACGGTAGGTATCCAATGAATATTTGTTGAATAAATGAATGAGCTTTGAAGGCACTGGCAGGTTTTAAACAGGAATGTCATTATCTGACTTGTCTCAGAACAGGATTACTTTGGCTGCTGGTGTGAAGACTGAAGGGAGGGTAAGGGTAGAAGCAGGGAACCCAGTTAGGAGACTATTAAAATCATCCAGGTTAGAGAAAATGGTGGCTTGAATTAGAGTGAAGGGCATGATAGAGTCAGGGATGATTAGAAGGTTTTGGTTCGGGCACTAGTTGCCATGTATTGAGAGGAGGAATGCTAGGGGAGTAATCAAGAGACCTGGCTTTCTGACAAAGTGGTTATGCTTAGGAAGGATTAAATCAAAGAATGAGAGATGGGACAGGGAAAAAGGTGAACAACCAGTAAAGGGAATAGTAGTGAAAAATGCATGGACTAAAATAACATGATGAGGGTAGATGGGGGTTTTAAATATGACTGGAGCCAAAGACAGGGTACAGGAGCCATACCTAACATGAAGAGAAACTTAGCAAAATTCTGTATCAATGGGATGTACAGCTCTCCACAACGATAAAACTAGTATGCTAGAATTTGAGTGTAACTGATCCCCACACCTCTTTGCACTGTTTCCATTAAATTCTGTTCTGGTAGTTTCATTTACTGAATACAACTTGAGCAAAAAACAAAAAACTCTCCCCATTAGAGCGGTTTGGGATATTAGATCTTACTACTAAATTATCCATTCACCCAACAGTTTAAGTACCTAGTAATAGGGGACTTCTTTAAATGTCTTGGAAACTAATTTTTGAGAAGGTTCTATAAATTTAAGGGGAAAGTTTATCTTCTAGGGAAATACAAAGAACCTTATTGCTTTAGATCTGTGATTTTCAAACCTTAGCTTGTATCAGAATCACCTGGAGGATTTGTTACGCCAGATGGCCTCCAACCTGACCACAATTTAGCATTTCTAACAAATTTCCAGGTGATGCTGATTCTGCTGCTCTAGAAACCACATAAGAATCACTGCTAGAAGATACTACTGCATCAACCAGATATCTCTCTACCAGGCTTCATCCTTTGACTCTGAAGTCACTGATCCTCAGGCAAATCTGACCCGATTTGGATTATTAGATCCACTCATGCTCTACATTTGTAGGGAAAAGTGTGTGGCACAATGGAAACATGGTTTTGGGACCCATCTGATTTTTCAGTCACCCTCTGCATTTATTAGCTGTGTGATTTTAACCAGGTTAACCTTTCTGAACTTTGGTGTCTACTGAGCAGTGTTCATATTTACCCTTGAGTTGTACAATTAGAGGTAGCATATATCAACAAGCCATTTCTTCCCCCGCTGTGCAGTACCCATCAATAAGGCATGAAACTTTCTATCATTTACGATTTTTATTCCAAGTATTAGTGGATTGACTCTATTTCAAATCTTGATGTACAGTTAAAACATCTGTCCCTGTTCTATCAGTTGATTCTTAAAATCAGTACAGACATTATGCTATGAAAATCAGCTGAATTTGGTTATCTTGGAAGCCTATTTAGTAGTAGTTGCTTCCCAGAATTCCTCAAATTTCAGAAAAGGAAAATGAAGTTATCAAAACCCCAATAACTTTGTCCAAATACCTCAATACATTCATTATTTTGAATATGGAATATATTGAGTCTAAGATCATATGACCATAAATCAGACTGATAATTTTAGATCTCAGCTCTAGAATGTTTCAATAACACTCTCATAGTGTTTCAAGGCATAATGCTTGTAAGTTGCACAAATCATTTTATCCCATTTATCATTTGCAGTGTGATCTCATCACATCAGAAAGGTTTTTTTCCTACTTAAAGCCCCATTTTTTCCAATTGCAAGTTATAACAAATAGTTTAGAGGGTTTTCCTTTGTTAGCGAACCAAAAAAGTAGGAGCCCTCATGCTCAAGGACATCACTTTGGGTTACAGCTTACTGACTTTAAAACGTTTGTTTCCCCAGTGAAATTCTTTCCTAGGAAATAATTTTCATCATCATTTATATTGTAATATTTCAAAATGATTTCAGTCTTTGTTTTTTTTAAGTTCCACCAGAAGCTCTTCATTTTTGAAGAATTACCAATGTAGACAAATTTATCTACTGTCTTGCCTTTGGAGAGTTCCGACACCTACTAAGTTTGCAGAAAGTACTGTATCACACTGAACCCACTTACCTGAAGTGACTTTGGTGAAACAGAATTCTATCAACTTTTATTCCTCCATATAGGCATTCGTTAAAATGTCCAAAAATGCCTATTTTGTGTAAAATTTTAGATATTTCTATTTTCTATATTATGTTTTAAAAAATCACTCAATCCAAATATGGTAATGATACTAACTGAAATATGCCATTCCTTTATAAGACATAATTGACATTTTCATTTAATATATACCTTATATAAGTCTAATTCCTTTTGAAAGCAATGTACTACATAAAATTGAACACTTGATTACCAACAAGGACAACGTTTTATTGAACAAATCTATGTACAGTACAAAAAATTTCTTGAAATGAGACACTATTGTTGATTTATTGCAGTTCAATGGCTCAGTTTTAATTTGTACTCTTATAAAATGCAAAGTAAAATAATTTAACATTCAACAAGGAAGCACAAATTTCCTTTCTTGCTGAATCTGTAATATCTTTCACATATTAACAATTCTAAAATGCATATGCAGCATTTACTCATTCTGAAAAGGTGTTTTACAGTACCAAATAAATTAAAAAATAAACACTATCATCCCTTTTAGGTTTTTCATCCATACATCAGTATTAAACCAAACATGAAAGGAGTACGGCTGAACCTTCAGTGTGATTTGAAAAGAATCACAAGTTCAATGATATAAATTATTTAAGTATTATATAATTGGTGGTTTTAAAAAAATGAATATGGCTAAAGCCCAAAGTACCAGTGTCCTTGTCCATGGAGATTACCCTTTTTACCTCCTCCATAATATCTGAGCAGCAAAAATTCAGATTTGCTATTTTCTTGACCTTACTGACACACAGCAGAAATTTAACATTTAATTTTTTGAAGGAAATTTTTATTTAAAAATGAAGATTTGAAACTTGGTCCATGTAGGATGAATACATCCTCAAAACAGAAGAAAAGAAGAATCTGAGGAATAAGAAGCAAGCTTCCTTTTCTTCTGAAGCTCAAATTAGAACTGTTGGAAGTTTATGCACCCTATAAAAGCAAAATGATGTAGGTTTATGTGCTAAAAGACAGACATAATAAAATGAACACATTCTTTCACTAGCTATTTGAGAAATATATAAACCGAGGTTAAGACAGGGTGGTCAAATAGAATTTTATAAAACATTCCTTGATTTAGTTATATATAAACCAGTTTGATCTCAGTCTTTCAGAAATAATTTTCTCTTAGCAACACAAAAGTAGAAATAAACCTCAAATTAAAAACAAATAACAAATGGAATATATTCGAAACATCTTTGCATGAACAATGGAAGTAATGAAAATGGAATACTTTGTGGGCATGGATTTGTATCAGTTGTTACAACTTGTGAAAAATGTGATAAAATATTAAACTTCTGGAAAAGGTACAAAGCAGAAATATTTCAAAAGACTTCACTGTCCAAATGAACCAGTTTCCAAACAGACTTTTTATTACAAGACATACTTTTAGAATGAACTAAAATAAAAATCATTACATTTTTAGTATCAAGAAATACAGAAAACATTTTTTTAGCTGACCTTAAAGAAAAGACTTGAATTATGAGCTGTGTTTAGTTACCTAAATGTAAATTCCACAGCCTAATGTAGGCTACATAACAGAAACAAATTTAAATTTGGAATGGACTTATGACCATCATTGCATAGTAGTGAATGCTGATGATAAACGAATAAAACCGGGAAATTAAAAAAAAAATCATCTGATCTATCATGATCTGGAAATCCTAATAAAATATGGATGCTACCTGGAAGAAATTCCCCACTTCCATAATAGCCTCATTGAAGAAGCTCTAATAATAGGGTCTGATGAGATTATCTGCCTTGAATAAAGATTTTGTTATTTAGAATAACTGGAATATTTGACATTGGGACATTAGGAGATCCGTTTTGAAACAGTTTGCCTTTTTGTTATTTTTATCCCTGTTTTAGATTCACACGCTATTAGGTAAAAGGAAGTCTTTAAGCATCTTCCTTTCCATAATGGACAAATGGAAAACATCTGAGAGAGCATTTTAAAAAATATTTATTTTGTTAACACTTTAAAATTTTCTTAGGAAAATAACTTATCACTAAGGAAAACAATGCATGAATGTATCTCTTATTGTGTTGTGCAAATGTTTTGTGTAACTACTGCCTTTTACATATAAAAATTACTATTCAGACCAGAGTCATCACTAATGAATAAAAAAACAGGAGTAGTATGGCTTATTTTGGAATTACCTCTCCTAATAGAATAAAATGAATGAATTCTCAACCTGATTCTTAGCTGATTTTTTGAGCCAGTTATTTTAATAGGACTGTACTTAGATAACTCATATTAATGTCTAAAGGACCTCACTATGAATCATCAAGCAATGTCCCAACATATATACAAACAGAAATATCCCAGTGTGCTTTTACCATTATTCACATTGAATAATTTGCAATTCAGTGTTTTCCTTCAACTACAAAGCCTGTAAAGTCTTAGATTCCTTTCATCTCTCCCCAGAGTTACTGATGGTTTTTTTTTCCCTATTTTATCGACACTGCTGCCCTTTAAATGTAACTAATTTATACCACAAAAGTGGTTAGTGGGAGGTTCCATCAAGAGCTTATTAGCAAAGCACTGTAGTTTTTTTTTTATTTCTTAATTTTCAATGCTGGCGTGCCATTCATTGAACTTTGACTTAATTAATCATCTGGAAACCAGTTACAATCTTTAATTGATAGCACTGTGGTATGTTAATGTATAAGTTTCTAAATCATCACAAACCAAACAGCAGCGGTTCCTTCAACATGTTTGACCAGAATGGAGGGGACATAATCTGATTATGCATGACGAGAAAACAAACCCCATTTGTAGAATAAAATACTTTAAATGGTTTATTATTGTAAACCAGCCCCCCTCCCCCCACACACTTTTTAATAATGTGTTAACTTTTCCCTTTCTGTAAGGCCATCGCTGGTTTTCTGACTAGTTGCCTAAACATGTTTCTCATATAAGCGAAACTGAACATGCTGCTGCTATTAATCATCATAAACTTTAAAATGTGGTTTTCTGGAAAACTGGTACTTTGGGAGTTTTATAATAACCCTTTTGGAGTCTAAGCCAGCACATCTCTGTGAGTTCATTCTAGAAAATGTGCTTTGTCTTTATCTTTAGTAATCCGAGACCACTCTAAAATTAAGGCCATCAGGGAAATAGCAAACTGATGATGCATTTTCTTATAGTGTTTTTTTCACACTACTGCTTGATTGATAGGTCTTTCTGAAATATTTTCATCAGGCACCTGTAAAATAGAACACATCTGTTAATTCAAATTTTATTGACGTTCAACCGGAATTCCAAGTCAGATTCCTGTTTAATTTACACCCTGTCATTTTAAAGGATATTGCTATTAGTAGAAAGACAAGCTCTTTTTCTGATTTTGTTTCTCACTTATTTTCGGTTCTTTTTCTACTTCTGTTTTTGTAACAGAGACACAGATTCACTTGATTTATATTCTGGAATGCATATGAAAAATAATTCCCATCAAAATTACAACTTTTATTACAGAAACTTGGAATGAAGAAGAACTTTTGATACAGTGGAAGAAGTATAATCAAAGAATATGAAAAACCTGTGTTCAGATTCTGCCTTGCACAAGTTCAT
This sequence comes from Theropithecus gelada, assembly GCF_003255815.1. Taxonomy (NCBI): domain Eukaryota; kingdom Metazoa; phylum Chordata; class Mammalia; order Primates; family Cercopithecidae; genus Theropithecus; species Theropithecus gelada. The sequence goes on along the minus strand of NC_037669.1, from coordinate 12,240,487 downwards.
AGGCAAAGCCCTATGCAAATTACTTGTGAATTTCAGTTGCTTGATCTATCAAACAGGAATATTAGTATCACCTCATACTGGTTGTATGTATTAAAGGAAATAACGTATGGAGTAATGCTTCACTATCTGTGCTACACAAATGTCAAGTTTTTAAATCTCAAAGATCTATAATAGTTTTATTTATGCCATTTTCTTTTTTTACAGATATCTCTACTAAGGAGATAGAAGACTTACTTTCATCATCTGAATCAAATCCAAAGAGTGTCTGACATTTCTTTTGTGCAAGATGAGCCTCAAGTGCTTCTGCATTACAGTAGGTGGTCAGGCATTTGCCACATCTTAATCTTTTCACTGATTTTTTATATACGTTATCTTGATCAGAACAGGCATCTACTCTATCAGTCAGAAATTTTCTGCGTTTTGGCATACTAAGATACCGTTCGTCAAGGTAACTGGGAGGCAATGGTCTGACGTATGGTTTTGTTAAAATTAAGCCATATGAAGTATGTTCACTTGTCAGATTTGGTTTGGAAGGTGCCTGAGATACTGGCAAGGTATTGTGTTCTTGTGGTACAACACTGGGTAAAATGGAACCATTTTCTGTCCTGATTCTGTTTGTATCAATTTTCAAAGCAGGATCCGATGAAACTAAAGGTGTTTGCTCTATTTCACTATGTCCATTGACTAAATCACTACTGCTACAATTATTTTCAGAATTTGGCTCTATGTCAGGCATCTTTTGGTCTATCAAGCTTATATTTGAAACAGTGTCATCAGAACGTTCATTTCCATTCTGAACTAAACTGTCTGTTTTCTTTTCCATACTTTCTATACATGTCTTTGGTTCTGTAGACTCTTTCCTTGATTTGCTAGTAGAAACTGGCAGACTAATAGTTTGTTTCTCATTACTAGATGAGTCTTTTTCCTGATGATTAGGATTTGAGTCTGTATGAACATCCCAAAGAATTGTTTCACTTGGTTGTGCAGATGATTCTGGTGTTTTACTTAAATAGTGCTGAGCTTCATGTTCATATAGCAGAGGAAGATCTTCAAAAAGCTCATGGCATTCTGGAAAACTACACTGAGCTTGAAATATCCTGTGACTTTTTGTGTGCTGGGCAAGCTGGAATGGCAGCTTAAATGACTCGTTGCAATTAAAATGCAAACAAAAATACACATTTGGATAGCTGTGTCTATTAAGGTGGTCTATAAAATGTTGAGAATCTTCAAATTGCCTTTGACAAAATTTGCATTTTCCTTTGCTCCACTTCATTACTGTTTGTCGCACGTTTAAATCAGTTGGATGTACGGTCATTGCATGTTTATTTAGAAACCCAATTCTTTTAAATATCCGGACACAGCCAAGAGCAGGACACTTAAAGTTTCCTTCTTGATCTGTGGCATATATGTCTTTTGGATGGCATACAGTTCCATTGATTTTATGAATTACTGAAGTTTCTTGATTCAGGTCATAATCATCTTCTTCATAATCACCTTCTTCATCCTCTTCCTCCTCATAATCATCCCCACATTCAGGTAAAGGCTTCAAGACATTATTTAAAGAAGTTACAGGACTGCCATTTTCAATAACATTTTCAGTAACATCTTCTGGTGCACTTACGGGGATTTCAATGAACTCAGCCACATGCTCAGGGATGACTTCTTTGTCTCCTTCACTAGAAGCAGTAAGAGTCTCGACTTCCAAATCTTTACTGTCCGAATTCCCATTTTCAAATGAAATGGAAGAATTAGAACAATTGATTTCTCCCAAAGCAGTGACTTCCTGATCATCCTGTTGAGCTGCAGCAATTTGCTGTCTCTGTATCTTCTTAACATGATTCTTTAAATGCTTCTGCATAAGTCCTCTGTTTCTAAATTTCCTACCACATATTACACATGCAAAACTGCCTTTTTTCTGATGAGCCTGGGCATGCCTTACGATGTGACCACCTAGAAATTCCTTGTTACATAACATACAACGATGCCTTGGGACATTGTGATCTACTTTGGAAGTATTAAGAGCTGTAAAGTTTTTCTTCGTATTAATATGACCTTTAGGCTGCACTCCAGATACATCATCAGGATCAGTCTCTCCAGTGCTCTGATCTGTAAGAGAGTCAAACCCTTCCTCCAAACCTTGCTGTTCTTCTGTCCTTTTTAGATTACCTGCATTATTTTCCAGTGTGCTTTCATTTAGAAATCTAACTACTGATTTATCACTCAATAATGCTACGCAGTTTTTCTTAATCATTACAAAGTTCCAAAATTCAGGGTCAAAAAACAATCCCTTTTTCAAAATCGGAAGCAATTCAAAACGAACACGATTTTGAACACTACTTGTGCCTTCATTATATTCTTCATCTGGACGTTTGTAAAGCTCTTCAACAGTACGATACGCTTCTAAGGAGCGCTCCAGAAAAAATATTGAGAGTGCACAAATCCTGAGGATCTCCAAATCATTTGGCAAAAAATGTGCAATTGTTTTATAAATCAGACATTTAGTTTTGGGATCATCATGAAGGTCGAGTTGCAGAGCACAACCACATATTTCGACACAAATTTGCAAGCCTTCTTCTTCAACCTGGAAAAATAAAAATATTAGTGCTACTTTTTTTTTTCCCAAAAAATGGTTACATTAGTCTATCTTTAAAAAATACAACTCTTAAAAATGAAAGCTGAATAAACATAGTATTCTATTGTGCAGTTTTCCATATTTAGTAGCCTTGTTTAACTCTTTAAATATATACCTTTCTCTGTTTTTAAAACTTGAGAATAATGTGGAATAGATAGCATTTTAGCTTCCAATTTATTTAATTTTCACATTTGACAAGCCCCACTATCCATAATACAAAATGGACTTACGGTGTTTCATAAACTTATGGTGATTAAGATTTCTTAGAATTCTAGACCCCCATTTATTATTTTAGGTATAAATCTCATATTTTTTGAGAGAAGGGTCAAAATTATACATATTTTAACAGATTTATCAATTTTCCACATCAAGAAATAAACTAGGCTTAAAAAAAACTGCTTATGGGAACTTTTATTACGGTGCTATAATGAAAAAATATTACTTATTTTGCTTATTAAGTAATGTTATTTATCCAGAAAGGGGGGAAATGTGGCCCACATAAAGAAGGCAGTTATAATCTTTCCAAATCTAATAAGATATATAAGGCTCAGAATAATAAGCCCCCCCCCGGAAGTTATCTGAATAGTACTCAAGCTTTGAAACGTTTACTGATGACTCAAGGATAATTGCATCAGCTTTTACTTGGGAATCTTTTGTCGACCCATCTTAGTTATAATAGTGTCTCTCTAGTGGTGTGGAATAATCTAAAGGCTTATTTTGATTGGAGGAGATACCATAATAATGTCTTTAACATCATATATATGTATGTATGTCATACTGCCTACATATGGTATAGTAGAGATTACAGGGAGGGATACTACCTTGCCAGCCTCACGTTTTCTTAGTCCCTTACATGCTGTGTAACCCTGCAGAACTACTTAGATTTCCCACAGGCAGACCTTAACTTACCACATCTTATTTTCACTTTAGCTAGTAAATTCCTACTGATCCTCCTATTCATTCTTTTGAGAATCAGCTCTAATCTGAAGGTTTTTCTTCCCACTTATCCTGGTCTCTGCCCTGAGGTACAGTTAAAATTCCCCATTCTTTCCACCCAGAATAACTTATCTTTAAAAAACATTTCAATTTTGTTTTATAAATATCTGTGTATGTGTATGTCCTCACCTCCTAACTTTGAATTCCTAAATTACAGGGGACAGTGTTTCATTTTTTATATCTCCCTATAGTTAGCATAAAAGTTGGTACATTGTAACCTCTGAATAAATGTTTGCAGAATGAGTGAAAGTCGGACCTATTGCATTTACTTAGTTTGCTCCTACAAATCCATCATTACAACTTGGAATCTGTTCTGAATTCCAACTACTTATTTCTAAATGTCAATTATAATTAGACTTTACTACCTAGATTTTTCAGATACAGCAAATTCAAAATCCTTTCATTCAAAACAGAATTCCTTTTCTTTCTCCATACTTCTATCTACATCCTCTTTTTTTTTTTTTTTTTTTTTTTGAGACAGAGTCTTGCACTGTCACCCAGGCTGGAGTGCAATTGCGCGATCTTGTCTCACTGCAACCTCTGCCTCCTGGGTTCAAGTAGTTCTCCTGCCTCAGCCTCCCCAGTAGCGGGACTACAGCCATGAGCCACCACACCCAGCTAATTTTTGTATTTTTAGTAGAGACGGGGTTTCACCATGTTGGCCAGATTGGTCTCTATTCTGGCCTCAAGTGATCTGCCCACCTCGGAATCCCAAAGTACTGGGATTACAGGTGTAGGCCATCGCTCCCAGCCTACGTCCTCTATCTTGGCTCATAAAATTATAATGTATACAGATGCTCATGTTTAAAAATCTTAAGATCATCAAAAAAGAGAACAGGCTACTTCCTTACCTGAAATCTTTTGATGGTTCCAGGATATTTATGAATTTTCAATTCGTTCAATGAAATGAATGAATTGTTGCATTCAAATTCCTTTAAGTATCTCCGACAATCACTCCACCTACCACACACAGTCTCTGGCATTAGTCTCATCCCCCACCCACTTCCCCACATTTCTCTGCTACCCTTTAATGTCACCAGATGGTTGTGAAAAACAAATAATAAAATGAGGAAAAAGTGCCCTGTAAGCTATAAAATTCTCTACAAATGTTAATACTATTCTCATGTCATTGAAAACCCAGCTTAAAGTATTTCCTCCGTGAACCCTTTTTAGATATGCCATCTATGTCTCCTGAACTCACACAGTATTTATGACTCTTCACAGTACTGAGGCAATTGAATGATTTATTCCAACAAATAAGTGTTTTTAGTGGAGTATAAACTATTAAGCATCGTATTTTTAATACTTATTTCATCTTTGAATTTTCCTTTTATAATATATTCATAGGTTTACCCCACATGTGAAAAGAAGAAAGCTCTGTGATGACTGGCAAAACCTCACTTACATTGTAAACTTTCTATAATAATATATATCAATTTTTGGTACAAATAAGAATCATGTACAAAAATATGGATACATCTTTATTTTTTAAAATTAAGTTTTACAGGTGATTCTAATGCACATCAAATGTTAAGACATGTTCTGTAACATAGTTTTCTTCTTTTGTTGGAAGGAGAGGTTTACTTTGAGAATGCATTTGAATGATATTTCACCATTTAATAAGCATACCATGAATGCAGTTAGCAAAATTACCATGAGAATATGATCACTACATGATCATACATCTAATGAGTGATGTGATAATGAATGTAATAAATGCATAAAAATATAAAAAAATTAAAATGTATTATTTAATAGATGCCTCCTTATATATTTAAAAGTAACCAACATAGAGATTCAGTTTAATGGTGCTACCTAAAATGTAAAGTGGCTTTATCTTTATACTCAAAGTCCTATTGATATTTTGGGGGGAAAACTAAAAGATCTGCAGGATCCACTTTCATGTCTACGTAAGACTCATGTAGGATTGTACTCACTTGCAAGTGGCCCAAGAAAAACTTGATTCAGGACTATTTTTAGAAAGAGGTAATACATTTTTACAATTACTTCAAATAAACAATTTAAAAACTTTGTCCTTAAGTTTCAAAAACACCTCAGAATTCATTGTTCCTTTACACGTAAACAGTGGACCTAAAACTGGAACTAAGTTTCTCTGTGACAGTGAACTGGTATTATCGATAGATACACCAAGTTTATTTGCAAATTAGTTAAGATTCTATAAATGGGATTTAGGACAATATTGAAAGTAACAAATTAATTATAAGAAAAAAGGTTGTAGGCCAGGCGCGGTGGCTCAAGCCTGTAATCCCAGCACTTTGGGAGGCCAAGGCGGGTGGATCACGAGGTCAGGAGATCGAGACCATCCTGGCTAACATGGTGAAACCCCGTCTCTACTAAAAATACAAAAAAACTAGCCGGGCGTGGTGGCGGGCGCCTGTAGTCCCAGCTACTCGGAGGCTGAGGCGGGAGAATGGCGTGAACCCGGGAGGTGGAGCTTTCAGTGAGGCGAGATCGCGCCACTGCACTCCAGCCTGGGCGACACAGCGAGACTCCATCTCAAAAAAAAAAAAAAAAAAGAAAAGAAAAAAGGTTGTAATGGAAGCAATTTCTTCCATGTTAAACTTCAAGTAACAATAAATTAGCCTCCCATGTTGAGAGTCTGCAGTTAGGACAGAGGAGAATGTAATGTATGGAAAATGAGGCCTTAAAATCCTCCTTTCCTTCAATTTTAAAATCAAATAAATTTTATCAAAAGAGATTCAAGTTTCAGTGAACTGCCACTGAATTTTAAACGTAAGGGATCAATATATCCTATTTACCTCATCTTTGATGATTTTCATGAAAGGAAATATGACTCTCACGTTAGTTGCCGTTCTTAAAAGCTGGTAGCATTGATCTACAAAAACTTGTTTTGAAGGATTAGATTTAAGCTGTAGTTTACTCCATATGAAAATCAACTCCCTGTAAATGAGAAAAAAAGAGAATTATCAAAAATACAGTTTATTCAAATACAAACATTAGCTATCTTTCCCTGATTCTATAGTGCCCTGACTGCAATGTATATGAGTGTAAATATGTATTACGTTCACTCCCAAGCTACTTCTGCTACCTATATGAAACTAAAAAAAGTTGGGAGAGGAAGAAATGTCAGAAATCACAAATGTACAGTGGTAAGGAATGAATTCCAACAATATGTTGGCATACCTAAGATGTCTCTACTACTGGGTCAAAACAGAAATTCTAATACTCATTTGCCAATACTGAGATTACTTAAAAATAATAAATTCTGGCCTTTAATTAATATTTTACTTGTAAATTTGGAAACCAATGTTGTAGACTATTTATAAAGAAATGGTTCATACTTTTCATTTTCAATTTATTAAGACATCAAAAGTTCTAAAGATTAAAACTGTAAGTATGTTATAGTATTGATTCTGAAATAGTATGTTTCAGATATCATACTTTTAAACAGACAGGCTGTGGACCATTTGAACTATTTCATATGCAGATTCTTTTCTCAAATACAGCCACTGTTATTTGATGCACAAGGCTAAGAGCAGTGGGTTTTGAGACAAAGGCAAATCATATGATAGAGCTGATATATTTCGATATCACATTTTAGCAAATTAGAATTCTTCAAAACATGTCATAAAAGTGTACAAAGCATCATAATCTAAAAGTATTAAAATAATTAATGAAAATAGTTTTTAAAAGTGATGAGCATATACTTTGAGCTCAGCACACACAGGTATTAAGTCTAAGGAGGGCTTGATTACCATCATGAGGGTGCACATAGTCTACTTAGACAATACAGAAAACACAAAACAGAAAATGACAGCAAGCAACATACAAGAAGTAAAACCAAAATTCCACTTCCATTTCATGCTAGCTATTTATTAAGTTTCAGTCCACTATCCCCCCTTTTTTTGCACTCATACTCTTTTAGAATTCTCTTGAGGTTTCATACCTTCCTACCGCATCTCTAGCTTTTACTGCTTTCCAGTTTTCATGCCTGGGTGTTTCAATTTACATTACTTTCCATCACCTTAACCCACCCAGAACTAATCATATTCCTGCAAAATTGATGATCTTTTCCTAGATCAGTCAGTGACACTAAACATTCCTCTATCCTCATCTGGTTCTAACCTGTTTATCTTGCAGTGTCTTTACATTTCAAGTATACTTTTGCCCTCAGCTGTATCACTCTTTCTCAATGTTACCCTTTTAGGCCCTTTAATTTTACAGGTGTATTTCTAGAGTGGTTTCTAACCTGATCTGTTTTCAGCCTCCCTGATCACATTTCATTTAGTGCTTATGCTATAAAGTTAACAGCAATAGAAATGTGGGTTTTAGAGTTAGGAGTTTCAGGATTTGAATCTTAGGAACTCCTTACTCTCAGCTAAACTGCTTTATTTATTTTCACTTTTGTTTATACTGACTGCTGTACTTGGAAAGTGCTTCATGCCTAAGATGAGCTTATCTTTCAAAGGCCTTATCAAGTATCTCTTCAGGAAAGCCTTCACGAATACCCCAAACTAAAGTGATATCTATTTCAGAAAAGATTCCTCTTACTGATTCATGCCTATCATATGCTTCCTTGTTTATATTTTATAGGTCCTACCTATTTCCCCAACCCTTAATATATTGTAAATATATACAATGACACATTGTTTAGTGGATGCAGTGGCAAGAACATGGAATTGGAAATAAGAGAGACCTAAATCTCAATACAGCATTATACACTAGCTGAAGTGGCACACCCAGTTCAATGAGTCACCCTTTTCTAGGAAAAGCCCTAAAATACAAAGGTAGAAGGCCAGTGGCCATGTCTCCTGTGTGACCCTCCTCTGCATTCCCCTTCAGATATTAATTCAAGGGTGGGAAAATGATCCCAGTCAGGCTTGTCAGAATCTCTGGGATGTTCTCAATTCTAAACTATTAAGCTTGGGGTTTGCTGATATTCCTGCTGGTCTGCAGCAAGAGAGACTGAAGCCAAATGACAGAAAAGAAACAGATTTTGAAAAACATTATCAATGTCAGTGTCCCTGGTAGCAGTTACCTTTGAGAACCACCTGTGGCCTTCCATGTAGCTTTCATGTAGCCCATACTGCACCCTAAATATTGTCCTATACTAGTTAGGCACAGGTGCTATCACTTGCAAACTAGTACAAATTCCAACTCCATTTCTTACTAGCTGTATGATTGTTATCTCTTTTATATACAGTTTTCTTATACATAAAGTTTGGGATTATTCCTATTCAGCATCTTTATCCAAAGAATTAAGAGAGATAATTGAAACACCTAGGTGAAATGTCTGGCATATACTTCCCCTAAATGCTGAAAGCCTGTAATATGTACATTGCAATATCCTAATAAGTTTGCCAAGAGAAGGCTACTACTATGGATTTTTGCTTTAAAGCAGGCAAAGCAGAAATCTTAGGATAGTGTTATGAAGCTCCATTTTGACTGGATTTACAACATGGGATCTTAGGTGTTAATTGTACAGTGGATTCTGAAGGAAAACAAAAAACAATGAAAAAATCCTGAAAACCATTGATAGTCTTTTAGAAGACCAAAAGAGCAGGTTTAATGAAGCTTATACACGTTTTCGTTTATTCAATGTGTGCGTTAGAAAACACAGCACATTTCTCAGGTAACTAATACAAGACCCTATTAACTACTAATATTACCATTAAGTCATCTACTTTCTGAGGAAAACCTATATAATGAGGTCAGTTACCCTTACAATGCAGATTTTTTTTTTTTTTTTCAAACTTGACCCATTTATTTTAAGTAATTTTAATATAGCAGAGGCTGGAAGACTGCCTAAGTTTGAATCCTGGCTTCACTAGTTACTAGCTGAATGGCTTGAACACAGTATTGAATGGCTTGAACACAGTATTATCTCCATAAGCTTGCTGGGTTAAATGACATATGCATATATAAAGCAAAGAATATAGGAAGCACTCGGCAAATATTTGCGGCTATTATTATTATTATTAATGATTGTGAAAGAGAAATGGGTTTAGCAACTTGCCCCATTGGCTTGGGATACAGCAAAACTGTGGATCCGGTTCTATTCACACAGAGGGAAGATAGATGACAAGCTGACTCATAGGCAAGGCCAGGATGAAATGGACAGCACAGACTTTGGAGGCTGAAAAGAATCCTGCTCATCAAATTACAGTGAAAATTAACTTCTAGAAGGAAGAAAAGGGACTTTTTCTAACATTCAGAAATATAGAAAAGAGGTAGAAGAAATAAGAGGGTAGGCCATCAGAACGCACACTACTTAGAAGGAAGAGACAAAAAGAAGGCTAAAGACTCCTTTTTGGTTAGGCAGCTGGAGACACTGAGCTTGTATTCTTAGAAGGTGCCTGTGGCCAGCAGCTGGAAGACAGGCATTATAATATGTTTAAGGTCCTTCCCTAAACAGTAGAGATGGGTTACCAATAGAAGAAGAAAATAAAATGTATTTTTCTTTTCTTTTATTTGTGTGTGTGTGTGTGTACGTATACTTGTTTCTAGTTATTTATGAGTATATTACAATGAAAGAATTAAAGTTACCCTGTTTAAATAGTGTGATATAGCTCAGGGCAGAGAACATTCCTATTCCCATAGGAAAAGATCTATTATAACTGTCATGACTGTTTTCAGTTTCCAAATAACCACATATCAAAAAATGATAATACTTCAAAAATCACAGTTATATGCAGTGTAACAACATTTCAGTGAACAGCAGAATGCGTATACAACAGTGGTCACATAAGATTATAACATCATTTTTACTGTACTTTTTCTATATTTAGATATGTTTGCATAGACAAATACCATTGTATTATAACTGCCTATAGCATTTAGTACAGTAACACTGCCATACAGGTTTGTAGCCTAGAAGCAGTAGGCTACGTCATATAGCCTAGATGTGCAGTAGGATATACCATCTAGGTTTGTACCTCTACAATATTCACACAAGGAAATTGCCTACTGACATACTACTTAGAATATATCCCCATCATTAGGTGCTGCATAACTGTATATAAGGGCGTATGTATGTCTTACCACCACCTCCTAATCCCTTTCTCTATTTGAAATTCCAATTTACATGGTATAATTTTAAATAAAAATTAGCATAACCTAACTAAAGGTATATTGTAACCCCTAGGAAACAAATTTACCTGTTTCCAGATCCAGGTCTGCTACTAACTAGCTATTTGACTCTTATCTCTGAGTTTGAAGATTTTAATCTATAAAACAAGAATAGGGCCAGGCACGGTGGCTCATGCCTGTAATCTCAGCACTTTGGGAGGCTGAGGAGGACAGATTTACTTGAGCCCAAGGAGTTTGAAACCAGCCTGGGCAAAATGGTGAATCCCCGTCTCTACAAAACAAACAAACAAAAATTATCTGGGCATGGTCACACACATCTGTAGTCCCAGCTACTGAGGAGGCTGAGGCAGGAAAATCACTTGAGCCCAGGAAGTTGAGGCTGCAGTGAGCTCTGATCGCACCACTGTATTCTAGCCTGAGTGACAAAGTGAAACCCTGTCTCCAAAAAACAAAAACAAAAACTAACCAAGAATATTGAAGTATTATGGTTTGCAGCTATATGCCTTCAAGCTATTGTTTTAAGTATTTGAGAATTTAAAAAAATGTTTATAGCCCATGATCATTTCAGAGTATTATGTTTAGCAAATGAAACCTAGTTTTCTGTTAAGAATATAATGAAACAGCAAAGTGGTAAGAGTTTTGTGTGTTTATGTCTGTATATGGGTGTACTGGAGTCGAGGAAACAGAAATTCTTAATAGCCCCTGAAGAGTGTTTTTATTTTAGGTACCTTAAAACACTCATATTACATTTTAAATTACATGATTGCTAGGTAAACCTGCTGCTTCATATATTCTAGCAAGTTTTAAATGTTTTAAAACTCAGACTCCAAATTAAAATTTAATTTCAAACCATTGCTTCGTTATAGCACATCCCTTAAACATTTACACCACCAGTTTAGTGGCACATTATCATTTTCTTTTTAAATTCTCTAGTTCTTAGAATCTACTGTTGTTCCTTGCAATAAAAAAAATTGATTAATTTTTTTTAAAGTAGCTTGATATTTTCACACAATTTAAAAAACAAAGTTCAAACTGCAGTTTTCTTTCTGTTGCCCATCTTACCATTTCAATTTCTTTATTTGCGAACACTTACCAGATACAGTACATATCCCCATTCTGGAGCTGTGGAATAAGAAAGGATTCACAGAGTTGCAAGGCTAACATAGTTTTGCCTTCTTTTTCGGCATTACAGATGATATCAATTCCACTCTTACAATCAGTTTTCAATAAATGCTGTAAGAGGAAAAGAGAAATCAGTTCATATCATTAAAAGTATCTAAGAAGCTAGTTGCAATAAATGTTTAAACATTCAAAATGAATTACTTAGATTTCTAGTTTTCTTCTACAAAGACAATGATGACTTGTACAGAAATATTTTCATGGTTACATAGTTTCACTGTACAGCACCTACATTTTACAATGACTACTTTTAATCTCATTCATGTCCACAACCTATAGGTACATATGATCCATATTAGGAAAAGATTAATTCCTTCACCTTAAGAAACAAAATAAACATGAGCATTTTACCTCTAGTACTTTATTTTAAAGGCAAGATCATAATGCTTCTTGGGTTTTTTTTTTTTTTTTTTTTTTTTTTTACTCCTGGCAAGCTGTGAGCTTGTTGACTTTTATTTGACCTCTTCTCCATCACATCAAAAGTGCAATGTGAATAATACTTATTAATGAGTATATTTTATTGATTTCATCATTTGTTAATATCAGATTTTGACTTAATTCAACATGACCTTAAGTTATGGTGCCAAAAGAAAACACATCTAGATAATGTAATCCTTAAATCTTTGGCATTACTGTAAAAGGAATTTAACAACAACAGTGGGCTACTATTTTTTTTTGGTTTTTTTTTTTTTTTTTTTTTTTTTTTTTTTGGCAGGGTTAAAATGGTAATAGGCAAAAATAGTCTCAAACAATACCTCCCGGAATAGCTGATCTTCTACAGGTGACATAAACAGACATGTGAAGAGTGCTTGATGGAAGTATAAGTCTTTACTGATTTCTGGGTGATTTATACAAGATTTAATAAGAGCCATTGCTTCGGGTATGCGTTCACAAGCAATTAGGTATCTGGCACGTAGTTCAAAGAACAGTGGATTTTCAGAACTTAAATATTTGTTCACTATATTAAAAAGAAAACAGACTCTATTACTCTCAAGAAAAGATTCTCTCAAACTTTGTTCTTTGAAACTTTACCACTAAAATATGGTTTCTAATTAGATTTAACTACTTAAATAGCATTTTCCTTAGTAGGAGTTTATTTGTGAAAAGAATATTCAGTTATATGGTTGGAAAAAGGAAAATAAGAGTGACACCAAAACAGTGCTCAAGAAATATTTGTTGATTTCTTCTCAGTCTAAAAAGTAAATAACAGAAACAAAATTTTAAAAGAAAAAAAATTTTCTTCTTTCAGTTCATTAATATGTTAAAATATGTTCCAAGTAACATGGGTCTATGTCTTTTTAGTCTAAGATTACATACTTTATCTTCTTACTGCTCAATATTTTCTTTAAGATTAAAAGGCTGAATCCTAGTCTGTCACATTAAAACCATGTTAGTTCACATTAATTATAGAGATGTAATCTGAATTAATGAAAAAGTTGAATCACAAGAAAATATATTTTATTTAAAGATAAAATTAATCCAAAAGTAGTGCCAAATAGGACTGCTTATTAATATACATTTATGTATCACTAAGGATAATTACTAATTAATACTTTACACAATTTTAAAATATATAAACACCATTAGCTACATAACTTTATTTAGACCTAACAACAACCTTATGATGGGTATTATGATACTAGCTTTATAGATTGCAAAACTGAGTCTCAGAGAGGTCAAATGACTTGCCCAAGGACAAATAATTAAGTGGCAGAGCAGGAACTGGAACCCATATTTTTATGATTTTGAATCCAGAAGTATTTTAATTACTTATATTTAATCAGTAGCTTCTAAAGTGCTTACAAATGTTTTATTTTGGCTTAAAAATTTGTCTTGCAATTCTGTTTACAATATATGATACTGACTTGTATAGTTAATGCAAAGATAACTTCACTCTGGTCTTTCCCCTAATCATCACCAACTAGAGAAAAGTCATCCATATCAATGAGGCTCTAGAGCAGCTTTTCCCAAAGTGTGAGGTATGCTAGTATAGGTATCAAAGGAGTATTTATTATTTTAATGTAATTCCCAGCCTAAAAGGTCATCAGCCCTCAGACCAACCAATAACAGGTTTATTCTAGATTCTACGAGTGAAGCCTAAATCTATCCCTTAAAAGCTCAAACTTTCTTCTCCCCTGTCCTCACTTCTCTTGAAGCTCTGTCCTTGTCTAGCTTCTTCCCCTCTGCGCACATGCCGTCTCCTCATAATTTTCTCCAGTCTGTCACCCTTGCCTTTCCTGTATTTGACTCTTCATACTTCTTCAGTAATCCAGCTCTTCCTCTTCAGCTTCAACTCTCTCCCTTTTCATTTTTTTTTTCTTTTTTTTAACTCCCTTTCCAAGATCCACACCTCAAACACCAGTGTCCTTTTTACCCCTTGGGTTCTTTATAACACTGTCACATATACCTTAGCCCTATCCTCCTAGTCTTGTCCCACCTCCCATCCCTTCAAAGCTCCTCCTCCACTTAACTGCATTCACAACTCACCCTAACCCCTTAACCTGTGACTAACAGAAATAACCTGCTCAACAATATCTGTGGAATGAAGTGTCTTTCTCACCAAACCAAGGTCTAACTGGTTCCAGGGTTGGGAGGTCTTGTTTTTTCCCCATTGGCTGTCTCATAACTAAACTCCATTGGCTCTCTCCACATTTTTAAATGTTTTCTACATTTTTGTGCTTATTCACTGTTACTGAGCTTACACTCTACAGTTTTAGTGATCCAAAATGTTCTGGGGTTCAGGAATAATGTGGGGAACATTTTAAAAAAGAATTAACAGCAGTTGACAAAGCCTCCTGCCTTGAAAGAAAAATCTGGCCTACAAAGGACCACTGTTAAATCAGATTGGACAGGAGGTGATATCAAAGAAATATGCAGGTAGTAAGGGTATGAGACAAAACTTCTAATTCATGAAGTTTGGGAAATACTGCTCTAGAGTACTTGGAATTCAAATTTATTCATTCAGTTAGTCACTTATTCACTCACACATTCATCATGTGGTCATTCATTCAATCCACAAATACTTATATTAAGCATCTACTCTGTACCAAGCACTGGGCTAGCTACAGGATATGCAGTAGTAGTGACAAAAATTCAGAGTTCCAGCCTTCATGAAGCTTCCTGTGTAAGGGAAGGGAGATTCCATATGCTTTCATGAAAAGCAGACTTTTTGTTTCTTAAAAAACAGAAAAAGATGTTCCTACTTAAACAGATTTTAAAAATACAACTGAAGTGACAAAAATACCCTCTCTGTAAATAAGTAACATCTAGTAGATGTGTTACCACTCAGAATTTCCATTACGAGAAATAAATGTACCGATCCGGGTGTCAGAAGTCACTTTGGGCCAGGTTACAAAAACACTGTTAATGTGAAAATACATCACTCCCATTATTCAGTATTATAAAATGAAGAAAAATCACTATTACTGCTCTAGTTAGTAAATGAAAGTGTATTTGCTTCTCACAAATGTTGGTTTGGTTTTGAATCTCCTGAAGTACCTATCTCCTGAGATGCTGGCTGAGCTTTAAGGACAGCTTGCAACACTGGATCTTCCCATGGGCCACCATCTCTAATGATTCGAGTCACCAGTTCCAGATTCACATTTCCATATCTGCGGAGGTGATTCTGGCATTCCTAGGAGAGAAAAATCATTTTGGCTCTGTGAATTTAAAGGGGTTAAAAACTAAACTTGATCATCATTGTCAGTAAAATGACTGATGGCCAGTGAGGCAGCTATTAAATTATAAAAGAGAAAGGGTTACTACTGTAACCTAAGTAGGGTGTAGAAACCCCATGAACACAAATAGGCTTTAATGCCAAAGGTTATACAGCAGTATCTGTATAATTGGACTTAGAAAATCCCAAACAGGGATGACGTGTAACCTAAGGGACACATCATTTCTAGGAAAAGAACCAGGTTGCAAAAAAATGAAAAATGTTCAGTTAAATTTATATAAAGGTTCATAAAGTTCCTCTCAACAATGGCAGGCAAGAGCCTGACAAGAAAAAAAGTGTGTGGTACGGCAGGGGGCGTGGGGTGCCTGCTAAATGTACAGTCTCTCTCTGGCTGGCAGGTAGACAAAAGTCTCCTGTCCTGATCCCAAATATATAATCTAAGTCGTGGTAGAAGGCTGCAAGATGGAGATTCTATTTCCCTTTGTTAGATTTGCAGTTTTGGGATTAAAAAAATGACAGGTTAAAGAAATCTATAAATAAGTAAATCCAACCTCTGCTTTAGATTTAAAATAAAGACGTATTGTTAAGTTGGGCAATAGTTGTGAATTTGTCCACACATTTTCTGGGTTTTTAAAAAAAGGTATTTGAAATGTTTTTTCAGAGAATCTGCTTGGACTTGTAACATGAAATTTGTAACAAGTCTGTAAGCAATGAATCTTAGTTTACTGAATTTATAAATCTCATTTATTAGATTTAGATTTATAAGCTTTGTTTAGTTTGATTATGCTTTCTGATTAATTACATACTTTGTTAAATATTGTTGGTTTTTTTTTTTTGAGATGGAGTCTCACTTTGTTGCCCAGGCTGGAGTGCAGTGGCGCGATCTTGGCTCACTGCAACCTCTGCCTCCTGGGTTCAAGTGATTTTCCTGCCTCAGCCTCCCAAGTAGCTGGGACTACAGGCTTGTGTCACCATGCCCAGCTAATTATTTGTATTTTTAGTAGAGACAGGGTTTCACCATGTTACCAGGACAGTCTCGATCTCTTGCCCTTGTGATCTGCCCACCTCGGCCTCCCAGAGTGCTGGGATTACAGGCGTGAGCCACTGTGTCCGGCCAAGGTATTGTTTTTTAAAATGGTTCAGAGAATCAAATTTGACAATTTAAAAAGATTAACTGAATTATCTAGTAAAAGTATTATTTTCAAAAATGCATAAATAGAGCTTAAAGTGTTAAGAAAAAAACTAGATGTAGAAACTGGCGATGTTAAAAAAAAAAGTGAGTATTGTACATCAATCAAAACACAAGCAACTGCCAGAATTCTGTGCTCACAAAATCTCTCAGATATTAAAATCTCTCAGATATTAGTAGCAGTTATAAAGCAAAGCTTCAGAATTTAAAAAACATATCTTCACAAATGTTACTTATTAGACGAATCAAGGCTACATATTCAAAGTGGCTACAAACACCTTGCTTTTATTAAACTCTCATATTCTTTCATAATTTGCTGAGATTATATAGTGATTTATATATGCCACATTGCATTCCTGGTTAAAATAGACAAAAGAGGTTTTACTTGTTTTATGAGAGAATAAAGTAGTAGAAGAAATCAAGCTTTAAAATAAAGAATCATTCAGTCAAGTAAAAACATCACTTGTAAATAGTCAAACGTTATGAAAATAAGTATCTTCTAAAAGGTATTTAAGGTTGGTCCCAAATTAAGCAATCAAGCAAACAAAAATCCTATAAACAATGGGCAAGTTACTTAACCTCTCTGCTCTATCAGTCAATTCCTCTGTAAAATGGATACTAAAACACCTACTTCATAGGATTGTTGTGAGGGTAAAGTAATGGTATACGGAGAGTGCTTGGAACAATGCCTAGCACCTCGGCAGCACTCAAAAGACATTAGCTATTATTTCTTCTAGTATTTTAACAGTTTGAATAAATACTCTAGGGCATTTAATTTCCTTGGCATGAAATTAATTGCTGCATTTCCACATGTCAGCATGTTAAAGCATTCATTAAATATGTGGTAAATATAAAGGTATGAATTTAACATACATGGAACATTGTAATGATTCTTGGCAACAGCTTCATGGGTAAAAACAAAGATCACCTGAAACCTCCCAAGGTAAGCAAGGTAGCAAGCTCCCAAATTACTCTAGACATACAGATGACTGCCCTGAAAATTCAACTACTGTAAGCTATCTTTTGGTCCAAGCAAAGCACAAGAAATAAGGTAAGTTGGACACTAGTCCCTGAGTCATTGGTGAGCTTAGTTCTGCTGCTCAGCCATGGGACAATCCATCTTTCTAGTTGTCTAAGGATAGGTGAGGCATCAGTCAGTGCTATGGGACTTAGAACTGGACTTAGACAAAGTCAAGACATATTTCCAACTTCCTAAAGTTGGCTGAAAATAAGAAACACTTGGAGCTCTTTTTAAAAAACAGATTCCTAGGACCTAATTTAGACCTACTGAATCAGAATTTCTAGGGGAAAGCCCTGACAATTTGAATATTTAACAACTCTCACCCACAGGCAACTTTGGAACACTTTTAAAATTACACCTCCCACATTTAGTGTATACTCCCATAAATGATTACATAATGAATTATATACTTGTACTCTTGCCGATCTTTGTTAAAAATTAGTAAACTAGCTTCCATTCCTTTTTCTAAGATAAAAATGAATTATAAATGGTGTTTTTGTGGATGTACACTTCGGGGGTCAAAAATACCATATTTTGGAGAGCACTCCTATAGAGAACAGCTCAGGATAGGAAACAGGTGAAATAAAGATTTCATTTTGGTCTGTTTAAAAAGACAAAGGAAGAAAGAACAATAAGCTTACAAATATTTTTTGGCTCCTTGTTCCTTAACTAGAATAGTGGCTTTTTTGGATGATATTCAAGGTAACACCTCCAAAGTGAATAAGGAAGCACTTAAATTACTGTAGAATTCACAACTTATTCTCTCCTTAGGGTATATATACACATTGTATTTTTCTTTCTTTTTTTTTTTTTTTTTGAGACAGAGTCTCAAAAAAAGGTAAGTCGCCCAGGCTGGAGTGCAATGGTGCGACTTTGGCTCACTGTAACCTGGGCCTCCCAGGTTCAAGCGTTTCTCCTGCCTCACCCTCCCGAGTAGCTGAGATTACAGGTGCCCATCACCATGCCTACCTAATTTTTGTATTATTAGTAGAGACAGGGTTTCACCATGTTGGCCAGGCTGGTATTGAACTCCTCACCTCAGGTGATCTGCCCACCTCGGTTTCCCAAAGTGCTGGGATTACAGGCGTGGGCCACCATACCCAGCCATACATATTGTATTTTTCTAGAATATTTACTTAAATAATAAATTGTGCCTCTATCTTAACTTAATCCTTTATTAAGTCATCAGTCTATTATTATTGATACCCACATTACACTGTGCTAAATATAATCCCCTTAATTACTTCCATTCAACTTTGTGTCTTTGCCAAAGGTGGAGAGAAAATACAACTCCATCACTTCTTTCAGAGTCCATTTCTTAATGTTTTACTCCAAAAGGAAGATTTCTTTTCCCTGAACTAGTTGCCATTTTGGAGAAGGCACCTACAACATGTGTCTGTGAAGCTACAGATCAGTGTTCTGGCCATTCTACATAATTGGTCTGGATCCATCAGCAGTTTATCATAGGATGAAAGTCTTACTACTTTAATCTCAAATTTAAGGACTTCTGAACTTACCTACCTACTCATTCACCTATTACACATCATGAATCCTTTTCTTCAGTCTGGTTTCTCTCACATCTCCCAAAATTCACCTTGTCTTTTCTTACCTATGCCATTTCTTATGTCATTCTCCTACAACTTCCATAAACGTATCTAAATCCTATCTTTACACAATCCCACTTTCCCCAAGAAGCTTCTACTAGCTACCTTAATCCATAATAAACTTAATTTCTTCTCCTGCCATATTGAACATTTGTGCTACATTATTATGTAAGAGGAAGGCCTTGCATTACTATCTTAAGTATTGACATCTTCTTAGGTAGTTAAAAGTTTTTTCAGAGACAAGAAAGGAAAGATGTGCCAGAGAAGATACATTCCCAATAATAAATAACTTTTTAATCAAAATAGGGTTTTATAGAAATCTGTGTAAATGGAAGCACTATGGAGTCTGAATGAAGATTCCAGAATAAAGCTAGAGACCACCACCTATCCAATTCACTCATAAGCAAGTTACTGCAGCAAATTAAGACAAAAATGTAAAAGGTCTTCAATATGGTTAATATTATAAAAACATAATCTTTGAATTACAGTAGTCTTTATACTTTGAAATGAGATGAGAATAATCATAAATCTTATTACACGTTCATTGGTTATCTCATAGCAAAGCATTTCATAAAGTTATAAAATTTAAGGATGTTATGCATTTTTCTTTTACAAAAAGGCAATCATGTTTAATTTGCCATTCTTTTTTTATGGTAGGTTCCTGAGGAATATTTACCTTGTATTTTCAAAAATTAATCATTCTGAGCTTGCCCATATAAAATAAAGGGGACAGTTATAACAATGAAAGAAGTTACTGTTTTTCAATACAAAGTTTTTACAAAGAAAGTAACTTAAAATGAACGTTTGGAAGTATTTGCATTTATTACATGATTGCTGTTGCCAAAAATCAGTATGTCACCTATAATGCTTCTATTATGCCATTAAAAAACTTAAGAATTTTCTGTTGAAAAATTTTCAACTGGAGCATTTTAATGAGTTTTTAATTCATTAGTAAAAGTGGTTAGTATTAAAGAAAACATGGATTGACTTTAGGAATACAAATTTGGTAGTCAAATTTTGCATAATTCACGGAAGGCATTTTAAACTGAGCATCATGATTCAGAAAAGAAAATTTTCCTTTTTTTAATTTTGCTCATCTTTGTTTGGATTTATTATTTATTTAACTTTAAATTCTGGGATACATGTGCCGAACATGCAGGTTTGTTACATAGGTATACATGTACCATGGATTTTCTGCACCTCTCAACCCATCATCTAAGTTTTAAGCACCACATGCATTAGGTACTTGTCCTAATGCTCAGACAAGAAATTTGCTATCAAAAATATCCTTTTAACTTATGACCAAACATCAAAGTAAACTGAACCTAAAATCTGACTTCAAATTACTGTATCACTGTGATACAGTAATTTTGAAAATGTTTCAAAAATACACCATAATCACACTACTGTCAGTGACTTTATACTGTTGAATTTAAAACATTATTTTAGTTTTATCCTTTTTAAATGTACTTTTGTTTTATAACGTAGATAGTATGAGTACATGTGCATAAGTAATATACGCACAAAGGGGATATGTGCTTAAACTGTATTTTAAAAACTGTATGGTATATCATACAAGTTCCAGAAGTCTGGAGACCCTGGTCTTAGGTATTACTTGTTTTTGTATTTGTGTTTGAGGCTGAATATAAAACTCATGTTTGTCTTCTATTGATTATCATGTCAGTTTTCTTCACCATCTCCTGATTTGTTTGTTCTTTGCCATTTCTACAATTACCATTCTAGTCTAGGCGTTTGTTGACTACCACTCAGATCACCAAAGTAAAGTTTCTTCATCCCTCCCCATCCCTAATAAGGCAGTCTTTAGAAGGTTTTAAAATCTTAGACAATAAAGTTCTCAAGATAGCAGTATAAATAAAACATTTAAACCTGTGCTTTAGCCATATACATTACTGTAAACATATGAATATATCTTTATAATAGATTAGGGAATATGGCATAGAAAGAATTCGAATGCTGGGTTGAGAGTAAGACTTAGGTCCTCATTCTGCTTCTATAAACCTCAACTCTGGTGGGGCTTAATTTTCAGATATGTTAAATAAGGGAATTGGATTAATAATTTTTAAGATGACTGTCAGTCTCAAAATTATAAAAATGTATGAATGCCTATAAGTTACATTATTTGATTTTTTAAAATAAGTAGAATTATGTATTTACTGAGCTATTTAAGTATATCCTTTTTGGGACTTTGGAGTTGTCCCTTTTTTGCAATTTCACTTACATTCATGGAAGATACTATGAACTCAACCTTGGCAAAAATGTACAGATCCTTTAAGAAAAAAATTTTTTAAACAAGATATCTTTCCAGTTAACTGATGATAACTGAGGTATTTATCCTCTTTAGTCATCTTTACTTAGAACATCTGTAACAGAGAACTGTTTTGCTAGCAGGTAAATAAGTCTCTGTCAAATCCTTCATGCCCAAACAAAGGGAGAAGGAGAAAGTTTATATGTACTACAGTTTAATTTGGTAGATCATGGCCTATGAGAGAGTACAGAGGAAGCTTCAGTGAAAGACAACTACACCTCTCTTATGAGACTTTCTTACCTCTGTGTAATGGGGCTGGCTGCATTTAGTTTGGGTCATCCCTCATTCTCTCAATGGAAAGAATGCTCTCATGAAAAGCCATATATATATATACACATACACACACCACACACACACATATATATGTGTGTGTGTATATATATGTATATATATGTGTTTTTTTTCTTTTGAGACAGAGTTTCACTCTTGTTGCCCCGGCTGGAGTGCAATGGCGTGATCTCTACTCACTGCAACCTCTGCCTCCCAGGTTCAAGCGATTCTCCTGCCTCAGCCTCCCCGAGTAGCTGGTATTACAGGCACGAGCCACAACAACCTGCTAATTTTGCATTTTTAGTAGGGATGAGATTTCTCCATGTTGGTCAGGCTGGTCTAGATCTCCCAACCTCAGGTGATCTGCCCGTCTTGGCCTCCCAAAGTGCTGGGATTACAGGCGTGAACCACCACGCCCAGCCCATGTATCTTATTTTTAATGTGGATATAAAAGTCACTCAGGATTTCTGTCCTTTAGGCTCTGCTGCATGCCTGATGCACTTCTGAGAAGCGGCAACAAGAATGATATTGATCACACCCCAAATCCCTACCACCTGCTATTTCCTCCAGCCCTTGTTGTTACAAGCATGGGGTAGCGGGGGACATGACTGGATACCACTAGAAGTTCTCTCTTTCTCTCTGTATTATTTTTTCCTCTCTCACACATTTCCCTGTTTCATCGCATTCAGTCAATCAAGTATTATTTGTTCCCCTGCCCCCCCCCCCACCCCGTCAATCTGGTTTCATCCCTGAGCAATTGACATCAAGCTCCCATCCTAATTTCCAGCATTTATCATTATTATTTTCCCTCATTTTACATTATTTTTGTCATTTCATTGGGAATCTCGAAAACTGCTAGATATAATGATGATGAGGCAGATGCATCATATGAGAAATATAAACAAAACTACTGGAAGTAAAAGGCTAAGAAGAAAATTTTTATAAGCCAGTAAATGTAACATTTGGCTCTAAGAATGAAGTTTCTTCTAGAAATAACAGAGAGGAAAAATTATAGGTAAGAAGAGTTAGAACTTTTTACTTGAACAACTGAGATTTTAGGAGATCAGAAATTCATGAAAGAAAATAATAAATCTAATAGCATGGTTTTGGTATTGTTGTAAAAATAAAAATCCAGGTAGTAAGACTTGAGAACTCATGCCCTTCACCAGACAGGCTCTACTGCCTACCTTAAAAACAATGACATGATCATTTTGCCAGGAATTATGCCAAGCACTTTACTCATTTAACCCATAAAGTTACTATGCAGCAAGTATAGTTATTGCCCCCATTTTACAAATAAATAAAGTGATACAGAAATTATGAAACTTGCCCAGGATGACACAGTGTAAGCAGCAAAGCTGGTAAACTCACGGTGGAAATACAGCGGGGGAAAGAGAAGTTAACTCAAATCCAACAAAGAATACCTTGGTATTCAAAGTGTGGTTCGGGGCTAGCAGCATTAATTATCACCTTGGAGCTTATCAGAAATGCAGACTCTCAGGCCCCCTCCCACAACTACTGAATCATAATCTAAATTTTAACAAGATCCCCAGGTGATCTTTATGTACATTAAAATATGAGTAGGACTGTGTTTGTCCTACTTATAGGAGAAGAGAAAGAACACCATCTTATGCTGGTATGAATCTGTATGAAAGATGTATGGAGATGAACCACTTGGGGAGCTAGGGTTTGTACTTGCACAGTACAATATATTAAAAATATTTCAAAAAGTGACATTTGGGGTTGTCACTGAATTAGTCACTTATCACAATTAGTGACTATTATCAATGTCAGTCAAAAGCCTGGATAATTTGTAAGCTTGGAAAATACAAGGTTTTAGGGAGGTATACATGAAGATTACATGTTGGCCCTTCCTGAGTTCCCAAGGGCACAGGCCTGGGAAGCACCTACAGCAGAAGCTCAGGTCAGCAAATGAAGGATGTTTCTCTAAGTAAAGATAACATGAGAGCAAAAGGTGAAACCTCTCTTAGAAGGTAGGAGTTACAGGCTCAAGGAAATTCAGAGTAGGAAGAAGCCACAGTAACAAAAGTGGCGGAAATGGCAGAGACTTTTAAAAGGTGGGGTTGGGGGGTTAGTAGATGAGCTTTAGAATCAGCCAGGATTAGAGAGTGTCAAAGGATCAGAACAGGAGATAGAAAAGTATGCAAAACCGTTAACTTTTCCTTGAGAAATTTATTATTTTGATAACTGAATGGGCACCCTGCTTACAAGGGAAAAAATAAAGGAAATGTACCTTCACTAGTGTTATGTTTTCCATACATTTAAAGTGGAAGTTAAATATTGTCCCTCGTCTACTCCAAATATTTCAGTGGTTCCCATTATCAGTGGTCAGCTGACATCTCTATGAGGTATTTCTTTACCTCTCCATTTAATACTGAAATATCCTTCCCCAATATCACTATGCCAGCACTATCCCCATCCTCCTCTATTTTTCTCTAATGAATCTGTCAGTTTTTCATTTATAAAGGTTTGATTGGTCGGGCGCGGTGGCTCAAGCCTGTAATCCCAGCACTTTGGGAGGCCGAGACGGGCGGATCACGAGGTCAGGAGATCGAGACCATCCTGGCTAACACGGTGAAACCCCGTCTCTACTAAAAATAAAAAAAAAAAACTAGCCGGGTGAGGTGGCGGGCGCCTGTAGTCCCAGCTACTCGGGAGGCTGAGGCAGGAGAATGGCATAAACCTGGGAGACAGAGCTTGCAGTGAGCTGAGATCCGGCCACTGTACTCCAGCCTGGGTGACAGAGCGAGACTCCGTCTCAAAAAAAAAAAAATAAATAAAGGTTTGATTGTCTTTCTGTCCCTATACCAGAATTAATAACTCCACAATAGGAGGATTTTTCTGTTTTGCTTACTACTGTTTTTCTCAGACTTCAGTGCAAAGCATACTGTGAGGACTCAATAAACATTTGCCGAGTAAAATTTTAAGAATGGATTACCGAGAACACAAGCGTCAAAAAAAATGGAATGGAAAATTAATAAGTTTTAAATACTTGAATATATACTCTAATTGGAACAGAAGTTCCATGAGAACAGGTATTTTTACCACTTTTGCTGAATGTAAGAATGGTTAAAGTAGAATGTTCAATATAATGTACCTAATACAGCAGTCTGGTTGTCTATAAGCCTTTCTTTTAACACCATGGTAACAAATACAAGATACGTTGTCTGTATATTTCAGTTCTAAATGGGCAGTCAGGGAGACTTCACCCCTAGGGGGAGCTCAAAGTACATCTTCCTTTACTTCACCGAGTGGGTCAGGGTTGCTTCCCAGTAAGTAGTAAAAAGATCAAATGTCTTTCATCTACAGGAGAGGTCTTGAATCTTTTGTCATTCCCTTCTGAATTTACTCTCTTCTCTTCTATACCAGGTGCCCGGGAAAAAAAAAAAAAATCTTCTGCCTCCTAGCTGGGGAAAGCTATTATGAGAGAGAAAATCAAGGTACAGCCAAGGGAAAAAGTGGCATGGGATAGACAGCTTGCTTCAAGTCTGGCAAAGAAGAATCGTTTTTCACCAGGGAAAGTTCTAGGAATCCACAAGGGTGGTAGCAGGCTCTTTTCTAGCAAATGTGGAATATGAATTCCAGCTAGGAACTGCTTGGGAATACAGTTAAAAATTAATTATATGAGTTGTCTTTATCAGCCAGTAATAACAGGATCTTAAACACTGTCATGTTAGCAACCATTAAAAACTTACAAGCAATAAATAACCAATAAGCTGTATTTAGTGAGAGCATAATGGTCTATTTTAAGTGTAAACAAAATGTGAAGTAGTAAACTGTTTTTTACCTGGAATGATCCAAGAATATCCTTTAAGGGCTCTTCATAAAACTCATCTCTTCCAAAGAACAGCAGCAACTCAAAGAAACTCCTAGAAAGAATAAGTGAATAATTTTCATTGCTTCTTTGAGTGTTTTGCTCCAATTAAAAGATTATCAACTAGTAACAGCTATCTAATATCAAATATTTGACTTAAAATTTTTTGGTTTAAAAAAATTGTACTGATCACCAGAATTCATATTATGTTTTCTGTAAGATTTTAAAAGAAGTGCCTTCAAGGAAAATACAAAGAAATATACTTACAGTTTTAGAACTATAGAATGAAACAATTATATTACTCATGCCTACTAATGACCACAATGCAATACAATTTAATGGCATACAAGGTCACAACAATGATAGAGCTATACATGGAAGGATGATCTAAAATGAACCCGAAGTCTGGCTTCACCATAATATAATAGGACTCCAGAGAAAATCCAAAATCTCGTTTTTTTCAGGGTGATATAAGAGTTGGATAAAATTAACACAAAAACATAAGTTAGAGAATCACCATAAAACTCTTGGCCAACATTTATATTATAGCATATACTAACAACTATATCTAATAAATGACACATGGTTCCTCACACTAAGCTTACCTTGATTATCCCACTCATAACAGGATTGCTCAAATTCTGTAGTTCCTCATTTTTAAATAAATCATTTGGAAATACTGTTACTAAATATGTGCTCTTAATAATTTATGATTCATAAAGAAAAGAACATGAATGATTTCCTAATCATGAGCATGGAAAATTATAAAATTATTTATTGTTTAGCAATCCTAAAGTAGTACAAGTGACAAATCCCTCTAAATCTTAGATCTTAATTCATCTAGCAGATCCTCAAGTGTAACTACCTGAAGTTTTTTTTTAATAAATGGTTTTTGCTTTTAATCAAAACAAATCACTAATAGACTAAAATTATAAAATATAACTATGAGAATATATATGCTTTTAAAATTATATAAAAGACCTAAATATTACACAGTTACACACTTACAGCACAATCACCATATTCCATAACCTGACATTTTTATAAATTTGACTACTACAAATTTTAAAATATCAACGGACCAAAAAACTTAAAACCAGTCCAAAGCAAACTGATACACGGAGAAAGATTATTTGATGATTTCCTTAATTTAAATGCTTCTACAAGTTTGGTTAAAAAAAATAAAAAGTCAATAACCTAGTAGAAAACTGCAAGAGAATATTTCACAGAAAATAAATGCAAGTGGATTTTTTTTTTCAAATAGAAAAACATGCTCTTATTAATTGTCAGGCCAAAATTATAAAGATGAAATACTATTTCTCCTCTCATATTTATGAAAATAAAAGAGATGATGTATTCTATGATGGCTTTGGTGTATAGAAACAGGACTTGATAATCTTGTTGGAGGGAATATAAATGTTCCTATACTCATCACAATTTAAAAGGTACACATACCATTTGACCTAGCAGTTCTACTTACAGAAATTTCATCCTCGAAATATACATACATAAGCTCAAAGACATAAACAACAATATACATTACAAATGGTTTATAGTAGCAAAAAACTGGAAATATACTGGAAATGTCTACCATAGGGTACTAGGTAAATTAAATATATCCATACAATGAAATATAATACAAATATTAATGGAACATTAGTGAGAATATAGCTACATCTATATGAATAAAAAAATTCCAAGATATATTGTTAAGCAAAGACACAGAGATATATATTCATCACATTATCTTTGTGTAAATGGGAATGGAGGTGAGGGGTCAAGGGGTGGAGGGAACATATACACCAATACATAAAGTTTGTACATTGTCAGACTATCTAGCAGGATATCCAGCAAAGCAACTGACTCTGCAAAGGGCAAATAAGAACTAGGGGTCAGAAATGAAAGGCAGAATTATTTTTTGTTATTAATCCTTTTGTAATTTTTCATTTTACTATTAATAAGTATAAAACAAGCCCACCAAAAAGTGCCTCTGGAGTCTTCTCTATTCCTAGTAACAAAGCACTAATTCACATCTATCTCATCTTTAAACATCTAATGGACCTCCACTCTAGACATTCCATACTTACTCAAAATCCATGTTCAACACAGCAGTTATTATGTTCCTAAAACAGAAATGAACCCACTACCCACCAACTTTACAAACTGCTGTTTGGACTGTACCATCTAAAGCACAGATGGTAGTGTGCATACCCCACTACCAGTTACCTAAATAACATGGTCCAACTCCATGATAATGATATTAAAGAGAGAAAAACCACATGCAAAGTAACAGTAAATAAAGGCAAAACACATCAAACCTTTTCCTTAGAGGAAGTTTTAAGGAAGACAGCAAGTACTTATGAAGTAAGAAAAGACTGAAATTACTATAAGAAACTGAAATATATGTAGAATTAGAAACCTCTTGTTTCCAACCTGTTGTATTTCCTATTGACTCTATAAATAATCAACTAAATGTTTAGAGATCAACTTGTATAGCCCTCCTTATGGAAGAAAACTCTGTAGGGTGCAGACTGAATGAGTCCAAAATAGTATAAAGTAGAAGCCCATAATAAGTAACAGCCTACAGCAAGGCTAGTAAACTACTGCTCACAGGCCAAATCTGGCCCGAGGAAGGCCAGTTTTTGTACAGTACATGAGATATGAATGGTTAGCCATATTTAAATTTTTTTAAGTCAAAAGAATAGTATTTCATGGTGGGTGAAAATTACATGAAATACAATGATCAGTGCTAATATATAAGGTATTATTGGAACACAGTCATATCCATTTATTTACATATTGACTATAGCTGCTTTCATACCACAATGGTAGAGTTGACCAGTGACAACACAGACCTATTGTAGGCAGAGAGCCTATAATGTTTAGTATCTGGTCCTTTACAGACCCATGGTCTAGCTGTTTAGGTTTGAATCTCAGCTCCACTACTTAATTGATGAGTATCCCTGGGCAAGTTACTTAATATCTCAATGCTTCAGTTTCTTTATTTATAAAACACAAGTAATAATATTAGTAACCACCTCTTGAAAAGCACTTGGCATAATTCCTGGCACTTAGTGCTATAGGTATTTGCTGATTAATAACATAGTACAACCATTATTTATTAACATGTCACCATCCAGATTTTCTTCAACAATCTATGAGGAAACACAAGATCTTCAGAAGTTTGTTCTGCTCAGCTATACATATGTCAATTTTGTTGAAATGTAACAGACCAATTATTCTTAAACTGTAAAGATTTTTTTAAAATATCTGATTAAACTCATCAAAAGATTTCTTTCCAAAAATTTATTATTGTATCATAATATTTATCAGTTTTTCATGTTGAACATGTTTAATATGTTTCTACAATAAATGTGTTTAATACATTTTTACCATGTTTTAATATGTTAATAGTTTATACATTTATAAAAAATTTGAGTCCAAATTATAAGTTATGTACAGTTCATTTACCTAAATTGAAATAATTATCCAGGATATTCCCAAACAAAATGATTTACAGTTCCCCCTTGAATAACGCGGATTTAAACTGTGCAGGTCTACTTATAAACAAACTCAGACTTCTGCTAACCCTGAGACGGCAAGATTAACCCCTCTTCTTCCTCTTCCTCAGCAAATTCAACATGAAAACAAGGATGAAGACCTTTATAATGATCCTCTTCCACTTAAGAATGAATATATTTTCTTTTCTTTATGGTTTTCTTAATAACACTTACTCTCTAGCTTCCTTTATTATAAGAATTCAGTGTATTATACATATAACATACAAAATGTGTGTGCACCAACACTCTATATTATTGGTAAGGCTCCCTACCAACAGAAGGCTATTAGTACTTAAATTCTGGGGGAGTCAAAAGTTATATGTGAATATGACTGCATGGGGGAGGGTGGTCAGCACCCCAACTCCTGCATTGTCAACTGTATATACAGACAAACATAATTTGTAGTAGGACAAATACATGCTAAATGATATGTGTTTTGAATTTTTAAAAAAATCTATGATACATAATCATACTTATTTGCCTTTCATCAATCAGTATCTTCCTATTTGCTATGCAAGCAAATAACCAGAGTACTACTAAAGTCCCTATTTATGAAACAAACTGATTTTGTCATTTGGATGCTAGGAATTCAGACCATATTTTCCTATATACAGTTATGCATCACTTACTAAAAGGGATACATTCGAGAAATGCATCCTTAGGCAACTGTGTCATTATGCAAACATCAGAGTGTGCTTATACAAACCTAGCTGGTGTAGCCTGCTATACCTCTAAGCTATATAGTATACAGCCTATTGCTCTTAGGCTACAAACTTGTTCAGCACATTTGTATACTGAATGTTATATGCAGCTGTAACACAATGGTTAAGTATTTGTGTATCTAAACACAGAAAAGGTACAGTAAAAGTACGCTATTATAATCTTATGGGACCACTGTCATATATGTGGTCAGTCATTGACCAAAATGTCATTCTGTGGCATATGACTGTATTACAAATGGTAATAAAGTACCAGACTTCCCTAAAACACACAGACAGACATAGAGTGTTTGATAGTGATAACCAGAATTATTATTCTTTTTTGGATTTCTGTAGCATATTAGTAATTTTTATACTAAAATACAAGAAAGATTTCTGCATTTATCTACCATAGGAAAATTCCACTAAATATGATACTTAACCATCCAAATAAAAGAAATCCACTTAACCAATTTAAGTAAAGGAAAATTAGGTCTACTCTATGTGAGTCAAACAATAATATAATAAACTTTTACCCACATTTTATTTAAACCACTCAACTTTTAACAACTTTTCTATATATACTAACTGAAGCTTTGTTATCTCACAGAAATTTCTATTCAGTAACAAAGAGCATTTGATTGTGGGTAACGTTGACATACTCAACTATTCCAGTGCACTTAATCTTCAAAATACTTTCTTCAGTAACATCTTTACTGAGGGAGGAAAAAGTTAACATTTTGTTCACACACACACACACACACACACACACACACACACACACAAGTGCCCACTTATCCACAGGGGATATTACCAGACCCCTTCTCTTCCACTGGATGGCTTAAACCACGGATAGTACCTAACCCAATTTTCATCAATTTGAACATGTTCCTGTTCATGTCTCCCACTCACAAATGTAACGCCTTTTCCATCTTAATTAAGCACCTTAACATGCACTGTGTGGCTTTAAATTTTGCAGTTTGAGGTGGGACAATAAAACTAGCATGAGTTTCTTTGTCTCTCACAATTTCAGAGATAGGAAATTTGTTCTCACTGTGAGATTTTAACAACCTCAGCATACAATTTTTTTTTCTGAAGTTGAGAACTTTCACCTTTTCAACTGAAGCACTTTATAGCTTCTCTTTGGCATATATGAATTACCGGCATCACTACTCTTGGCTTTGAGGCCATTATTAAGTAAAATAAAGGTTACTTAAACACAAACACTGTGATACTCATGATAGTTGATCTGATAACCTAGAGGGCTACGAAATGACTAATGGGCAGGTAGCGTATACAGTGTAGATACACTAAACAAAGGGATAATTCATATCCTAGTTGGGATGGTGTGAGATTTCATCATGCTACTCAGAATGGCCTGTAATTTTAAAATGTATTATTTCTGGAATATTCTATTTAACATTTTTGGACCATAGTTAACTATGGGTAAAAAACCGCAGAAAGTGAATCCACAGATGAGGGGAGACTACTGTACGGACAAAACTAAAGAAACTGTACATTGTATTTTCCATAGTATGAGTCACTAGGTACCTTTAATAATTCTCCCTCTGAAAGCAATTAAAATGAGCTTGCCTTGGCTACAAATTCAAATAGCTACACCAGTATATTCTTCCCCACATTTCTAGACTGGAAGGAAAACTGCCAGTGTGGACTTGGAGCTAAGTAGAAAAAAAAAAAAAAACTACTTTGAAAATCTTCTCTTGTAGGTTGTGACCTGAATTCATATACCTACATGGTCAAAATATTCTCAAGTGAAGAATTTAGTTAATACTGGTCCCAAGCTAGTAATATCTCCAGGCACCTGACAAAAACAAATGCAAATTCTTTCAATCCAGGCTTCAATTACCACAGATAAATTTATTCTAGACAATACAAACTCACAATATAAACAAAAATAATCATGATAAGAACAATAAAAACCACAACATACAAGGAAACAAAGCACTATGAACAAGGCCAAAAGAACATCAGTCACAGAGACTTTATTAAAATCATAGAGAGTATAAAATAAGCTATTATATAGTTTAAGAAATGATGACATTGAAAATATAAAGAACAAGGTAAAATTATCAGTAGTCAAAATGCTTCCAGAAATAATAAAATCATTGAAATTAAAAGTCAGTAGGCAGATTTTATGGATGATTAGATACACCTGAAGAAAAAATTGGTACACTGAAAAAATTATCCAGAGTACCTACCGAAAGAAAAAGAAATGGAAAACACAAGAAGCAAGAATTAAGGAACACAGAGGTGGAGTACACATGTTTAATCATAGTTCTAAAAGGGAAATAAGAAATGTGGCTAAGACATTAACTGGACAAGAATTTTTCACAACTGATGAAAAATCCAAATCCATAGATTCAGGAGAGCCCAGAAAATGCGAACAGAGATAAATAGAATAATTATACATCTAGCTAATCATAATAAACTATAAAATACCAATAAAGAGCAGTGGATAAACAGAGAAAGATATAGATTGTTTACAAAAACATGGGAAATTAAATTGGAAAGAAAGGTCCAAGATGCAAATCAGTAAATATATAGGCTAAAGAATTTTGGCAATTTGAAGTACTAATAAAAATAATCTCATCTGGGCTTCAAAAATAGAGCAAAAACACATGACATCAATAACATATAAGCATTCATTCAGCATTAGTGTTCCAATGTCATTTTACCGGAGGAAGATAAAGTATATAAAGTGTATACCTCAATAAGTTAAGAGCTAAATTCCCCTTAACTAATTTACACATTTACATACAGTAAAAGTATCTTCAAGTTTTTCTGGGGGTAGACAATTTCATTACAACATTGAGTATCTAGGAAACATGAAACAACAAGAGAAATGAAAAGGGACTAGCCAATATTACATTTTGTAAAGCCTCTATAATTAAATCAACATTGTGTTGGCACACGAACAGACAAATAGGCTAATGAAACAAAATAGAAAATCCAAAAAGAGACAATTGTATGTGAAAATTTAGTATATGATAAAAATAGCATCTCATCTCAAATCAGGGAAAAATTCACTTCTTCATACTGGAAAGCCAAATGTTAAAAATTATACAGCACAAATATCAGGAAAAAAATCCTTATATAACTTGGTTACTGAGAAATGTTTCTTAGCTATGATAAGAAACTCAGAAGCAATAGGGGAACATTAATATATTTTAATTACATTTTAAAAATCTACATGGCTTAAAAAAGCATTAAACAAATTATCACCACATGCAAAGCAAAAGATGAATGAAAAAAAGGGCCGAGCCCAGAGGCTCACACCTGTAATCCCAGCACTCTGGGACTGAGGTGTGAGGCCGAGGCGGGCAGATCAGTTGAGGTCAGGAGTTTGAGACCAGCCTGGCCAACATGATGAAACCTTGTCTTTACAAAAAATACAATTAGCTGGGGGTAGCTGCACACATGTGTAATGTCAGCTACTCCTGAGGCTGAGGCAGGAGAATTGCTTGAACCCAGGAGGTGGAGGTTGCAGTGAGCCAAGATCACACCACTGCAATCCAACCTGGGCGACAGAGTAAGACTCTGTCTTCCAAAAAAAAAAAAAAAAAGATAAATGAAAAAACATACATTTTTAACTTACACCACAGGAAGAGCTTAACATCCCTATAACAATAATGAGAAGAAAAAGTCCAACTAATTTATAGGAAATAGGATTGACATATACTCAGATAGCTCGTGGAAAATCAAACACAAATGGTCTTCAAGAACATCCTAGTCCATTTGTGCAGCTGTAACAGAATACCTGAGACTGAGTAATTTATAATGAAGAGAAACTTACTTGACTCCCATTCTGGCAGCTCATCAGAGCGCCAACAGGTTTAGTGTCTGGTGAGGCCCTTCTCTTCTGAGAAGATGGTACGGTGAATGCTACATCCTCTGGAGAGGAGGAAGGCTAGATCATTACATGGCAGAAGGTGGAAGGCCCAAGCGGCAAAAAGAGGCCAAACTCACCCTTTTATAACAGCATTAATCCCACCTATGAGGGGGCAGGCCCTCATGGCCTAATCACCTCTCAAAGGTCCCACCTCTTAATGCTGTTACAATTCCAATTAAATTGCAATATGAGTTTTGGGGGGATAAAGCATACCAAAGGATGTGAGAAAAAGATATTCAAACTTCAGTCACAGTAAGAAAAATACAAATTAAAAATACACCAAGATGCCATTTCTCATTATTAGTTCAGTCAAAAAATCAAAAGATTGACAGAATAAATTGTGACGAGGTCAGAGGTATACAAGGCCAGATTTTGTGGGTAGTAATGCAAAATGGTACAAGCACTATGGAAGGAACACTGGGCATATTTAGCAACATTACAATTTAGGAACCTACCCCCAAAATCTGGCAAAAATTCAAAAAGAGGTACCCAAAAGGATATTAACCATAGCACTATTTATAACAGGAAAAGAATGTAAACGACCCAAATGCATACCAGTAGAGGACAAATTGACTAAACTATGCTACATCAACACAATAGAATTCATAGAATCCACAGAATACTATAAATTGTAAAAAATGGATTTGGAATAGTCTATCACTGTGGAGTGATCTCCAAGATATACTACTAAGTAAAAAAAAGCAGGGTGGAAAAATGTATGTATCTGTTTATCTAAAAAAGGGCATGGGGGCATGGATATGTTATCTGTTAGCTAGACCTTGCTTTTCTGTCAACCGAATTCCTGTCTTTAATAGGCACAGACCATTTGAATTTTATGTAATTTATGTTTGTTTTCTGAAATTGAGTCTTGCTCTCTTGCTCAGGCTGGAGTGCAGTGGTGTGACTCAGCTCACTGCTACCTCCACCTCCTGGGTTCAAGCAATTCTTGTGCCTCAGTCTCCCGAGTAGCTGGGATTACAGGCATGTACCAACACACCCGGCTAATTTTTGGTATTTTTAGTAGAGACAGGGTTTCACAATGTTGGCCAGGCTGGTCTCGAACTTCTGACCTGAAGTAATCTGCCCGCCTTGGCCTTCCAAAGTGCTGGGATTATAGGCGTGAGCCACCGTGCGTGGCTAAATTTTACGTAATTTTTGATATGCTTAGATTAAAACCTATCATCTTAATAGGTTCCTTTGTTCTGTTTATTCATTGTTCTGTTTGACCTCTTTCACCTTCTTTGGGACTGAGCAATTTTAAGATTCCATTTAGTGTCCACTTTGGCTTAACACATCCACTTGTTTTTAGCAGTTACTCCAGAGTTTACAAATATATATGTCTTGAAAAATCCCAGCCTAATCTCAAATAATATTATGGTGCTTTAGGTATAATAACCTATGTGCTATTTTTGTCATTCATTTGATTTTAAATATGCTACAAACCAATAATATTTCACTACAATTTTTGCTTTATTCCTGGCATCTGGAATATATGGCCCAAAGGCTGCCTGCCAGTTTCTATAAAAACTGTGTTGAAACACAACCCTATCGATTCATTTGTGTAGTGTTTATGGCTGCTTTCTTGCTACAAGAGCAAAGGTGAGTAGTTACAAACAGAGACACTAGGGTCCATGAGTCTAAAATAGCCCTTTTAAAAACTGTTTTGTCAGCCCCTGCTTTAGACCATCAGTTATGTTTTACAGTGTTTAAAAATCAGAAAAATTTAATTTGATATTTATCTTCAGTTTTTATTTACCATTTTCAGCTCTATTTCCTTAGATACATCCAAATTTCTATCTAGCATCTGGTGCTGCTTATGGAACTCCCTTTAACGTTTTTTGTAGTTCAGGCCTGCCAGAAATGAATTACCTCAGTTTTTGATTAGATACATCTCTCTAGATGCATCTCTCTCTTTTACTTTAGAAATATATTTTCTCAAACTGAAAGTCTGGCCAGGTGTGATGGCTCATGCCTGTAATCCCAGCAGAGGCCGAGGCGGGTAGATTACCTAAGGTCAGGAGTTTGAGACCAGCCTGGCCAACATGACAAAATCCCGTCTCTACTAAAAATATAAAAATTAGCGAGACATAGTGGCGGGCACCTGTAATCCCAGCTACCTGGGAGACTGAGGCAGGAGAATTGTTTGAACCTGAGAGGCAGAGGTTGCAGTGAGCCAAGATGGCACCAATGCACTCTACCCTGGGAGACTGAGCAAGACTCCATTTCAAAAAAAAAAAAAAAAAAAGTTAATACTTCTTTTTTCTTTCATCACTTTAAAATTGTCACTTCATTGTGTTTTGGCTTGTAATTTCTGAAGAGAAGTCTGCTACACATTATCTTCACTCTTCTTTGGATAATGTCTTTTTCTCTTGTTACTTTGACCTACTTGTGTTCTAGTTTCTGTAGCTGGATCCTTTTCATTATTTTAAGAAAATTCATGCCATTATTTTGTCAATATTATTCTGCCTCATTTTATCTTCTGAGATTCTAGTAGACAGTTTTAGATTTTCCTAAATTCTTAGACACTCTGTTCTGTTTCTCCTTGCCTTTTAGTTTGAGTATTTCTATGAATCTACATTCAAGGTTCATTCTTTCTTTAGCTGCATTAAGTCTACTAAGGAATCTGAAGGTCTTAGCCATTCTTCATCTGTTACTGTGTGTATTTCCAGAATTTCCATTTGAATCTTCCCTAACGTTTCCATCTCTGTGCCGAAATTTCCAATCTGCTCAAATGTATTCTGTCTTTTCCACAATAGCCTTTATATCTGGATCTGGCTCTACTGATTGCTTTATCTCTTAATAGTGGTTCTCTCTTTTTTTTTTTTTAAATGTGTCTATAATTTCTCGTTTTTGAAAGCTGGGCTTCATTATATAAGGCCATTATCCTAAGTGAATTAACGCATGAACAGAAAACCAAATAACACATGTTCTCACTTATAAGTGGGAGTTAAACATTTTGTACTCATGGACATAAAGATGGCACAACAGACACTGGAGACTACTAGTGGGGCAGGGGGTAGGATTTAAAAAATAACTAATGGTTACTATGTTTACCACTGGGTTATGGGATCATTCATATCCCAAACCTCAGCAGTATACCCATGCAACAAACTGGCACACATACTCCCAGAATCTAAACTAAAAGTTGAAATTACTATTTAAAAAAAAAAAAAAAAAAGACAGTGGAGGTTGAGGTAAACAGCATTTATGACTAGAAAGAGGCATGTCTTTTCTTCTGCTAGGGCTTTATTGTGGAGCATATGAGTAAAACCAATCAGAAGTTAAACTGAATATGGGTTTTGTTGTTGCTATCATGATATTCAGTGCACCACTGGCTTCAAATTCTTGCACTATATGTTGGGTTTAGAGACTGAATTGCCAGATATTATTTTAGGATTTGGCCCATGGGCCATAGTTTGTGAACCCCAGTGGTAGAGAAAAGATTAACCATGTTAAGTAAATAAATGGAAGAAACAAAAGAACTTCATCAAGCTTTTGCACGTAAAAAACATGTCTGAAATGAAAAATACATTGTATGGTATTAACAGCAAATTTGACATTATAGAAGATAATATTATAATGGGAAAACAAAGGTATAGCAATAGAAAACTATTTAAAATAAAAGAGAAAGACAAAAAACAACTAGAGCTATTAATGAGCTGCAGGACAGCTGTTGTTCCCCTTCAGGTAGCATCCCTGAAGAAAAACATAATAGTGGTTTCTAAAAAAAGTTTTTTGAGGAAATTTCCAAAAGTTGACAAAAATTATAAGCCCACAGATCCAAGAAGCTTAAAATCAAGAAACATGAAGAAAATGACACAAAACACATTACAACCAAATTTCTTAAAACCAGCAATAAACTTCAAAAGACACCAATAAGAAAATGAAAAGACAAGATATAGTGGGATAAATCAAAAATCATGTATCTGATAAAGAGTGTATATCCAGAATACATAAAGAATTCTTAGAGCTCAGTAAGATGACAAATAATACAATTTAAAAATGATCAAAAAAATTGATAGATTTTGTCAAAGAAAATATAAAATAGCAAAGCACACAAAAAGATGCTTACCAACGACAGCACTGAGGAAATGCAAATTAAAACTAAAATGAGATTCTACTGTACAACCATTAGAATGGTTATTATGAAAAAGATAAAAACGTATTAGTGAAGATGTAAAGAAACTGCTACCTCAGTAGGAAATTGGTTAGAATTTTAATCGTACAGTCACTTTGGATATAGAGTAAGAGTTTTACAACACGCTAAACATAAACTAATCATACATCTGACAATTCTATGCCTAGGTATCTACCTAAAAGAAATGAAAAGATGTGGCCATATTAAAACACAAACACACATGTCATAGCCCAAAACTGGAAGTAATCTGAGCAGCCATCAATTCCTGAATGCACAAATAAAATGTAATATATCCATATACTGAAATCTATGCAGCAAAAAAGGAATGAGCTACTGATAAACGCTATAACATAGGTAAACCTCAAGAACATTATTCTAAGCGAAAAATAGTCATTTAAAAGACTATTTTACATGACTATTTCACAAAAAGTGAACTATTTTTCAATATTTTCACTTGCTCTAAGTGAAAGTATCCAAAAGACTACATATTGTATGATATCATTTATATGAAATGTCTAGAAATAACAACTCTATAGAGACAGAAAGCAGAGCAGTAGTTGCCTTGGACTGGGTAGGCACTGGGGACTGACTGCAAATGTGCATGAGGGAGCTTTCTGGGGCAATGAAAATGAAAAACTGGATTGTGGTAATGGTTGCATAACTCTATAAAACTTACCAAAAAATCACTGAAATATAAACTGACAGTGGGTGAATTATATGGAATTTACACTGTTTAATAAAGCTTTACATAAAAAAAGATAACTAGCAGTGGGTAAGGAGTGGGAAAATATACCTGAAACAAGATTGACAATATACCGGTAACTGTTGAAGCTGGGTGATAGTTGCTTCTACTACTTTTACTTTCAGGTATATTTGAAAATTGTCATAATAAAGTTTTTTTTATTATTATACTTCAAGTTCTAGGGTGCATGTGCACAACATGCAGGTTTGTTACATATGTATACATGTGCCATGTTTGTGTGCTGCACCCATTAACTCGTCATTTACACTAGGTATATCTCCTAATGCTATCCCTCCCCACTCTCCCCACCCCACCCCAGGAACCGGTGTGTGATATTCCCCACCCTGTGTCCAAGTGTTCTCATTATTCAATTCCCACCTATGAGTGAGAACATGCGGTGTTTGGTTTTCTCTCCTTGCGACAGTTTGTTCAGAATGATGGTTTCCAGCTTCATCTGTGTCCCTAGAAAGGACATGAACTCATCCTTTTTTATGGCTGCATAGTTTTCCATGGTGTGTATGTGCCACATTTTCTTAATCCAGTCTATCATTGATGGACATTTGGTTTGGTTCCAAGTCTTTGCTATTGTGAATAGTGCCGCAATAAACATACGTGTGTGTGTGTCTTTATAGCAGCATGATTTATAATCCTTTGGGTATATACCCAGTAATAGGATGGCTGGGTCAAATGGTATTTCTAGTTCTAGATCCTTGAGGAATCACCACACTGTTCATATCCTTACTCACTTTCTGATGGGGTTGATTTTTAAGTTCTTTGTTGATTCTGGATATTAGCCCTTTGTCAGATGCGTAGATTGTAAAAATTTTCTCCCATTCTGCAGGTTGCCTGTTCACTCTGATGGTAGTTTCTTTTGCCGTGCAGAAGCTCTTTAATTTAATTAGATCCCATTTGTCAATTTTGGCTTCTGTTGCCATTGCTTTTGGTGTTTTAGTCATGAAGTCCTTGCCCATGCCTATGACCTGAATGGTATTGCCTACGTTTTCTTCTAGGGTTTTTATGGTTTTAGGTCTAACATTTAAGTCTTTAATCCATCTTGAATTAATTTTTGTATAAGGTGTAAGGAAGGGATCCAGTTTCAGCTTTCTACATATGACTAGCCAGTTTTCCCAGCACCATTTATTAAATAGGGAAACCTTTCCCCATTTCCTATTTTTGTCAGGTTTGTCAAAATCAGATGGTTGTAGATGTGTGATGTTATTTCTGAGGGCTCTGTTCTGTTCCACTACTCTGTATCTCTGTTTTGGTACCAGTACCATGATGTTTTGGTTACTGTAGCCTTGTAGTATAGTTTGAAGTCAGGTAGTGTGATGCCTCCAGCTTTGTTCTTTTGGCTTAGGATTGTCTTGGCAATGCAGGCTCTTTTGTGGTTCCATATGAACTTTAAAGTAGTTTTTTCCAATTCTGTGAAGAAAGTCATTGGTAGCTTAATGGGGATGGCATTGAATCTATAAATTACCTTGGGAAGTATGGCCATTTTCACAATATTGATTCTTCCTATCCATGAGCATGGAATGTTTTTCCATTTGTTTGTGTCCTCTTTTATTTCGTTGAGCAGTGGTTTGTAGTTTTTCTTGAAGAGGTCCTTCACATCCCTTGTAAGTTGGATTCCCAGGTATTTTATTCCCTTTGAAGCAATTGTGAATGGGAGTTCACTCATGATTTGGCTCTCTGTTTGTCTGTTACTGGTGTATAGGAATGCTTGTGATTTTTGTACATTGATTTTGTATCCTGATACTCTGATGAGGTTGCTTATCAGCTTAAGGAGATTTGGGGCTGAGACGATGGGGTTTTCTAAATATACAATCATGTCATCTGCAAACAGGGACAATTTGACTTCTTTTCCTAATTGAATACGCTTTCTTTCTTTCTCTTGCCTTATTGCCCTGGCCAGATCTTCCAACACTATGTTGAATAGGAGTGGTGAGAGAAGGTATCCCTGTCTTGTGTCAGTTTTCAAAGGGAATGCTTCCAGTCTTTGCCTATTCAGTATGATAATGGCTGTGGGTTTGTGATAAATAGCTCTTATTATTTTGAGACAGGTTCCATCAATACCTAGTTTATTGAGAGTTTTTAGCATGAAAGGCTGTTGAATTTTGTAAAAGGCCTTTTCTGCATCTATTGAGATAATCATGTGGTTTTTGTCTTTGGTTCTGTTTATATGATGGATTAAGTTTATTGATTTGCTTATGGTGAACAAGCCTCGCATCCCAGAGATAAAGCCAACTTGATTGTGGTGGATAAGCTTTTTGATGTGCTGCTGGATTTGGTTTGCTGGTATTTTATTGAGGATTTTTGCATCAATGTTCATCAGGGATATTGGTTTAAAATTCTCTTTTTGTTGTGTCTCTGCCAGGCTTTGGTATCAGGATGATGCTGGCCTCATAAAAAGAGTTAGGGAGGATTCCCTCTTTTTCTGGTGATTGGAATAGTTTCAGAAGGAATGGTACCAGCTCCTCTTTGTACCTCTGGTAGAATTCGGCTGTGAATCCGTCTGGTCCTGAACTCTTTTTGGTTGGTAGGCTATTAATTATTGCCTCAATTTCAGAGCCTGTTTTTGGTGTATTCAGGGATTCAGCTTCTTCCCGTCTTAGCCTTGGGAGGGTGTATGTGTCCAGGAAATTATCCATTTCTTCTAGATTTTCTAGTTTATTTGCATAGAGGTGGTTATAGTATTCTCCGATGGTAGTTTGTATTTCTGTGGGATCGGTGGTGATATCCCCTTTATCATTTTTTATTGCGTTTATTTTATTCTTCTCTCTTTTCTTATTAGTCTTGCTAGCGGTCTGTCAATTTTGTTGATCTTTTCAAAAAACCAGCTCCTGGATTCATTGATTTTTTTGAGGGATTTTTTTATGTCTCTATCTCCTCCAGTTCTGCTCTGATCTTAGTTATTTCTTGGCTTCTGCTAGCTTTTGAACGTGTTTGCTCTTGCTTCTCTAGTTCTTTTAATTGTGATGTTGGGGTGTCAATTTTAGATCTTTCCTGCTTTCTCTTGTGGACATTTAGTGCTATAAATTTCCCTCTACACATTGCTTTAAATGTGTCCCAGAGATTCTGGTATGTTGTGTCTTTGTTCTCATTGGTTTCAAAGAACATCTTTATTTCTGCCTTCATTTTGTTATGTACCCAGTAGTCATTCAGGAGCAGGTTGTTCAGTTTCCATGTAGTTGAGCGGTTTGAGTGAGTTTCTTAATCCTGAGTTCTAATTTGATTTCACTGTTGTCTGAGAGACAGTATAGTGATTTCTGTTCTTTTACATTTGCTGAGGAGTGCTTTACTTCCAACTATGTGGTCAATTTTGGAATAAGTGTGATGTGATGCTGAGAAGAATGTATATTTTGTCAATTTGGGGTGGAGAGTTCTGTAGATGTCTGTTAGGTCTGCTTGGTGCAGAGCTGAGTTCAAGTCCTGGATATCCTTGTTAACCTTCTGTCTCATTGATCTGTCTAATATTGACAGTGGGGTGTTAAAATCTCCCATTATTAAAAAACAAAAACAAAAAAAAACACTGTTAACAAAGGTGTGAGAAAATTGTTACTCTCTTACATTGCTGGCAAAAATGTAAACCGGTTCAACCTTTACAGAGGAAATTTGGCAGTATCTACCAAAGTGACAAATTATATTCTTTGTATAAATGTATGATAACTGATAAATTATACTCTTTCATCAAGCAATTTACTCTACTCCTCGGATACATCTAGGATATACAAATACCCTTGTACATATTCCGCTCATACATGGTAATTCATTAAACAGTTGTTGGTAACAGCAAAAGATTGAAACAAAAACTAAGTATCTATTAGTAAGGGGCTGGTTAATTACATTTTGATATACACATAAGAGTGAAATACTCTACAGCCAATGTGATGACCAGTGTTCTTTCTATGCTGATGGGGAAAGATATCTAAGTGAAAAGCGGAGATACAAAACTGTGTGTGTAGTATACTAGCATTTGTCTAAATTGAGAATATGGGGGTTTTTTTCTTATATATGCATTATACATCTGAAAGGAAAATTCATGAAAATAAGTACACTGGATGGCTACAGAAACGGAAACTAGGGGACAGGTAGATGTAAACGGCAAGGGTATCTCATTGTACACTCTATACTTTTTGCATTTT
This sequence comes from Theropithecus gelada, assembly GCF_003255815.1. Classification (NCBI taxonomy): domain Eukaryota; kingdom Metazoa; phylum Chordata; class Mammalia; order Primates; family Cercopithecidae; genus Theropithecus; species Theropithecus gelada. Next base: position 12,197,498 of record NC_037669.1, on the reverse strand, counting down.
GAACCATGAACATGTATTACCTACTCAAAAATTAAAAATGAAAAGTGATAAAGATGAAATCTTAAAAGCAAGCCCCTAAAAGTGTACGTTACATTCAGGGAACCAGATAAAAAGCAGATTTTTCATCACAAGAAAATGTGGCCAGAAGACACTGGATGGACTTAAAGTATGGGAAGAAAAAAAAATTGCCAATGTAAAGTTCAATAATCAGTGGAAATCTCTTTCAAAACAAAGGTCTTTGGGTTCTGGTTAGGTTTGGCTAAAGGGAGTCAGCGGTAGAAATCAGAAGTCAGGAGGAAGGAGAAACAAGGGTCTTTCTCCCCTAACCCCTCAGCTTTAGGATCCTCTATAGCAGTAGTTATATCTCTTCAGAGGTACCCTCTCACACAAATCAGTGCTGCTTCCTCTCATCAACTATCTCCTGTCTGTGGGCTCTAGTAATACTTTCTTTTTCCTTTGTCCCTCCATTTCTAGAGCTAACAGCAACTTGCCACAATTGCCATTGTCCAGGTTCACCATCTCCTGTCTATTCTCTCAGATCATCTAACACCTTTAAAAGTGATTCTCTGAGTAAGTTCCTTCTACTGAATTATCTAGCATGGTTTACATTTACCTAACTGAATCTTGACTGAAATATATCTTAATCAAAAAGAAAATGAAGGTCAGTCTGCCAAGCCCTAGACCCGGGAGGGGAGGCCACTACTGATAGCCCAGAGGGAAAGAACAAACTGGGGGTATCTGGGATGCAGTGGCCTTAGTCCTTCAGGTGGAACAATGCAACATGGGAAAGAAAACCAAGCACACAGCTGACAGTTCGTCAGAGAATGAAGAGTACACTGTGGAGAAGGTACTAGACACGCATGTAGTTAAGGGGCAAATGGAGTATCTACTGATGTGGAAAGGCTTTTCTGAGGAGCACAATACTTGGGAATCTGAGAAAAACTTGGATTGCCTTTAGCTCATTTCTTAGTTTACAAAAAAGTTTAAGATGATGAAGGAGGGTTAAAATAACAAACCTGGGGAGAAGTCAGAAAGTAGCAAGGAAATCCAATTTCTCAAACTGTGCTGACAGTACCAAGTCCAAAAAAGAGAACAGAGCAATGATATCGCTCGGGGCTTTGAGATAAGACTAGAACCAGAAAAGATTATTGGGGCAACAGATTCCTGTGGCGATTTATGTTTTTAATGAAATGGAAAGATAGATGAAGCAGACCTGGCTCTTGCAAAAGAAGCTAATGTGAAATGTCTACAAAACTATGACAGCATTTTATGAAGAGAGACTGATGTTGCATGCATACCTTGAGGATGCAGAAAACAAAGAGGAAAAAACAGCAAAGGGCTAAAGGAGGGGGTGATCCCTGTCACTTCTCTTAGTACATAATACATTCACATTCCTGTCTCTTCCCTTCTCCCCACCCCTTTCTATCCTAAACACGTCATTGAAAAAATGTGCTTATCACTGTGCTCCACAGGAGAAAAGCTAGTATTGGTTCTCTTTAACATACTGATAGTCCTATTCATAGGGGGAAAAACTAAAAAGGGAAACAAAAGTGAATTCATTGAAAATCATTCCCTACAAAACAAGGAGCAAATTGTTTATTAACCTCAATTCCAAAATTAAAAGGGAAAACCTTTTCAAGGTACCATAGCTTAAGAAAACTATAGCTAATAAGTTTCAAACAATAAAATACTAAAAATATATGATTTGCTTAAATATTTTGAATTCTATAATTCTGTTCATTGCTTCTTATATAGCAAACTTGGAAGAAATTCTTCCAGCGCCTTAATCCTGGGATAGTTTCTCATAAGTTTTCTTTGTAAGAAGCAGTGAGCAAAATTTTGTCAATTTTATAATTACAGAAGCATTTCATGTAATTTTTTTTCTTTTTTCTTCATTCCACAGTAAAAGCTGCCAGTATAATATTGTAGTTCTATAAACCAAAAATATTAGTGGGAAAGAAGTTAAAAAAAAAAGTTCAGATATATAGTTTTTAAATGATCTGACTTAGTACAAGATTAAGCCATTCAAAATAAAAAAATTCAAACGTACTTACACCATTCATAATGACTATATACATCCTTTAAAGAATAACTTTTAAAGAATAAAGATCTTCCTAATAGTAGGTTGTAGTCAACTGCTTTTTGCTCTAATTTTTGTATATCCACACTGACCAAGAGAACTATCAAGCTTTCCTTCCTTCAGAATAGAAAAACAATAAATACCATTTTCCAAAACGACACATGTACAGTCCTCTAGATTCTGATATATATAGTAATGTGGGTGGGAACAGGGTATTTCTTTTCCCCGATCACTTTCCATCCCTGCCAACACAAATATACCAATTAGTAATCTATCTCTTTGCCCATAAAACAACTACAGTACCAACCACTTTACTCCAAAATCAATAAAGGGAGCAATGAAGACCAAAATTACAGGGGAAAAGATGCTCGTCACAACTAAGACCAAATGCAATACTAAGTTTCTAATGATGGCCAATATAAACAAATGCACTAAGAATTTTTTAATATTGACTTTAGCTACAACAAATCCTATAAACAAAATATTCTAGTGTAATAGGGAAGAACAAAACCATCTCATGAAGTTTAGTAAGAGAAAAGAATTAAGACCACCAACTGCCTCAAATATATATATATATAAAATTATCTCTTCCTCAGAGAGAGAAGACAAAGAGATAGAAGGCTGGATGGCCTAGATTTTTCTTTAAAATGACCAAGTTCACATGTCACAAATGATTAGTAAAGACAGTAGATACAAAATTGGTTAAGGTGCTGAATAAGTGTTCGTCAATGTAACGAGTCAGGAAGTAGTAAGAGTGCTATGTGCTGTGGAGATGAGCAATACTCATTGAACCCTACAAGACAAACACCTTTTGTGGGGCCCAGACCCCACAAAAAACAAATGTACCTTTATAATTAGACTTTCTTCCTGTATTTCCAAGCCATTTCCTAAATTAGTCGAAAGCCTAGACTTAAATTATAAATGCAATCAAGTAAAACTTGATTATAGAGTAAAGACTGAAGTTAGGCTAGGCATAAATGCTGTGTTTGAAATACAGTACAATTTAGCAACATAATCAGAAAATATCAGTGATCTAAACATTACATGTGTAGTCTAGTCCAAGATGATCTAGCCACTCAAAATAAGAGACTGATTATACCCACTTAGCTCCATGAAGACAAGAACATTTGGTCTTCTCTCTTAGACAACTTGCCAATACACCTTTTAGTCTTTGCCAGTGCACACACCAAATACTACTAGCTGAACTAGTTCCTCCAGTGATTCTTGTGGACCTAGTGGCCGTCAGGCAAATACCTGCTGTCCTATAACTCACCTCTGCCTGGAATGCTGAAATCTATGAACATTTCCTTCCTGTTGGGTAAAAGGAGGTTGTGAAGGCAGCATTAAAATGTGCTTTTCTTTTATGTAAAACTTATAAAGTTTATGTTTTCTGCCTGAAAGTCCACTTAGTTTCAGAGTGTTTGACTTTGTTCCACCTGTGAAACTTAACTTAGGAACCAGTATTTAACCAATCTAAAACAAGGCAAGAGGGAAAAAAACCAGTAACAACTTAATTAACTCAATTTGCAAAAGTCCCCCAACTTCTCAGGCTTCGGTTTTCTTATCTGCAAAGAATGAATTTGAGGTCCATATGCACAAAGCAAAATCTCTGTTTCTTTAGAAAATACAGCTTAGAAGGACAGTCAACCCAGGTAAAGGTAGACAGAATTATAATTAGCTGATTTAAGACAATTCACCACATGACTTTTTATTTCTGTAACATTGGAAATAACACTCAGGTATAAATAAAAGCAGAATCCACTTTCCTTCCCTGTAGACAACACTAGCAAAACTCTAATTTTTCAAGTCTCCCAGCTGATAGAAGGCAGATCAATACATAAGTATAATTACAAAGTAGATAAAGCCTTTTACTAAGGTGGACATATATACCAGACAATACTGCCAGAGAATATAGTAACTTACAATTTTTCCATATAACATATTTTATTTGTAAATGTTATACATATATAAAAGACAGTCTCCTCATTTTTTCATGTCAAGCAAATAAAAAACTTAAAGTCATGATACAAATCAAAAGAACTGTAAAAACAGATAATAAATATATTGAAATCTGTTAATATCCAGGTGCCTTAAACATTCTGTTTGCCATCCCTAAGAGGCTCTTCTGCTCCTTCATCTAAGTTATTCCTGTCATTCCTTCAGAGTACAGCAAGTTAGCTCACCCAGCACATTTTCACTGACCTCCAAGACAGGTCAAGTCCCTGTTATCCCCTCTCATTGCACCCTGTAATTCCCTCCTAACTACCATTATATAAAAGTGTAACTGCTTGTTTAATATAATATCTCTTAGCTCTGTAACATCTTTGAGAACGAGAATTTATCTATCTTATATTCTCTTTTATCCCTAGAAGCAAGCAGAGCTTTACAGAATAAATAATTATGCAGTAATTGTTAGAAAAATTTTTTGATTAAATATTTAAATAAAATAACATACTGTTGTAGGTTGACTACTCTTTTAGTAGAACTAACATGTTGCTATTTCCCCATTTTTCTTCTGGTATGGAAAATATAATTAACTTCTCTGTAAAGTAAATACAAATAATGCAAAAAGTTTTCCTTCTAAGAAATCTTACTATTTAGTAAGTCATCAACATAACGTATTTCTTTTGACTTATATTGAACATCTTAGATAAGATTTGCTTCTGCTTAACACATTATTGTTTACATGGGCAGTAGTCAAAAAGCTAGTGTATTCGTCCATTTTCATATTGCTATGAAGAAATACCGAGACTGGGTCATTTATGAAGAAAAAGAGGGGTTTAATGGGACTCACAGTTCTACATGGCTGAGGAGGCCTCAATCACAGCAGAAGGCGAAGGAGGAACAAAGGCATGTCTTACATGTTGGCAGGCAAGAGAGCGTGTGCAGGGGAACTGCCCTTTATAAATCCATCAGATCTCATGAGACTTATTCACTATCATGAGAACAGCACAGGAAAAACCTGACCCCATGATTCAATTACCTCCCATTGGGTCCCTTCCATGACACATGGGGTTTACGGAAGCTACAACTCAAAATGAGATTTGGGTGGGGACACGGCCAAATCATATCAGCTAGCAGGCAGTGCAAGAGAAGTCAATAAATGACATATAACCAAAGAACTTTTGAAAGTTTTATAAGAATTTTCACATAACGCTAAAATTAACAAAGATTATATAGATGAAAGAGGGAAAAAATGCCTCAAACAGTAATACTTCTTGCTTACGAATAATTTCTTTTAATACTTATTTTCTTCAAAAATCAGTAGAGAATAACTGAAACAGTTTTGGTAATCTGCAAAATAATGTAAACATTTTCTTTGTAGTGTTATTATTTTTTTGTTTATTATTTTTCTCTACATAACCAATTCTTTAAGGATTACTTCTCTCTCCAACACTTCTATGGTTCTGATGGGGCAGCCAACATAGTACGGCTGGGGATATGTTCTGAGAAATGCATCATTAGGTGATTTTGTCCTTGTGTGAACATCACTGAATGTACTTCCACAAACCTAAATGGTATAGTCTACTACACACCTGGGCTACAAACCTGTATAGCATGTTACTGTACTGAATACCATAGGCAACTGTAACAATAGTATTTGTGTGTCTAAACACAAAAAACTAAGTAAAAATACAGTATAAAACAAGCTTGTCCAACCTGCAGCCTGCGTGCAGCCTAGGTGGCTTTCAGTGAGGCCCAACACAAATTCGTGAACTTTCTTAAAACATTACATAATCTTTTTGCAATTTTTTTTTTCTTAGCTTACGAGCTGTCATCAGTGTTACTTATTTTATATATGGGCCAAGACAATCCTTGTTCTTCCAGTGTGGCCAGGGAAGCCAAAAGATTGGACACCCCAGTGTAAAATATAAAAGCTGTTTATGTGTATAGGCCACTTACCATGAATGGAGCTTGCAAGAACGATGTCGCTATGGGTGAGTCAGTGAGTGAATGGTGAATGAATGTAAATGTAAAGGCCTATGACATGACTATATACTAATGTAGAAATATAAACACTGTATATGTAGGCTGGAGTGCAATGGTGTGATCTTAGCTCACTGCAACCTCTGCCTCCTGGGTTCAAGTGATTCTCCTGCCTCAGCCTCCCAAGTAGCTGGGATTACAGGCACTTGCCACCACGACCAGCTAATTTTTTGTATTTTTAGTAGAGACAGGGTTTCACCATGTTGGCCAGGATGGTCTCAATCTCTTGACCTCGTGACCCACCCGCCTCGGCCTCCCAAAGTGCTGGGATTACAGGCGTGAGCCACCACGCCTGGCCTTTTTTTTTTTTTTTTTTAAATACTTAAACTTGAGTAAGATTTGTCAGGTATAATCAAAAAGTTCAAATACAAATACATTCACATATTCCTTCCAGCATCACAAAATAAATATAATTTTTTTAATACAGTTTTCTTTTTTTTTTTTTTAGGTCAGGCATGGTAGCTCACGCCTGTAATCCCAGAACTTTGGGAGCCTGAGGTGGGCAGATCATCTGAGGTCAGGAGCTCGAGACCAGCCTGTCCAACATGGTGAAATTCCATCTCTACTAAAAATACAAAAAATTAGCCAGGCATGGTGATGGATGCCTGTAATCTCAGTTACTCAGGAGGCTGACGCAGGAAAATTGCTTAAACCCAGGAGGAAGAGGCTGCAGTGAGCCAAGATCATGCCACTGCACTCTAGCCTGGGCAACAGAGCCAGACTCCATTCATCCATCCATCCATCCATCCATCCATCCATCAATAAAGGTTTTTTTTTTAACTGCCTCACTCTTACAAATCTAAATAATACATTCTAAACTCTCCTTCCATCCTACAATTTTAAATATATACAAATCAATTTTTAAAGAGGCACAATGTACACGCACACATTTAAGTTTCTCTTTGGTTTTGTTTTATATTCTGGATTTCTTCTTCAGCTTTACATATTCCAACCTTCCTACAGAACTTTAAATTTTAACCATCATATTTTCTTAATTTCAAATTCATTTTTCATATCTCATTATTCCTTTCACACAGCATGATATTGATGATTTTAATGTTGCACATAACTTCTCAATTCTCTCTAGAAATGCTAATTATAGATTTTATATTTCATTTTTATTTTCAACATTAACACTGTTTCTTTCAAAATTATTTTTCACTTTTTCATTGCGTTTTTTCATACTGAAGGCATTTTTGAATATCTGATGATTCTTAGATATTAATATGTAAAAATCAGGCCATATATAAATAATTGGGAGCCCTGCGAGCATGAGTCTGGAGTTTCTTGGCTGATGAATTTTTCTTTAGAGTAATTAAGGAATTAGCAGCCTCAATGAGGAATCTGTAAATGCCAGAACGCAAAGGTCATTGTTCCAGGGTTAATTTATATAGAGGAAATCAAAAAGTAGTATAGGCATCCCTTATCTGAAATGCTCAGAATTAGAAGTGTTTCAGGTTTTGGATTTCGTAGTATTTATATTTATACTTACTGATTGAGCATCCCTAATCCAGAAATCTGAAATCTGTAATGTTCCAATGAGCATTTCCTTTGAGTATCATGTCAGCACTCAAAGAGTTGTGAATTTTGGAGCATTTTAGATGTCAGATTTTGGATTATCAGATTAGGGATACTCAACCTCTAATGCTGTTTCCCCACCCCAACGTGAGGTGATTGAACTAAATAAAAAAATTGTAATTAATTTCTTTATCTGCATCCTCCTCAAAATAAATGTTTCACATAATAATACTTATCCTATGAGACATACTCTTGACACTTTCTATTGCAATTTGTAATGATAAGTGATTTTATAAGCCACTGTTGTGGTGTGACTACAATTTGAGGTATAAATAAATAACAGATGAAACTGTGACTTGCTCTGCTGTGTTTCAATGACCATTCCTCTATCTGCTTTCTGTCCCCCAGAAAACTGTAGAAATCATTCATTCACTGATAATCTTTCTCTATTTATTTTCATTCTTTTCTCTCTTTTACTTCTTTACTATGTTTTAGTGGGTTCTTAGGAGGGCAGAAGGGATAATCACAAATGTTCAGTTTTTAATCTTTAATTTGAAGTTCTCTGTAAGCATTTTTTAAAAACCAGGATTTTCAGCCGGGAGTGGTGGCTCACGCCTATAATCCCAGCACTTTGGAAGGCCGAGGTGGGCAGATCACCTGTCAGGAGTTCAAGACCAGCCTGGCCAACATGGTGAAACCCCATCTCCACTAAAAATACAAAAATTATCTGGGCGTAGTGGTGCACACCTGTGGTCCCAAGTACTCTGGGGCTGAGGCATAAGAATCACTTGAACCTGGGAGGCAGAGGTTGCAGTGAACCAAGATCACACCACTGCACTCTGGCCTCGGTGACAGAGAGACTCTGTCTCAAAAAAACAAAACAATGGTCCGGGCACAGTGGTTCACACCTGTAATCCCAGCACTCTGGGAGGCCGAGGCGAGTGGATCACGAGGTGAGGAGATCGAGACCATCCTGGTTAACACGGTGAAACCCCGTCTCTACTAAAAACACAAAAAAGCCGGGCGTGGTAGCGGGCGCCTGTAGTCCCAGCTACTCAGGAGGCGGAGGCAGGAGAATGGCGTGAACCTGGGAGGTGGAGCTTGCAGTGAGCAGAGATTGTGCCATTGCACTCCAGCCTGGGTGACAGAGCGAGACTCTGTCTCAAAAAAAAAAAGAACAACAACAACAACAACAAAACAAACAAACAGGATTTTCCTAACCTCCTTCTGACCTGATGTAAGCTCTCTCTGCTCACTATCTATCATAGCCTAAACTGCTGTATTCTGGGACTTACCATTATAGCTTCCCAAGGCAATATGGAGAATTAAAAAGAAAAGTAAAGTGCTTGTAGCAACCAGAGGAATCTGTAAATCAAAATTCCATTTCACTATTAAAACTTACAGTAAAATTATGGTTACATGTTCAAAATTAAACCTGAATACTTAAGTGAAAAAATAAACATTACTTTTTGCGGGGATAATTTAGGAAAGGTTTCTTCTTCAGAAGAAATTATCAAAAACAAATTCTCAAACACATCAAGAAAAATAATGCATTTATAAGAAGTAAAAAGTACTTACACAGCAAGGCTACTCAAAACATATTGTACGTGCTCACATTCATCTGGGAATGATGCACTGGCTGTTGTAAAACAACAAAGTGCAGTCTGAAGAACCTGAAGCTGTGGCAAAGGGACCTGCCATCTTCCAGCATAATCTTCAACCACCTGACAGGGAAGCAATCCAGATATTACTATAGAAAATGTTCTCAACATCTCGAGGTTAAAAATTTGCATAAAAGTTACTGGATAAATTAAAATATTAGTTCAGCAGGAACACAGGTGACTGGAGGGAGGGATCTTCTATACTGTTTATTTTCATGACATATATCTGAAAATAAAATCAATTATTATCTTTGAAAAGATGTAAAATATAGTGTATGAATGTCTGTACTATTCAACTGCCATTTTTTTTTTACCAAATTTTGTTAACTAATGCCCTTTATCTCCCATGTCCAACTTTAGTGAAAATAATATTCAATATTAAAATAGCTAGCGAGTAGAATATAGTAATAAAATTAGAAATGATCATGCATTATCATTATCATTATTTTAAGGCTCTAAGAATTCTGGCAATAAATGAATATTCCGGCAACAAAAGATATATGACATGATACTCTGATTATGAATATTTAACCTGTACCATATTATGGGGAAGAGTCCAGAATACAGTCAGTCTCGGCTCTGTCACTTAATTAGTTTTATTAATCTGGGTAGGTCAACAGGTCATCTTACTTCTCAATGCATTAGTTTCCTTACTATAAAATGGAGATGAAATGCTCTCTGAAGCCAAATTGGGGTAATTTATGAGAAAACATTTTAGAAACAATTGCTATGTTGCAAGAATGCTATATTAAAACAATATATTATATTAACAAAATTCATCATCTAAAACTACTGCCTTCAGGCGAGATTTGGCCTGCCACCTGTTTTTGTACATCTACGAGGTAAAAGTGATTTTACATTTTTAAGTGGCTGGAAAAACAAATCACTTTGTGATATGTGAAAATTACATGAAATTCAAATTTCAATATCTACAAATAAGGTTTTATTGGAACACAACCAGGTTTATCCATTTATGTTTGTCTATGGCTGCTTTCCTGCTACAACAACTGAGTTCAGTAGTTGTGACAGAAAGAATATGGCTTACAAAGCCTTAAATATTTAATGTCTGTCCTTTTACAGAAAAAAGTTTGCTGACTCCTGATATATAAGCTAAGAAAACTAGAATACAAAAGGCAAGAACAGAGCCGAAAAGACTTTTCACACTAATCACTTCCTACTGGGAGACAATTTTCCATGGGTCTCTCACATTTCTACAATTTTTCAAAAAGCCCTAGCTGACTTTATCTTTTTGAAGATATTTATAGCAAGCAGCCTTGAAAACCAGAGATGATGTCTCCCTCCAGAGCAGAGAACCACTTTATATCCAGTATAATAAAGACATTGTCTCCTTCTAGGGCAAAGCTCAGGCAGATATGCTTGCAGACCATTGTAAAAGATTAGGGTTCCTTAAACTTGAGGTTCCTCAACTGTGATGAAAACCTGCTAAGTGTAGCATCCACTTGGGCTACCATGTCAACTGTATGAGACTTGAGGTAGCGAGGGGCACCATCATAAACATGAAACTCATGCTGCTTGCTGTGCCATGATTAATAAAGTCCATTATCTCTGACTCAAGAGTTTCATGTCTTCTGCCAGCACCTGTAAAACTGTGGCAGACAAACTTGGATAAAAGCTCACTCTTCACAGTTCTTGACAATTCCCAATAGCAATACCAGGTACTCATACATCTTTCCAATGTTTCTGGGAACACATACAGATAAAAAAGAAAGCTAAAGGAGATTGTTTCTGAACTTGTATCTCGTCTGGATCTTGCAGTTCTCACTAGCTGGAAAGTAAAAACCACTACTAACTATGCTGTCATCAGTACAGATGAAAAAAGGAGGAATGTTAGAAAAAACATTGGTAACCTGACTCTAAATTTGCTCTTCCCTGAAGTCCCTGACTAGCTTTATTGCCTTTCCCTGGTTACCAAACCCCTACTCTGGTGCCACATAAAAAATAGGTACCCGACAGCCTCATATTTTTCTTGTTCACAGTCCATGTCTACTTGCAACCTTACCTGCTCCCTATTTATGGGTTGGGTTTATCTCCTTAGAAGAGAAGCTTTCTACTTTCTCAGGTTCTGTTCTCATTATAGCTTCCTTCATTCATTCAGATTCAGCTACCAATGCATTGCCTGGTCTAGCTGAGCCCAAACCTAACACAATACAAGTCCTTGTGGACAACACCTCCATTAGGTTTGCCACAATACCCTGAAAGGGACATAAACAAAATCAACTGAAATTTAGATACTATCTTACATTGTTTAATGTCGTATCAGGCACTGTAATTCATTATAACACTATTTCTCTTTGAAATATTTTCTCTATATATATAAAATAAGTACATTACAGTGCCCTATTAAAATGAAATTTTTTTCCTGTGCTGTGAGTGCTATCATAGGCACTCAGCTAATCTGTGTGTTCTACCAGGCCACAAGGCAGTAAGCACATCTTTCACTTTCTTTCTTTTTTGGTATTCTAGTAGGTTGCCATTAACATAATGGTGGCCAGGATAACGCTGAAGCTGCTGCAAACATATAAGAATAGTGTTTTCCAAGATCTTAAAAACCCACTCTTACTACAGTTCTAACCTTTTAAAGAAAATCGTCTAAGAAGCGGAAGATTAAGGCCAGCAATCTTTATGGATTGTGGAAGCCCTTTTCTTATTTTGAAGAGCATAACAAACATTACTGTAGTGAATATTTACAGAAATTATAGGAATACTGCTGATAGAAGCAGTAGCCAAGGCCAGATGCATGCTATGATATAAAGGGAGTTGAAGAGGATAGAGCTGATGCCAAAGAAAGATGTTAGACTATTCTAATAATCCGGCAGCACTTTCAAGAGCATATACTCTGCTCTAAATAGGATATAGTATATACTATAAAATGTCATATCTTAATTGACCAAGGTAAATTAATGTGAGAATGAGAGAAGACTTGTCAGTCAAAACTGTCAAAATGTAAACTTAATATAAAACTATTAAGTTAAAATTACATTAAATCATTTAGGAACCCTAAAATACATCATCTAAATTGTTAAGGACTGAATTTTGTCCTCCTAAAATTCATTTGTTGAAGCCCTAACCCTCAATGGGACTGTATTTGAAGATAGGGCTTTGAGGAAGTAATTAAGTTTAAATGAGGTCATAAAGGTGAAATCCTATTCCAGTAGAATTGGTGGTGAGGAGGAGGAAGAGTGAGGAAGAAGAGGGAGGAGGAGTGAGGAAGAGTGAGAGGCACGAGGAGGAGTGAGGAGGGGGAGGGAAGAAAAGGAGGAGGCAGAAAGACCTCTCTCTTTCTCTATGCACATTCACCAAAGAATGGCCATGTGAGCACACAGCAAGAACAGGTCATCTGCAAGCCATGAAAAGAGCCCTCACCAGAACATGACCATGCTGCCATCCTGATCTGGGACTTCCAGTCTCCAGAACTGTGAGAAAATAAATTTATGTTGTTTAAGCCACCCAGCATTTTCTTATGGCAGCCTAAGTAATACACAACTATTTAAACATATAAAGTGATCAACTAAAATATCGGTATCTGTTTCTTAATTGACCTCTCCTTTTTTGTAATATAACAAAGAAAACTACCAAACATTAGTTTGTCACTGAGCAAACAATGATCTTCATATCTAAACCCACATTAACAGACTAGATCATTAACACAGTATCAAGCATGTCTTTATTTCTATTAGTTGGCTATTCACATCCCTGTTATTCTCTCCTCCCTGAAGACTCCCATTGTCATCAACTTTCCTTACCTCAAACACCTCACAGTTCATAGGTGTCAGTCAAGCTGTTCACTAATATTAAGTTCATCATTTGTTTACAGCGAACCCAGTCACTTTTAAAAACTGATTAACAAGCCAGGCACAGTGGCTCACGCCTGTAATCCCAACACTATGGGAGGCCGAGGTGGGCGGATCACAAGGTCAAGAGATCGAGACCCTCCTAGCCAACATGGTGAAACCCTGTCTCTACTAAAAATACAAAAATTAGCTGGGCGTGGTGGCACGCGCCGGTAGTCCTAGCTACTTGGGAGGCTAAGGCAGGAGAATCGCTTGAACTGGAAGGCAGACGTTGCAGTGAGCCGAGATCGCGCCACTGCACTCCAGCCTGGCGACAAAGTGAGACTGTCTTTAAAAAAAAAAAAAAAATTAACAAACCAGAAGACATGTCACAATGACCCTCCATTTTAGGAGCGTCAAAGAATGGCTGTGATACACACCTGTAGGAATGTGTTGAACACAGACTAATACAATCTGTGCACTGATAAGTTTGCTAATTTTCTAAATACCTAAAATGTTTTAAAACACATTAGGTTAGTCTTACCCCCTTGAGTATGCTTATGTTATTCATATGTAATGTAGTTGTATATATAAAAATATTTCTTAGCTATCCATTGAGAGATCCTAGAAGCAATGACTCTACAGTAACAGTAACACACTTAGTGCCCAAATCTTGGTCTCTAAACACCATTCTCCAATAAAATGAACAAAGCAGTTGATTCCAGAGCTGGGATAGGGAAAACACAAGATGAGCCTGGAACATCTTGTGTTCCCAGAAAGTAGAGAAATGCTGTGAAAAACAAAAGGATATGAGAATATGGGAGTCAACCTGAAGGAGCTCCAAAAGGCTAAAGCTGGCACAACTTGAACAACAAAATAATGATAGCATTGGACTTTAATCCATACAATAAAATATATGTAAGTCCATACATATACAAATAATAAATGTTAGCAATGAAACAGCTGTTTCCTACAGTGAAAGAAGGAAAAAGACAGAGAAGCACCACTAGGCAGACACCACAATGACAAATGTTGCAGACAACATCCATGCATTGATGTTAATAGTGAGTGAAAGTTTGAGGAGAAGCAGGATTTGCAGTCTCAAAGTATCTCCCCCAAGACATTTATCAACAGATACATAGACAGTAACATTAGAGTGGAAAATCCTCACAAACATAAACTTAAAGCCATCAAGGTAAATATCACCTGTGAACTATATAATAAAATACACTATTATCATGAATCTCTTCATAACAATACATTGAGAAAGACACAATGCCACTTTTGTGGTACTTCTGCCAAAAATGCACAGACTGATTCCAGTCACAAGAAAACATCAGACAAACCCAAAGTGAGGGATATTCTAAAAAATATTAATAACTGATCAGTGTTCTTCAAAAATGGCAAGCAAAGGCAAGGAAAGACTGAGGAACTGTTTGGAAGGGACTAAGGAGAAACACCTAAATACAATGTGAGATCATGGATAACATCCTGGAATTGGAAAAGAACATTAGTGGAAAAATTTGAAAAGGTCTACAATTTTGTGACTATTGTACCAATGTTACTCTCCCGTTCTTGATAGCTGTACTGTATTCTGTAAGTCTAAAATTAGTTCAGTTTTAAAAATTTTAAAAACAAATCTATCTGTTCATCCTTTTCCCTCAAATTTCAATGTTGTTATAGATTTTCTGGATGTTATTTGATAACATAAGCAGATTTCTACATTTACTTTTTCCACTTTATTGCCTATTTGCACCTCAAGATTTGCCCTTGCCTGTAGGTATTATTTTAAGAGTCAGATGGAAAAATAAAGCAGGTAAATTGGCAGCAGAATGGACAGAGTATAGGCTTTGGAAGCAGACAGACCTAGGTTTGAATTCCAGCTCTGTCACTCATTAGCTGGTAACCTTAGCAAAGTCATTAAACTTCTATTCTAAATTACCTATAAAATGAATTTAATATCACTTTAATCACAGGCCTACTGAAAATTTACGTAAGACATATATTAAAATATACGATAATTTCTGGCATGTAACAAACAAGAGCTATCAGATATAAAAATGGTACGGATATAAAGTGCACCATTACTAGTGCACCTTGTTTTAAGAAAAGAAAATGACAAAATCAAGCTTGCTTTAGTGACAATTTCATTACATCATTAAGAACTGGTTCATTATTTGTTTCCAAGTATGATTAATTACAACAAATTTTACTCACTTTTAGCAAGCAAACAGATCACTCCTAAATAAAATCTGAAAACGACTGCTGAGTTTCAGCTATTTAGTTCGATACTCATCTGACAAATGAAGCATATCCTACATACGGCAATATAAATAAAATGCTACATGCCTGAACAGATACCTGAAGACTCACTGTTTTTACAATTCTCCCTGGAGAATGAAAAAGATAAATTGTTTGGAAAAAAGAGAGTCACTTGTCAATTTGACCTTTTCTATCAGGATAATCATGTAATGGAAATCTAAAAGTCATGTTTTAAAAAAAAAAAAAAAAAACACCAAAATGGTTTAGAAATACATTCCAAGTTAAAAGTTGTTGGAAATCTGCAAAGAACATAATCTACAGTAGCAAGCAACTAAGACCTGGTACTTTTGGGGGCTTACTAAAGCATACTGTTCAACTCACTACTCCTTAAAAGCTGGTATTTATACAACATTAATGTATTTGATAGGTTCTGTAAATGTAATAAGACAAAACCTTTTCAAAATGGAAAATGGAGTAAACATCTCTCTAAAATATTAATATTCCATACAATCATACTGTTAAAAGGAATCTTGAAGATTATCTAGTCCAACCTACCAACCAGAGCAAAAATACCCATTACAGTATCACTCCCAGAGAGTTAACCAACATGAATACTGTTACTGATGGGGAATGCACCATCTCAAATGACAATTTACTTAACTTTACAGACATCTTTATTAGAAGATTCTTCATTATGAAGCAAAAACAGATAGATGTGACATCCATCTATCAGTTCTAGTTTGAAGTTTTAAAATTATGTAAATAAAACATGCAATATCCCATCAAATATTATAAGGCAGCTATCAGATACATCTTTATTATAGTCTCTGCCTAGATTAAATATCTGCTATCCTTTCATCATTTTAACTATTTCTCCATAGTCTACAAAATTTTCAGTTCTCATTAGCATATCTGTGCTCCAAAATGTGCATGTTCCTCTTAAATAAAGCTCCCAAAATGTAACATAAGACTTCAGTTAACTCTAGTCAGAATTAGTTGGACTATCATCTCCCTGTTTTTGACTCTATGATAATATTAATTTAGTTTGAAGTTACTTTAGGTTGACTCAGCAAAAATGCTTTTTCATATAGATCCCATAACTTTTTATAGTTGATTTTTTACGGTATAACTGTACGTTAATCCTCTCACTTTTCCCATTCTTAAGTTTCAGCCCAAACCTTCAACACTGCCTTTTTAGCCAATACATTAGCATTTCCTCCCAGTTTGTGGCACCTATAAATCTGAAAAGTTAGTTTTTTATTTTATCATAAAAGTTGTATACAAAAAAAATTCACACAGAGATATTTATAATAGTACCAAGTTCAGTTCCTTAGCTAACCTTAGAACCATTAATCAGTATTCTTTAGGCAAGAGTGTTAAGTCAGTTACTAATACTAATCCATCCCCCATCTCCCTATCTATCTATAAGAATACCATGAGAAATTTTGTATACAAAACCATGCTGAAATCGATATATGCTGAGTCTGTCATCTCTCTCATATCCATTACCAGTAATCCATTTTTTTAAAGTAGAAACAAAAATTTGGAATGACCTGATTTAATGAACCCATAGTGATGGCTAGAAATGAAGAGCTACCTTTCTAACCATCAATAATTTTGCTCAACATTTTATTACTTTTAGTGGTCATCTGTTCCCATAACCTACCTTTTTGAAAAACAGAATATTTCCCCATATTTAGACTAACAGCATGTCTTCAGTTATTTGTATCTTCAAATCTTAAATGAAGTGTTTCCTGTCCCACCCCTCCCCCATATCCTGGGATGAGATTTAAACTTATTTAAAATACCCTATCAGCTTTCCCTACCTGTTTTGGGCTTTAATACTTTTAACCACAGTTAGTTACTAATTTGAAAATCATTCACCTTGTTAGAAATTTCAAAAATAAAATGAAGTAGTTTTATTTTTCTATGCAAAGCAGAGGGTCTACCCCCTTCATTCACACCAGCTAATTTAATAGAAGATAATGAACATGCACAAGAAGGAATGAAATTAAATAATGTTATAGGAATTAATTCCATCCAAGAGGAAAGAATATGTATCAGAACCCTACTAACTAGTTTAACAAAGAAATCAGTCAGATACTCACAAAAGTTTCAAATGTAATAAGTATTATACTTGCTAATATAGGGATTCCAGAATTAGCATATTAAGCATGTTTTATATCAAATACAAAGAAATTTTACAAACGAATTCAGCCTATGAAGTAGTTTTATTTACATTCACAATAGTCACCTAAAATTAAATATATATACAAAACAGGGGGCTTTGGTGACTCATGAAATACGGTGAAGCTACAACACAGGGTATACAAAATTACTTCTACACTAAAAAAAAAAACAAAACTTTGGTTTTCAGAAATGATTTCCATTAAACACACAGTAAATAACTCTTTGAACCAAGACATTTGACATTAATATTTAAAATCAGTTGTGACTTTTTCAGTTTTTTAAAATATTCTGTTAAATTGCATTCTGTTAGTTTACATAAAAATAGTATTACAGCATGTTTCATTTATCTTTCCTATGTGTTATTTTGAAAAGGTATCCCTATCTCAGAAGCAGTATAATTTTTCTGACATTCCCACAAATGCAAGTTTTTTCATAGGTATATTTCATAAATTAAATGAAGAACAATGATTCCCCATAAAAATTTAAGTCTGTAACTTTTTCTCTTTTTTGTAGCAACCAACATTTTATAAGCCACGGCAAAGAAATGGAAAACAGACTGCCTATATTGGTGCATGAAAGAGAGATGAGTAGAGAAGGCTAAACAACAAAAATTCATTCAGAATCCTCCTCCTCTATTCTGATTCTTGTATTTTTATCCTCTTCCTAAATTCTGGACATGGTAAGTTTGGGGCAAACTTTTTCTCTTTTCCTCTACATTCCTGTTTATAAAATATGAACTTACTCCATCTCAAAAAATACCAGTGAAAGGATGATTTTCCTCCTTCCCTAAAATTCTTTTACCCCATGGAAGTAAAATCAACAATACCAGTAAGAGTCTATCAGCTCCTGGCCAAGGTTAATGTATTGGTCTGGTTCTCATATCCCTCTTGAGCTGTCTACTTCCACCAGGTTTGAGGCAGGTCAGAGTCCTCTATGTGGCAGCTTAGGTATCTGCCTAAAGATCCAAATTTCCTCTTATAAATAGTAGGTCATTTTAAAGGCTTTTGATGAATTTTGACCCCTGCCAACTTTTCATTTGATTCCAAAATCAGAGCTTAGAGCAGTCTATTAAATGCTTCCTTCATAAATATTAAAATTGGTGCATGGACAAGGGAACCCCAAAATATATGCACAAGAAGTACATGAAGATCAGATTAAAATAAGGGATGAACAAACACCAACTGTAGGATGAGGTTTGCTCAGTTTCAAGAACTAAATTTGTTTAAAAAAAAAAAAAAACAGATGACACACTCACAATCAACAGTGGAAGAATTAAAGAAAAATAAAAGGAGGGTATACTGATTAAGATAGAAGAGGGACTTCCTTAGGAATAAGAGTTTACTCTTAGGGGCTAGACTAGACAGGTATCAAAAAAGAAAAAGGAGATATATGTCGGAAGTAACTGTACTTAAAGATGAAATTAGAGGGAAAAAAAAATATAGATGTTACTCAAAGGAAGGGTGACTGTTTACAAATGTACCTAACTGCGGGACAGAAGGTAACGATGGGATGGAAATGTCAAGAGTGAACCAGACTGGAGATCCAACTATGGCAATATGGCAAAAGCTTGCTTTTTAAAAGACAGATAGAAAGTCTATAATAGGGCCGGGCGCGGTGGCTCACGCCTGTAATCCCAGCACTTTGGGAGGCCGAGGTGGGTGGATCACGAGGTCAGGGGTTCGAGACCAGCCTGACCAACATGGTGAAACCCCATCTCTACTAAAAATACAAAAATTAGCTTGGCGTGGTGGCGGGCGCCTGTAATCCCAGCTACTCAGGAGGCTGAGGCAGGAGAATTGCTTGAACCCAGGAGGCGGAGGTTGCAGTGAGCCGAGATCACGCCACTGCACTCTAGCCTGGGCAAAAGAGCGAGACTCCGTCTAAAAAAAAAAAAAAAAAAAAAGGAAAGTCTATAATAAAAGCAACTGAAAAACCACACCTTGAAGACTGAGACTACTATACAAGTAATATAAAATCTGTAAAGATTTGATAAAAAGCAGGGAGATTACCTTAAAATATCTGAAGCATTTCAGGTTAATAGTTACTACAAATAACAACATATGGTATGGCACTGTGCCATAAAGAAAAGTGCTCCAGAAAGTCAAAGTTAGGTCTCAGGGGAGTGAATGGGAAAAGCTATGCTGAAAAGAAACAAAGTTAAGAGGTCAGTCTTGGGTTCAATGTTGTGCTGGTAAGATTTTTTTTCTTAAGTCAGAGACGAGAGTGAGCAAAATTTGCTTGATATTGAATGCTTTTTGATGAACTTGGAACTCCTTGACTTTCCTTCTCTAACAATATGGAAGACACTACAAGAGACAACTGAAGGAACAAAAAAAACCAAGAGAAAAGAAAAGGAAAATAGGCGAGGCAAATTTAAGAACAGGCTCAAATGTAAACAAACACAAAAACCAGCTGCTTATCTGAAATGACATATCCTACTATTGCTGAAAGAAATGTAACAAAAAGGAATGTTTATTCTGCCAATAAAGTAGAACAAATTATGCAAGGCCTAGAATAATTAAAAGCAGAGCAAAGAAAAGGTCTAAAAGAGCAAGCAGCAGAAGAGATATTGTTTCTACTGGGCTCCTAAAAGCACAGACTTCAGAAACAACAAAAGCATTTCCACTTTAGGTACCCATTCAAAGGTTATTATCCAAATAATACAAATATGGGGGCACAAAAAGAGTGTTTTTATGATAGGCCTAAAACTTTCAGGGGGCGTGGCAACAGTCTAGGTAGCACAGGACTAAAAATGTCTTGGCACATGTTTGGGGCTAGAGAAATACAGATGCAAGAGCAGAACACAGGTTGTGGAGACTGCAAGGCAAATGACTATGCTTGAAGCTTTACAAACTACAAGTAAGTCATATGCTCTTTGTAACAGGCAGTAGAAGTGGTGCCACTAAACAGACTCCATACTTATTTCAGCATAAGGAGTACCGGGAAAACACAGAAGAAATAGAAATTAAAAGCTTTTAATATGATGGAAATCTAAAGTAGGAAACATCAATTAAGATGAGGTACCTAGGGCTACCGTCCATGGAAATTTGTAAACTTTGCAATAAGACAGAAATTAGGATACTACTTTCAGGAAGGAGGAAATAGGGTAAGAGCACCCTCCACAAAATATGGTAAACAGACAGTGGCACAATTAACCACTTGATGAGTTTTCCTAGTAAAATATAAGCACAAGTTATGGCCACTGGCAATTGGCACAACTAACTGGCACACTGGTGAGCCTGGTGAGGTTGAAAACAAAATTCACTTGGTATCCTGTTTTCTGTACATCCATCATCCTTCTGATATCACTAATTTTTACTGGCAAAAGTAATTCCCTGAATTATTACATAGTATAGTTGACAGAAATATTAGTATATTTCTAAATTTAATGTGTATTGGGTTGGATGCAGTAATCAATGTTTGCCCTACTGATCTTCAAGACCCTTAAGAAAGTAAGACACAGGCCGGGCGCAGCGGCTCACACTTGTACTCCCAGCCCTTTGGAAGCCCGAGGCGGGCAGATCATTTGAGGTGAGTTCAAGGCCAGCCCGGCCAACATGGTGAAACCCCACCTCTACTAAAAATATAAAAAGTAGCTGGGCGTGGCAGTGGGTGCCTGTAATCCCAGCTGCTTGGGAGGCTGAGGCAGGAGAATCGCTTCAACCTGGGAGGCAGAGGTTGCAGTGAGCCGAGATCAGCCACTGCACTCCAGCCTGGGAGAAAAAATCAGACTCAGTCTCAAACAAAAAAAAAAAAGAAAAAGTAAGACACAAAAGAGACTGGAAGTTAAAGAATTCTCCTTTAGAAGGCTAAAAGAAGCCACTCCCAATCAGAGGAAGACACCCAAGTTGCAGCTCCTGAAAAATACCCATCTCTACATCACAGGGGTACATGAGAGACCCACTGGTTCTGATTAAGTAATACTCTAGAAAGGGAGGAATTTGGGATCTTAACGTCTTTAGACTCTAGACTTTAATTTTTCTTTGTGAACTCAAAAATGGGAAACAAATGATCAAATCTGGTAGATTCTTATTTTTGTGGACATTTAGTCCCCTGTACCAAAGCTACTTATGTCCTCAAATTAAAACTGGAAATTTTAAACTAAAAAACTATCATAGGTTAATTAGCTTTCTCAAACACAGAAACTGCCTCTCTTAAAAAGCCTTATACTCTTAAGTACTGAGATATTACTAAAAGGAGAAAATAAATTATGAGTTTTACATTTTGTTAAACTTTACCATAAGTTACTAGAAAATCCACTGCTCTGTTCTTAAATAGGGATAAATATACTCAAGATTAATAAAAATGTACATTGTAGCAACTGATGAACAATTTTTATTCTTCCTTTTTTAAAAATAATGCACTAACTCTTCAAACCCAATAGAACCAAAACTATGCTGTTCGTTTAGATATCTTAAATTGTTTCTCCCACCATTTATTGTTAATACCATCACTATACTCTCAGATATTTAGATTAGAAACCCAATATAATTTCATAGAATTCTTAGGTGCCTTGTCTCCACTTTTAGCAAAATGCTAAGTACTTTATTGTACGTAATATTCCTTGAAACTGTTCCAGCCACTCCATGTTCATTGCCATTATTCAGCCAGGCCCTCAATTTCTTTTCTGGGATACTTCGATAGCTTACTTTTTTTATGTAGACTTTCATTCTTTACCTCCTGTGGTATCTTAAAACAATATTTTAAGATTAATAATGGCATGACTTTGCCCTCAAATGCTATGTTATCCCACAGAATTCAAACCCCTAAGCCAAGCCTCAATCCATTTTTCCAATTTATTATCTACCAATACTTTATTTTGAGTCTATGTTCTAGTCCAGTGGCTCTCAAACTTTAGCATGCATCAGAATCATTGGGAAAATGTGACAATCAGATTGCTGAACCCTAGTCCCACAATTCTAGATTCTGTAGGTCTGGGTGGAGCCAATAATTTGTACTGCTAATAGTTTGCAGGTGATGCTCATACTGCTGGTCTGCAGATCCACACATTAAGAACCATAGTTCTAATCAATTAACTACTGCCATTCATAAATATGCCATGACAGATTATCTCCTCTGCTTAAAATGTCCACCTACCCCATACTATTTCCTTTCTTCATGCCTACATTTTAACACTAACAACTTGTTTAAGAGTCAAGTCAAATGCTATTTCACCCATTAAAATTTTCCAAATTATCTCTATCAGAAATGGTCTCTCCATGTGAACTTGCATAGGAATTAAAATAATGGCACTAATCACATTTTCCCTATTTTAGAGTTTATGTATATTTATTCATTAATTTATTCAAACCTTAGAGTGCCTACTGTGTACCAAGTTCACTGATGCTTTCATTTTTTTGTGGAGGGATAAGACGTAAATGAATGTATATTAGATGGTGTTAAGTACCTTAAAATAATATTAATAAAACACAGGTAAGGAGAAAAAGAATATTAGAGATGGGATGCTACTTTACATGGGGTGTTCAGGGAAGGCCTCCATCTCTCTAATAAGAGGCTGTCTGAGCAGGATGCCACAGCAAACTATATAGATATCCAAATGAAACATGTTCCTGGCAGACAAAACAAAAGCCAAGAAGCAGATGCATACAAGGAGTGGCAAAAACACTAGTGCTGGTGAGTGTATAGTAATAAAAGAAAAAGTCATAATGCTAGATGGGGCAGGATTATGGAGCCCTGTGGTCCACCATAAGGATTTTGGCTTTGACTCTGAGAAAAGTATGGAAGGTCTGGAAGAGACCTCACTCATATCTTTAAAAGGATCACATTGACTACTGCGTAAAGAATAAACTGAAAGTGAGGACAGGTAGAAACAGGGAAATAAAATAATCCAGGAGAAAGATAACTACGGTTTGGATCAGGGTCATAACAGACAGAAATAATGGTTAGATATGCCTTTTCCCCTTTACTAGATAATTCAGTTCCTTTAGGGCAAGAATTGTGTGGTTTTTCCTTTAAATTCCCTATAATCACTAAAATGACGCTTTTCACATAGCACCTATTATTTTCTTAAAGGAATACCCTCTACAATACTCAATTATTGTACTTTATGTATGTAGATTTATGCCTAAGATATCTAAGAATATTCAATTGATTGATATTAAGAAAAAGCAATTTATGTACTGTCTGACAAGACAAATACAGCATTTTATGAGGACTTATAAGTTATGAGCATTTAATAGTTGTTGAACTTCAAAATATGAGAGAAGATAAAAAGTTTCAAAAGTTAAGTACAAAATGGCTTCACTTGATACAGAAATTTTTTTGATTTTTTTTTTTGAGACGAGTCTTGTCGCCCAGGCTGAAGTGCAATGGCGCGATCTCACCTCACTGCAACCTCTGCCTCCCGGATTCAAGTGATTCTCTTGCCTCATCCTCCTGAGTAGCTGAGATTAAAGGAACACACCAGCAAGTCCGGCTAATTTTTGTGGGATTTTTTTGTTTGTTTGTTTGAGACGGAGTCTCGCTCTGTCTCCCAGGCTGGAGTGAGTGGCGCGATCTCGGCTCACTGCAAGCTCCGCCTCCCGGGTTCCCGCCATTCTCCTGCCTCAGCCTCCCGAGTAGCTGGGACTACAAGCGCCCGACACCTCGCCCGGCTAGTTTTCTGTATTTTTTAGTAGAGACGGGGTTTCACCGAGTTAGCCAGGATAGCCTCCATCTCCTGACCTCGTGATCTGCCTGCTTTGGCGGCGGGATTACAAAGTGCTGGGATTACAGGCGTGAGCCACCGCGCCAGGCCAATTTTTGTGTCTTTAGTGGAGACGGAGTTTCACCGTGTTGGCCAGGCAGGTCTCTAACTCCTGACCTCAGGTGATCTGCCCACCTTGGCCTCCCAAAGGGCTGGGATTACAGCCGCGAGCCACCACACCTGGCCCAATACAGAAGTTTTTAAGAAACGAGATAATAATTTCTTTCTTTTTAAATCAAATCAAGAATTGGGGAACTCCATAATACAGTTTTAGGTGCCAGGAAGGAAAGCAAAAATTGTATATCTACTCTAAGTTTATAAACACAGGATGACAGGATGATATGCAGGAAATCAAAGTAATAAATTGAGAAAAGATGAGTGAGTTTTAACATTCTCACAACTCTCTTCTACCTACGTTTTATATCTTTCCCTCCTCTTGATTATGCTTTATGTTTTATACTCAATACATTAAATTTGGATAATATATGAGAAAAAAGTATCCATCATTGCACTGCCCACATATAACTACTATTAACATCTTGATCCCTTTTCTAGCTGTGTGTCTTAAGGTAGCTGCTTAATCTCTCTGAGTCTCAGCTGCATCATTCACAAAATGACGATAAAAACAGTACTTATTTCACAGAGTTGTTGCAAACGATAAATGAGAATCTAGGACAGGAACTGACATACTTTTTCTTAAGGGGCCAGAAAGCTTATGGGCCATACTTTCTCCAACCCAATTTTTCAGCCCTGCTGTTATATCATGAAAGCAATCACAGAATATATAAAATTAAATGGGCAAACACCAATATGACTTATTTGCAAAAAAAAAAAAACAAAACAGGCAGTGTTGCCTTTGCCACAGTGGTGTATAGTAAAGGTTCATAACTTTTTTTGGTGTGTCTGGATTATTGTTGGGTTGGACTTGTTTGGCAAGTTTTGAAATTCTTAAAAGAATCTGATTGAAAAAAAAAAATTTGGATCTGCTCACCAAGAAAATGCAAATAAAACTTTACATAGACACTGAAAAGATCATTTTTTATGGCTGCATAAAATTTTAATTTATGGGAGATGAAAAGATATTCACCTATTTTAGATGTTCTGGTTTCCTATTTTAATTCATTCATTACATTAATTATAATTAATGCTATGAAGAATAGTATTGTGTCCAAATTTATAATTCCTCATAAATGAATGCTATCAGGAAAATGACTAAGTCAAAAGGTACAAATTAGTTTAAGGTTTCTAACATAGCTTGGTACATTGTAGTCCAGAAAAGTTGTGGTGATCTGTACTCCCATCAGCTGAAAGAGATCTTCATGCTCTCATAAGAATGGAATATATGTAAATTTTAGACTTTAAAAATAAATTCTATAATTTGAGAGATTTGTCAAACCACAGTAAGACAGATAAAGGGCAAAAAAGCACATCCATTGTATTTGGGACTGGCAGGATTTCCAGATATTCAAGGTTAAATGTAAATATGGAGAGACTGACGAACTTTAATCATTTATGATAAACATTTAAAACACATCCCATACCCTCCTGCTTTCAAAACACAAGATAATAAACATAAAATAACTTCTACTGGTTTGTAGTCACCATAACTTTTGTATTTTGAGAACTGCTATAATTTGTGTAATATATTATATTACTAAATTATTGTATTACTAATATATTATATATACTAAAATACAGTACATTAACACTCTATAATGTCAACTTTCCAAAGCAGTGGTGAATACAAAAATAACTTAAAGACTCTCCATCTAAGTAGTAGAAAAGTCACTGATGTGAATGTTGAAGCTTGTCAATTATATAAGACACTGGGGATATAGTGGTAAGCAAACATTGTCCTGTTTTGTGTAGTTAAGTGCGATGAAGAAAAGTTATAACTGAGCCATTGTTACTATCTCATCTAAGCATATCACATTCAAGTGGGTTGGGGGGTGGACTAAGAGTTGAGAATCACTTTTTTTTTTTTTTAAACAGAGTCTCACTTCGTCACCCAGGCTGAAGTGCAGTGGCACGATCTAGACTCACTGCAACCTCTGCCTCCAGAGTTCAAGTGATTCTCCTGCCTCAGCCTCTCGAGTAACCGGGAATACAGACATGCACCACCATACCCGACTAATTTTTGTATTTTGAATAGACATGGGGTTTCACCATGTTGGCCAGGCTGGTCTTGAACTCCTGGACTCAGGTAATCTACCTGCCTCGGCCTCCCAAAGTACTGGGATTACAGGTGTAAGCCACTGTGCCTGGCCTGAGAATCACCTCTGATGGGGAACTTCTGCTAGACTGAATTTGATTTTTTCTTCTGTTTCACATTTATGAACATCTTTAGTTTCTGCTGCCTGGTGTCTTTTCAACAGTGTCCATTCCAATGCTTCCACTCAATCAAAACTGCTTTAGTAAGCTACAGTATATATCAAATAGATATGCACAGATGATACAATAGATACCAAATGCTTATTCCTAGATACAATACAATGTATATGTATACTGTAGAGGCTGAGTGCACGGGCTGGCTTTTGACTGTCAAACTGGCTAGGTTACAGTCTGATTATCACATACTAGGTACAGGACTTAGTCAAGCCATTTCTTCTGGTCTTAGTTTCCTGACCTATAAAAATGAGAATAATGGCACATAGCTTGTAGGGTAGTGGATTAAATGAGCTAAAACAGGTAAAGGACTTATCACAGTCCCTGATTCATGAAAAGCATTCAAAATGAGTTATATACATATATACAGCATATACATATAGAAACTATTCCCATAATAGCTTTCAGATATTAAAAACATTTACATACACACATCAAATCACTAGGAATAGTATTTATAATATTTCAACTTTAGAGTAACCAAAACATACTGGTTAATGTCAATAAACTCTAGTTGTAGAAATACATATTAACAAACTGTACATATTTTATTAGGACATTATATATGCACACTTATTTTCACAGTACACAGGGCAATTTTGTGCACCTGTCTAATTAATATGTACTGATACAACCACTTCTATTCTCCTTTCACTTCTCTGTACTATATTTGGCCACAAGTGGAGCCCGAAAATGAACCTGTCTGTCCCTTTCTTTTTCAAAGTTAATTAACTGATTTATCATAGTCTACACCCAATCCTGAATGAATGTAATTCATTTTTTATGCCTTCACCTAGACAAATAAGCACTGATGAACAAAGGTACATACTAGTGGTCACTCTGCATTCACAATGATCAAATTCAAATGGTTCTGTGGGTCAATTCAACATACCTCTCTAATCAGCTACCAACCACCTCCATGTACTCTTAACAAATGAACTTTACTCCTACCACGAAAACTCCTATATAAAGTAACACCCCTCCACTTGTGCTTTCAGTGTTGTCCTTCCTCCCCTTCAGGGGTCTTATAATATAGATAATCCCTTCTTTTGTAGATTCGTAGCTTCCTTTCAAATGGATCATTCTCACTAGATTTTAAGTGTACACAGTTCACACCAATTTACTAAAAGAAAATTGTTACCTTCAATCCACAATGCCTCCAGTTACCACCATATCTTTCCTTCTCCTTTATAGGTTATTTACACTTACTGTCTATTCCTTCACCTCCCACTCTTGGAACTATTCCAGCCTGACTCCTGATCCCATCACTACACCAAAACAGCTCTTAGAGTCACCCAAGACTCCATGTTAATTCAACGATTGGATCTCAACAGTTTGCAATGCCAGTTACCATTCACCCCATCCTGAAACATTCTCTTCCCTTGCCTTTTGTGACACCACAGTTCTCTGGGTTTTTGAAACCTCTTTAATCCTTCTCAAACTTTATTTGAAGACTCATTCTTTCCTACTGAGACATTCAATTTTGAGGCTCCTCAAGCTTTAGTTTTAAGGTCCTCTCCTTTTCCTAGTCTATTTTCTCTCCCTATGTGAGCTCATTCACACATATGACTTTGAATACCATCCACACAGCTATGATAACCAGACCTCCCTTTTGAGCTCTAGCTTCTGTTAAATCCAGCTATCTTCAAGATCTCTCCTTGGATGAGGCAAAAGCACCTTAAATTGAACATATCAAACCAAATCAAAGGATCTCAGTAGAGCAGAACTTGCCCAGGTATCCAAATATACATAGTCAAGCCTATTAGTTCCCATTTATAGTATTACATACCTTTTCTTCATAGCACTTACCAAAGTTATAACTGCACACAAAATTGGGCAATGTCTGTTTGCTTACCACTATATCCCCAATGCCTTATATAATTGACAAGCTTCAACCTTCACATTAGTGACTTTTCTACTGCTTAGAGTCTTTAAGTTATTTTTGTATTCACCACTGCTTTGAAAAGTTGACAGTATACAGTGTTAATGTACTGGACTCTAGGATTTCATAAATTATACAATTCAACCTCTCTCAAATTCAGTTTGCCACAATGTCCCACCACCTCCTAATATCTTTAACATTACATATTAATATACAATTAATGTGTCATTCAATGGGCCAGATTTAATTGATCTTATTTTATTTCTTCACATATCTTACCAGACAAATATTTTACTACAGGTTTCGTAAAGTTCTTTTGTTTATAATTTTTAAGGTATAGTTTAGCACATTTTGGCAGGAAGGCCAGAAAATTCAGTGCCAATAATAACAGTACAAATGGTGTCTTACTTGTGTTTGGTAGAACTGTGAAAAGATGATATAACTAAAAAACTTAAAAGGAATGACTCCATTTAAATATTATTTCCTCCTGCCATTGTATCTACAAAATTAAAATTTAGGTTTTGTTTTTTGTTTTTTATACAGAGTCTTGCTCTGTCACCCAGGCTGAAGATCTCTGCTCACTGCAAACTCCGCCTCCTGGGCATAAGCGATCCTCCCACCTCAGCCTTCCAAGTAGCTGGGACTACAGGTGTGTGCCACCACACCCAGCCAATTTTTTGTTTTTTTGTAGAGATAGGGTTTCACCATGTTGCCCAGGCTGGTCTCAAACTCCTGAGCTCAAGCGATTTGCCTGCC
The DNA here is from genome assembly GCF_003255815.1 of Theropithecus gelada. NCBI lineage: Eukaryota > Metazoa > Chordata > Mammalia > Primates > Cercopithecidae > Theropithecus > Theropithecus gelada. The sequence continues at coordinate 12,168,280 of NC_037669.1, read as the reverse complement.
TTGGACTCCCAAAGTGCTGGGATTACAGGTGTGAGCCACCACACTCTGGCCGGGATAGATTTTTTAAGCAATGTAATGAGTGGTTATTTGGAAAGCAATAATAATCATGTATCTAATGAAAGACTATGTATAAAAAAGTCACTGAAGTTTAGAACCTCATTGGTCATTCTAAAATGATGTTCATAAGTTTAACCAATTCATTTTTTTAAAAAAGCATCTCACGTGTTTTGGGGAAACAATTAAAATTTCATCATACTCAAAATAACTTTGCACCTATTTGTACAAAATAACCAATCTAGGGCTAGGCGCGGTGGCTCATGCCTGTAATCCTAGCACCATGGGAGGCTACGGTGGGTGAATCACTTGACCTCAGCAGTTAAGACCAGCCTGCAGCCAGGCCCGGTGGCTCAAGCCTGTAATCCCAGCACTTTGGGAGTTCAAGACAGGCGGATCACGAGGTCAGGAAATCGAGACCATCCTGACTAACCCGGTGAAACCCCGTCTCTACTAAAAAGTACAAAAAACTAGTGGGGCGAGGTGGCCGGCGCCTGTAGTCCCAGCTACTCGGGAGGCTGAGGCAGGAGAATGGTGTAAACCCGGGAGGCAGGCAGTCTCGCCTGGGCAACAGGCAATCAGACTCCGTCTCAAAAAAAAAAAAAAAAAAAAAAGGACCAGCCTGCAGATCATGGTAAAACCTCATCTCTACTAAAACTACAAAAATTTAGCCAGGCATGGTGGTGCATGCCTGTAGTCCCAGCTACTAGGGGTGGGGGCTGGTGGGTGCTGAGAATCACTTTAGCCTGGGACAGGGAGGCTGCAGTGAGCCTAGATGGCAGACACTGCACTCCAGCCTGAATGACACAGCCAGCCAGACCCTGTCTCAAAAAAATAGTAATAATAAACAATCTGTGAGGAAGAGAAAATGAAATTTATTTTATATACTTTATTTTTTCTTTGATTATAAAGTAGGTTTAATTTTTTAAAATCTAAAAAATAAACAAATGTAAAAAATAAAATAAAATTCAGCCATAAGCATAACACTACAAAGTTAACAACAATTTGGTATATTTCAGTCTTTTTGTTTACAAAAGTGAAACACCTTTGTCCTGTGTCTTTTCAGTAGTTATACTATAAACAGTTTCTTGTATGAATAAATATTCTTTAAATATATGATTGTTTAGGGAGAAGGGACATAGGATTACATTATATGTACTAACTCCCCTAATAATAGTCATTTAGGTGGTTTTCAATGATTTGCTATTACAAATAATGTCATTATGAACAATCAGTTCAACTCAACTCTGAAAGTCAACCTATAAAGGCATTAAGGAGCAACAATAACAACAACAAAAAAAATTTAGCTCCCCAAATACAGCCATCAACATGATTCATTTGCTTTGTTTTTTCCTAATTATAATAAACAAGTTAATGTCTTTCCAGGGAATTCACCTTTTATGAAGACTTGAAATATCCCAAATGTGACAAAATTTGAAAACTTTTTAAAAAGCTAAAATTTTCATTTGCAATTGAGAAATAAAAATAATTTGGCCAAAAGGAACACATAATGTAAATCAATGTAATTAAATTATTTCTAGCTCTGGATATTCACTACAGAATAGATCAGAAAATAGGATACTCTTTTTCAAAAGTAAGTGACTGCAAATTATTTTCAATACTTTTCATCTTTCATACTATTATTTACTGAGCTAGAAAACTAATTTGAGACTTCTAGTTAAATGTGACAGACTGAACCACATTTACGTCTGATCCTACTTGAAAACTCCACTAAAATAACAGTAAAAATATTTGTGTTTTAAAAGCGCAAAACCCACAGGACAAAGCAATGAAAAAGGAGAGATATCTACAAATGGGTATTGGAAATTAGATGGATGGGTGGTAACTGACTCAATAGACCCAAGAAACTGAAAGCCAAGCCATCAGTAGAGGGAGTTTGGGAACAAGGTAATGTGTGCTTGAAAAAACCCCAGAACCCCAGAACATCTCAGGAATTTGAGGCACCACATACCACCAAAAGAAGTGAAAACAGAGTCAGAAACAAAAAGATCAGTTCAAAATCTCCCCCAGGTCCCTCCCCTAACAAAACAATGGAAACTAACTCCTAATTCTCTGAGAGACTGAACATTTGGACACAGAGTAGGAGGAAGGAAGGGGATAAACAAAAACGGCGTATAATCGAAGTGTACATAGTGAACATGCTCAATAGTGAGATCAATAGTGAGACAGTAAGGTAGTCCCTAAGTCCTTCGTGTACTAGGCCAACTGATTCCATCTAAAACAACTAGGGAAAAAATTACTTATAAATATAGAGGTAAACATCAAAACTCAAAGAGTTGCCAGTGATAGCCTCTGGAGAATAAGAAGTCGAAAAGGAAGAGGACAGGACATGACTGCTATTTTTTGTTATAAGCTGTGGCAAAAAGAAAGGAAAAGAAGGAAGCTGGTTGTTTCAATAATATCTATTCTTGTTTTCTTCCATACTGACAGAATCAAAAATCTAGAAAAATTTCCTAACATTCTTTTCAGATGGGGATAACTCACAAGATGAAAGTGGGTCACTGAGTAGGATTTAGGACAAGTTGTTTTGGTTTACACCATAGAGACAACCAGCTCCTGCCACTAGGAAGTCAGATGTGATAGTTGGGACTCAAGCAACTACCTTGGATCATGTCACAAACTCGGGATGGTAAGACAAGGATGACTGGTAAGAAAGAGCAAATGATAGTATGGCCACTGTACCATCCCTACACTGTCTATTAAAGATTTTTTTACATAAGAAATAAATGCCCACCTTGTTTAAACCAGGTCTCCATTAGCACCAAAATGCAATTCCTGGTATTTAGGCCTTATATGACTTCTTAAAACTATGTACATTAATAAAAATTAAAGATAAAGTAAAAATAATCCCAATTAATAGCAAGAATTAGTAAAAATGTATTATACCCTAGAAAACTACTCATAGAGCTCTAATAAGTATTATGCAAATCCTATACCAAGACCAAGAAATAAGGATTGTTTCTTCCTGAGACAAATTTTAATTTCTCTAAATTAACAGACATTAGAATGGATTTTATAACACAATGAGACAAACTCTCTTTTCTGTGAATACCATCTCTTAAGGCAGCTATTACAGTGCCTGGCCCATAGTCGTTACTTAAAAAGTATTTGAGGATCATTAAAAACTTTGCTGCCATTTATATCAGCATTACACATATAAGGTACCCACTAAGAGTCCCAAAGTAAGGGTACAGCCAAGTTTCGCAACCTCGGCACTATGGATATTCAGGACCAGATAATTCTTTGCTGTTAGAGCTATCCTGTGCATTGTAGGATGTTCAGTAGCATCTCTAGCCTCCATGCACTAGATGTCAGCAGCAAACCTCAATCATGACAATCAAAAGTATCTCCTGACATTGCCAAATGTCTCCTAAGGGAAACAAAATCCGAGAACCCCTGCCATAGAGATGTTACGAACCCCTGCCATAATTGTTTTATAAATCATTGTGTTTCACCAGGAGCATTCAGCTTTTCTAGTTAAATAACAGAATTTAAGAATTGTAACATTTCTAAATTTTCTCTCAAGTTTAGTGCAAAACACAAATTATAAGCTACCTACAGATTATCTCTAACGTCCCTCCTGAATCCTCAGAGGATTTTACAAGAGAGAAATACTAATAGCATCTACCTATTTAAGTCTATCTGTGTGCTAGGTACAATACTAAGTACTTTATATTCTTCTCTCTTTTTATATTCATGACATCCTTGTGGCATGAATATTAACCCCATTGTAGTATGAAATAATTTTAAATTATATTTCAATCAACATATCAAAATGGTTCCAGAAATCGTTTTTTATTACTCATTACATTCATTCTGGCACTGTACTAAGAAGTATCTTAACTTCCTTAGTTTACAATCAATTTATAACAAAAAAATTCAGTGTATTTGGTGACAAAATAAATTGAATCATTAAAACTTTCAGGAATTAGAAAAGTGTTTACAGCACTTAACAAGTCAGACAATAATAGTCTGCTTCTTGAAATATTGTTTACTACTGTGTCATAATGAAAGAGTACTTTATAAACTTTTCATCCATGATACCAAGTTATTTCCAGTAACTTCTTTTTCCTTTCACAGCACTTGCGGAAAAAAAAAAAAAAAAAAAAAAAAACCCTCTATAATTGAGGATTTACTTATAATTTCAATCTGCTTTTCAGCAGAAACTGAAGACTGAGTTCAAATCCCAGCATGTCTACATAATGGAAACTAAGACACATTAACTTGCTCAGTCCTCAATTTCAGCTATGTTACTTGCTGTCTGAAGCTTAAGAGTTAGTAGGTCTTCCATAACAGTTACTTTCCCCTACTTTTCATCCTCAAAGCAAATTAAGTATCAGTTAAGGGCCAGTTTTATTTAAGCATTTATTGAGTCAGCTAACAAGAGCCAAGGGAGGATGTGATAGGGCCAGTCCAACATTACACTGTATCTTCTGTTTTACTTTTCCTTATGGTAAAAGACACAAAAACCGCTCTGGAAAAGAAGTGTTCCTTCCTCTCTCCCTTTGCCCACACAACTAACTGCCAAGAAATTTTGATTCATATTTCCCTCTAAAAAGAGGAAGATAAACCAGAGCCTTTCTTTGAAACACCACTAGGCTGTCTGTATAATTCATGTATTTAGTTAACTGTCACATACCCCAACTGCACAATACCCATTTCATTACTCATGAATAAGTCATTCACTAATAAATACAAATTATTATACTTAATATTAGCCTCAGTAAGTGTCAGAAAACCAAATTTTTAAAAAGAAATCTTCGACTAGGAATTAGATTAAATAATCCCCTGCTTCCCTTACTGACAAATAAAGCAATTACTATGGCAGAATTTTATTTCTGGTACATACAAGTCAAATTAATAAAGGAATATTTTATTCCATCCAAAAGCTTTAATATGAAAAAGGACTTCACAAAGCTCACCTGCAAAGTAAAATCAGGACAGAACCTCAGAGCATATCTATCAGTAATCCAGAGTATTATAAAATATGTAAAGTTTCAGGTAATAAACTATGTTTCAGGTAAAAGTGGGTAACATGAAAGTATGTCAGTCTAACATAATTTAGCAATAGAAAATAAACGTTCATTAAGTTCTTCCTGTTTTATTTCCTTGGATATACAGGAGGTAGGGAAGTCATAAAGTAGTCAACTTCATTTGTTCTTAAAATATTGTGCTGTCACTATTCAGTCACTGTGTTTTCAGGCTAAATTTGTCATTTATTTTAAAATTTTAGTTGCTCATTATTGATATAAAAAGCAAAACAAAAAAATTAAATAGATTTTCAGCCCCTGAATATATTAAAAATATAAATTGTATCCTAATCTTCAGAAGTTTACAATTCCTATAGATACAAAATCTACCAATAGCGTAGTTTCTAGATGTAAAAGGTATGGTTAGAAAAAACAAGTGCTCTGAAAACAAGACACTGAATGCCAATTTTCAAAATAAAAGTGAAAGCCAATTATCAAAATAAAAATACATTTTCAAGAAAGTCATTAAATAGCAATGCCAAAGAAACTGACACACCCTTCAAACCAACTTCTTTATGACACTGGGGGAAAACATGAATTCAAAAGGCAATTTAAATTAAAGCATTAAAAACTTACCTGAAAAATGTCAACTCCATCCTTTTTCTTTCAGTGCTTGTAAGGGAATTCTTACAAGCTTTCCCTTACAAGCATTGAAAGAAATTCCGTACAAGCAGTGAAAGAAATGTCAGCAAACATGATGCCCACTTCTCATTAACTTTATTTCCTACTTGTTATCAGAATGAAACTAATAGCTACCTGATTCAAACCCTTCACATATTTATTTAACTATTATTCCTCTTTGACACAGAGTAACTTGTTCAAGGTAGTAATTTCTGCCAGGAGATGGTGGAGCCAGAATCTGAACCCTGTACGTCCAAAATAATAGATACATTTTAAAAGGAATGGGATGGAAAAGGAGCAGTTATTTTTTTTTTTTTTTTCCAAAATAGCTTGCAAAAAAAGACTGTTGTGAATGGGAACAAACCGTTTAACTTATAAATGCAAGTAGATGAGAATTCAGAGTACTCAAACTTTACCCCTAAACAAGTGGGGGTATATTTGCCATATTTGATTACAAACACTTTGAACAACATCAAACCCCTGTGACGGTCGACTGAGTAAATAATTTAATGTCACCATTCAGACACTGTATTTTACAGGCTAAATAAAAAAAATTATAAATTGAAGGGTGAGGGAGATTGGTAATGTTAACCGGAGCAAGAGTTTAAGGAAAATTACTTTCATTATGAGCAGTTAATTAGAAAAGAGTGCGTGTGTCAAGGGAAGGAGGTTAAAAAAAAAAAAATGACAATCACACTGCCTTAACGCACCCTCTGTCCGAAAAAAGTAACTAAATCACCGTGGGTCAGCGTCTACGCCAACTGGAGAGCCGGCCCAGCGAGATCTTGTGAGGGGATGACAGGAGACCCTAGAAGAGGGTGAACGGTGGCAGTGACAGGAAAGATGGCATGTCTCCCATCCCGGAAAAAAGGGGAGAACACGGGGGGCAATCGGCGGAGAGGGGAAGGCAGAAAATGTTTCCAGAGGTGCCAAATGAGGTGAGAAAGACCAGGCAGGGTAGGAAACATAAGAAAGGCGGGACTCTGGGGCAGGAAGGTCTGTTTGGGGTAGGGACGGCATGTCAGGACAGAGCTTTCCGGACAGCCGACCTTCCTTCTTTCCAGCCCCTCCATTCCCGACAAACTCTCACTCTCTCAGCAACCCTAAGCCTGTGGGTCACCCTCGCCTTGCTCCCCGCCCCCCACCCCAAGCCGGATAGGTGGAGGAGGGAGCTTCAGCCTCACTCTCCTTGTTGGGGAGAAGCGGGCACTGGACATAGACCAGATTCATGGACGAGAAGGCCAGGAGACGCAGAGAGGCCCAGGACCCGGGTGACAAGTCGGGGCGGCCAACGGGCGCCTCACCTGACAGAAGCGTCGGCAGTAATCCCGACTGCTGATCCCGACGCCGCCGCCGCAGTTGCCGCTGCCAGCGCCGCCTCTGCCGTCGCCCGCAGCTCTAAGCCCCACAGGGCCCAGCGGGGACTCCACAATGGCCACAAGCTCTTCTCCGAGGCGTTCGGCCTCTTGATCGCTCTCTTCCTCCGCCATGAGGCTCTCGCCGCCCAGCGCGTACCAGCCCCTGCGCCGCCGCCGCTGTAGCTGCCTAGGCTAACCTCCTCCTCCTCTCTAGTTCCCTCCCCCTTCCCTCCTCCCTAGCCGGACAGGGGCCTCTCGGCTGGGCTCTACTTCCGGCTCCGCCCACCCACGCCCCCAGTTTTCATTGGAAAACGCAAGCTGCCAATCATGCCCATGCCCGCCCTTCTACTCCTATTGGTGAAATCAGCAGTCCGTTTGATAGACCGGCCGACTGTTGGTCAATGCTGCTCGGCGGTTGCTGGGGACCGCCTACGGGCTCTGCCATAGGCGGTGCAGGCGGACGGGGCGCGGCGGGGGACACGGCGGCCGCCGCAGGGCTCGATCGGGCAACGGCGGCGACGGCGGCAGCGACGGATCTTCCTCCTCTCTTATTCCCTTGCTCCTCCTTTTTCCTTCTCTTTTCCTTTCCGGCCGTGCCTCGTCCACTTTCCCTAACGGCGGCCTCGATCCTACGGTACCAAGGAGCTAGGGAGGCCGAGGGTGGGCCCAGCCGTTGGTGCGGGCTCTGGGCCCGGGGCCTTCCGTCCTGAAGCTGGAACCGGGGGCGGGGCCGGGGCACAGTTGTCGGCGGGAGGAAGAGGGAGGAGACGGGAAGCCTGACAGCGGCCGCCTCCGCCAGGCGCCTGCCGCCGCCTCCCTTGAGACTGCCGCCAACTCGGCTGTCGAGTTCCCGGGCCCACAGCTGGCACCTGGGACTCGGCCCTGCCCGGCTAGCGGGGTCGGGACGGCGGGGCGCCGGCGTGCTGGGCTCGGCGCCCGAGGTGGGAGCCCAGACGTCGGGAACGTCCCGCGCCCCGCCTCTCCCGCGCCCCCGCCCGAACCCTGAGGCCTGGGGAGCGGGAGGAGGTGCCAAGCGGGCGGACCACGGAGGAGGACATGGGAGGGGAAGTGTTAGGGTAAACGCTGGGATCGGGTTTGTAGTGTGGAGTTACCTATAAAGTGGTTTTAGAAACACCTTCGTGGTGGCAGTTGTTGACGTTCTTGTTCATCTTTTCAGTCGCCCTCCTTCCGTCCCCCATTTTTTCCTTCCATTTGTTTTTCGTGTTTTACAGTAAAGGCATGACTTCCTGGCACCGCAGGGAAAATCGGGTGCAAGCCCAGAAACTATTTCCCCACCACCATTTGTTGAAAAACTGATTTGAAGGCATCTCCGGGGTTGAACAAACGGAAAGTGCCAGGATTTGATGCGTCTCTGGTTTTGCTCTGGAGACCCTTCCCTGCTAAGTATCAAGGCGAAAAAAACTGGAAACTAATCCGGTAAACATTTAAACTTGAAAACTTATGATGAGTTTTATTTTGATCTAGTAAACGATTTGCTTTTTCTCTTTTGTTGGCTAATTCCTGCACTTTTTAATTTCTTCATCTGTTGAAAATGTCTTTATCTTCTACTGAAAACACTTTTGTTCTCTGGGTGTGTAAACTCGAGCATCCTCTACTGGGTGGAAATTTGCCTCTGCAGTAACACAAACAGACTTTTTGAAATTACAAACACATTGGAAAGTATAGGCCTTTCACATTAGCACAAATGTTTGAGCATTTTATGCTATAAAGAATTACATGCTTATTGTTTTTGAAATCCAAATGTTTAAAGATACAAGACTTTTTACGTAGAAAGTAAGATTTACGCATTACGGGGCACAAATATTTAATATTTCCCACAACTAGGTTAGAACCGTTAATCATAATTGGTACTGATTTGTCGGGGGAGTGTAAAACACATACCATTTACTTAGAATATAAACGTGTAATGGTAAGTATTAGGTAGGAATCATAGTTGTCTTCTCTGCCGTTGCAAACCTGTAGCCTAACACAATATTTGGCAAATGAGAGCTATGCAATTTAAAAAAAAAAAAGTGGAAAAAATAAAAGTAAATCTATTAAAACCTATACTTTGTCGTACTTTTCAGAATTTCTGTGGAATGTTTAATCTTCTGTGTCCATGAATGTCTGATATGTTGGCAAATAAAGTTATTTTGAAACAGAGTTCATGTTACCCAGCTATTCTCTAGTATGTATTCGTTGAATACTCCATCATTTCTGATTACACTTATAAAGCATAATTCTTCAGAGCACACTTAGAATTATTTCTCTATCATATTTATGCAGACAGAATTCCATCTTGAATTTTATCAAATTCACTTTAACTTCTTAAGTCTTGGTTATTGTAAGAGCCCAAAGGTATGGCCAGGGAACAATTAAGACTTGATGATTTGTCACCTACCAAAATATGTTCATTATCTAAACGTTTCAATGCCCATAAGGCTGTGATGTTGGTATTTAGTGCAGTGCTCATAAAAGTGTGTTACTATTGTAAATTGAGAAATTATTAGGCTGCTTCTAGATTAAATATAAATATTTGGACAAATAGTGAAGGTACTCACTTACTTTTTCCATCAAATTTTAATTGAAGTTCTGCTGTATATTAGACACTATGTTCTTGATTTTGTTCTTACTAGTTAATAAGTGAAGTAAATGTTAAATGTAATTACTAATTTTAATGGGAAAAGGAAACAAAAAAGTATTGGAGAAATAAGACTGCATATCATAACACCTTTTAGAAAACAGGTATACATGCATTACAAAATAACTTACTTTGAACTGTGTATTTTGGATTTACAATTTAATGTCATTGTTGCTGTTAATTAAATTTTTTTTTGTGGTTTTTACTCAGAACAGTTTTGGAAATTATATTCATCTTCATATAGAATTATGGCAGTTTTTAGGCCCACCTGTTTGAAAAACTTTGTCCACAGTTTTCTAAACTCAGTTGTCCCAGAATTGTGACAGGAAAGAAACTCTTTTGAACTTGAATGCATATCTAAATTGGATGAGACTAATACAATTTATATCCTGAATGTAATTTATATCCTAAATGTTGACCTGTTACTAGGTTTCCCTAAATAATAGTGACATCTGGGATAGTTTGAGTTCTTTCTTTATAGTCTAATTTATTTGAATTTCATAAAAATCAAGGAATAGACCTGATTGCTACTGCTTAGTAACTTGTTCTAGTTTTGCCTTTCCTTATATATTTCAGGTAAGCTAAGATTAATAGACACACAGTCTACTAATTTAAGTTGTTTTGAAGTATTTAATCTTAAAGTGTTTATATACTGCCTTTTATTGTTCCAGAATGAACTGTTGTTATAATACTTATCTTTGTTTCTTTTGTCTTGAAAGAACCATATTTATTTAGAGTCAGAATGGAGCGATTTGTAGTAACAGCACCACCTGCTCGAAACCGTTCTAAGACTGCTCTGTATGTGACTCCCCTGGATCGAGTCACTGAGTTTGGAGGTGAGCTGCATGAGGATGGAGGAAAACTCTTCTGCACTTCTTGCAATGTGGTTCTGAATCATGTTCGCAAGTCTGCCATTAGTGACCACCTCAAGTCAAAGACTCATACCAAGAGGAAGGCAGAATTTGAAGAGCAGAATGTGAGAAAGAAGCAGAGGCCCCTAACTGCATCTCTTCAGTGCAACAGTACTGCGCAAACAGAGAAAGTCAGTGTTATCCAGGACTTTGTGAAAATGTGCCTGGAAGCCAACATCCCACTTGAGAAGGCTGATCACCCAGCAGTCCGTGCTTTCCTATCTCGCCATGTGAAGAATGGAGGCTCCATACCTAAGTCAGACCAGCTACGGAGGGCATATCTTCCTGATGGATATGAGAATGAGAATCAACTCCTCAACTCACAAGATTGTTGACTAGGAGGTTACCACCATTGTGATCAAGATAAATGTGGAGTATTAAAGTTATGTGTTGATTGTGTGGTTCATTTTTGTATTTATTTCATTTAAAATCATGTGACGCAGAATAGTTTTGCAATGTGTATATAGTTGCAGGCAAAAAAAAAAAACAAAACACCTCACTGCAAAACTTATTGTTAATTTTAGTCACCAATGGTATAAAGCAAAACCTAGGTTTAGAGTGTGCTAGGATACCTGAAACCTGATGGTTATCTTTAAAATTAATGGTTTTTCTCCTGAAATGTTTGTGCATGGAAGAACTGCCCTGCTTTTTTACCCTGTTGCCATGTATGATTATTCCTTGTAAGATTACTTAATTACTTGGATTGAAGACTAGCCTATTGAAGCTGCTGCCAGGCAACACCACTTAACAGTAACTTATAGGAATTATTTTCTTTAGAGGATCCTCTTCAAAAAGGAAGGGATAGTGGAAAACTGTTCTTATATCTTCAGATCCCTAGCAGAAATGACTGTTTATTTCAAACTACGTTTTACTTGTATATGATGTAGTTACCTTAACTATCTTTCAATTCCATACTTCCCCTGCCCCCATTTTAAAGGCTTATTGTTGTATTTTGTAGCAGCTTCAAGTGACCAAAAGACTAAAATCTTTCAATGTCGATGCCAAAAGCCAAGGGGAATTTTGCAGTGACAAGATTTTAGTCTCTTACTATGAATACTAATTTCAAACCATAGCTTTCATTTTAAGCATCATCTTGCATTTGCAAACTTTTTTCTATGTCTTGCTGTTAAAAGACTTCAATGTTGGCATTTTTATTTAAACATGTTGTGGTTGAGTTTTCTCTTCTTTATAGAGAATTAGTAATGATTTTTTTGGCTGACAGATAAAATTACTTTCTATTCATTTTTCTATACGACTTTATGAGTTTATTTAGGTGAATAGACTAGAAACAAGTTTACTTTATCTGCTTTGCCTCCGGTGGTACAAGGTTTTTAACATGGATGGTAAACAATTGTCTAGAAATTCTGGCAGGTTTTTTGTAGTGGAGATCTGGCAGTATCCTGCATAACTGTTTGGGTGAGGAAATTGTTCTCTTAAAGATCAACCATGTTCAGGAAATGATTTCTGTTTGAACCTCACTGTCCTGTAAGGTTATCCAAGTAGCTTAGCCTAGCTAAGTTCTATCAGAGACCCAAATTATATTTTTTGAAAATTTAACAGCTGGAAACTTGGACTAGAGCTTTAATAAAAAATCTTAAATTATTTGAAATTCAAGTTAAAAATACTTATGAGATATATTTCTATTACAAAGCAGTGACAAATGATGCCCTATGTGACTTGGAGTTATCTTTGACTTTTACCACAAATCTTCATTTATAAAAGAAAAAGCCAAAGTGAAAAAAAGTTAGATTGTGTATTTTTCAGTAACAGCTTTCCATGTCTTAAGATTTTTTTACAGACTTAAGTTTCTAATTCAGGTTGTCAAACTGGCCATTTAACTTCAGAGATTTGCTTTGTTTTCATTAAAAAATAAGCCTGCCACCAAAACAAATCACTTATCAAAATGTGAACTGTTTTCCTTATGTTCAGTTATGTTAAAGTAGTATAATAAATGCATGCCTAGAGTAGTGCTCTCATTGATGAAGCACGTGTATGAGGAGACCAGCAGCAAAACAGAACCATATGTGTTTTGCGTTTACTTCCTCTAGAAAAGAATTTGCAGGCAACCATGTTTAATTTGAACTATCCAAGATGGTAGATTTTAGAAGCTAGGAATAATTGAGTTTTATAGCACTATTTTCAGAATACAAAAAGTTAGATATACAATCATTCTGGTTTTTGAAATTCCATGTGATTGAAACTGCTCCCTATTATTTGGGTATTCATTTGCACTAATGGCAAAATGTAATGGCAGATCAGCTTTGAGAGTGGTCCTAAGCAGTAAACTGGATGATGTTACATTAGAAAAACATCAATAATTCATATTTAAGTTTCTAGTAGTTACTACTGATTTGATAATCACTTAAATTTTGTATACCTTAATGTATTTTTCAGACTCCTAATTCCCACATTCACTGTACCTAGGGGCCTGGTCCATTCTGTTAGGATTATATCCTCTCCTTAGAAATGTTTTCCATCTTGTTGTGGGGATTTGGTATTAATGTTTCTTCATTGATTATGAAATTTTTGTTCCCTGAAACTAATTGACTTTGTCTAAAGTTAAAGAAATAAGGCAGAATGATTGTTGTAGCCTGCTCAAACTGATACAAATCCCTGAAACCATGATTGGCATATGTTAGATAACAAATGAGGATGTCTAAGAGGCATACGCTGCTTTGGAGGTGTAGTGAACGTGTGTACAGAAGTTTTCAATCTTAACTATATAGTGTTAGTGTGATGCTATACTATTGGAAAAATAGCAACTTTTTTCTATTTTATAAGTTGTATGCATAAACATAAGATTTGTAATGTTTCATTTATAAACTGCCTTCTTCAACACATGTTAATAGTGTTTTCTCAAAGTATTGATAGTATGTCTTCCAGAATTTCACGATATGCTTACAGTAAATAGTTCCTAGCTTGTTGAAATGTTAAATTCTTTGTTGGCTTTCTTTTTGATTCTGTGGGGGTGTATAACAAGCCTGAAGGACATTGTAATCATTTCTTACAGGGTGAAAATTTAGAAAGATTGTGTATGAGAGCCTATATAGTTGTTTTATCCATTATCATCTTTGATTAAGACTTTAAAAAATGCTATTTCCAGTTAATGCATTTGGCCCTATTGAATTTTCAGGGACCAGAAAACATTAAAGAAAAAGTTCTGCATCTTGTAATGGTAACCAATTAAGCTTGAGATTGTTCTGAAAGTATCAGTTGCTTTAAAACTGTTGTAAGTGCAGTTGGCAAGATCTCCAAGCTGAAACTTCCATGTTAAAATTTTGCCTGTAAGAATTTGCACATGAATGTTAATGGAAAACACAAAATAAAACTTAAGATAGCCCAAAACAAAAGCCACAAACAGTTCATCATTTGGTGCTTAGTCTTTGTAAGGGCTCTCTATTGTATGACTTACCCCAGCTACCATTAAGTGACAAATCACCTTAAAACATGTTCATTTGATTCATAACAAGGAAGATTGGGTCTATGATTTTATTGCAACTCTTAGCCTAAAATAAATTGTTTTAGCTTCTGGTCAGCACTGATTAAAATGTGAATAGTGAAGTGGCTATCCTAAACTGGTTTATCTCAACCCATACTATCATAGATTTCTTAGGTAAATACAAATCTTATCTAGTGGTATTCTACTTGTATTCAGAATACTGTATTAAAATTTTACTATTTCATTTTTGTATTCCGTGCTTATTTTTTGCTCACGCATGTATGCTTAGTATAAACGTGTCACTTCTAAAGTTTTGTCTCTTTTAGAAATAAATTTCAGAAAAATTGTTTCAAAAGATTTTGAAAGCACATTTTGTTTTGTGAGTCAATGACAAATATATTTCCTGATTCCAAAAGAGCAGAATCTTATTGAGTTATTTTTCTACTAGTTATAGCTCCCTTTTATAATATTAGTCATTAAACTCAATGTAAAAGTATAAAATCTGTCAAATCAGATTCACATCATAGCTACAGATACCCCTTTTGCTCCCAAATTATATAGAGAGTATTTGAGCTTAATCATTGCTTTTAATTGGAAATATTTGGGTTTTTTTTACTTTTGGAAGTATTAGTTATTAAAGGACCTAATCTGGAAGTTTCACTGCTATATCCTCATTACCACTTGTAACAAAAAATGCATACAAATAAAAAATATTTCAATTTTACATAATTTTGAGGGAAAACCTGCTACTAATCACTTCTGTTTGGCAAAAAGGCAGTTTTTATTTTTTTCTGGACTCAAAATGGCAGAAAGGGCCTTAAGTCAATAGTTCTGCTTCCAGTTTATTATTTATTTATTTGTTTGTTTGTTTGTTTATTTTTGAGATGAAGTCTCGCTCTTGTCCCCCAGGCTGGAGTGCAATGGCACAATCTCAGCTCACTGCAACTTCAACCTCTAGGGTTCAAGCGATTCTCCTGCCTCAGCCCCCTGAGTAGCTGGGATTACAGCCATGTGCCACCACGCCTGGCTAATTTTTGTATTTTTAGTAGAGACAGGGTTTCACCATATTGGCCAGGCTGGTCTCGAACTCCTGACCTCAGGTGATCCGCCCACCTTGGCCTCCCAAAGTGCTGGGATTACAAACGTGAGCTGCTGCTCCCGGCCCTGCTTCCAATTTAATATTACCAAACCATGAAAGTTCTGTCTTCACTTTTCCTAAAGTGTCTCACCACAACCTTTATTAAATGTAAACCTATTGAATGTGCCTCTGAGTCTTATAAGTTTCTCTCTTTTTTCCCCATTTATGTGTGAATTAAGTTGAATTATGTACCTGTGATAGGTCATGATGCAAGGATACTTCTGGGATCAGACTAGCTAACCCTAGCACTGTGGAAAGCTAAAAAGCTAAAACTAGGAAGTAGAACAAGACTTTGATGTGATGTGTGATTTGCATCATATGAATAACATCACTTCTAACGAATTACCCTTCCCATATGGTACTTGCTTTCAATTGTTTTTATGTATACCATTTAGAGTGAATGCTTCTTAGCTCTTCCTTGCTTAAATGTTGGAATCAGATCATTTGAAAGCCCGTGTCCTCAAGCTCTTGGCCAAATTTGAATAATATGCAATCAACTGGTATTTACTGAATCTCTGTCTCTGACACTAGCCACTGGGGGATACAGCAGAAATAATAATAATCCCAGCCCTTAATGAGCATGCATTCTAGTTAAGAGTCATTGTTATCATATAGTGACCCTGGGGGGTTGGGGGTGATTAAGGAGGTCTTTGTTTTTTCTAGGCAGCTCCTTTAAGCATTCATCATGAAACTTGTTGCCAGTAAATAGTTATCACTGGTTCATCTGGATTCTCATTTTGTATAGGAAGGGCAATAAAAGTTCAAAATTTGCAGATTTTTTAAAAGGTCTGTCTCTCCTTTGAAAATCTGGTAGTCTATATAATCCATAAAATAATAGTTTTCAGAATCTGTTAGGTGATGTAAGTGACCAATTTAAATGCTTGTAAAGTAAGAACCTGCCACAGACACTTTACTGAAATACAGTAAGACAGGCACTTCATTGAATATTTGATATCAAGATAGTCACTGGTATATCTATTGACACATTAATGATTATCATAATTCAGTCGTCTGGGTTAGTATGTATATTAGATGATATAGTCTCCAAACCTTTTTTTTTTTTTGAGACGGAGTCTCGCTCTGTCACCCAGGCTGGAGTGCAGTGACTCGATCTCGGCTCACTGCAAGCTCCGCCTCCCGGGTTCACGCCATTCTCCTGCCTCAGCCTCTGGAGTAGCTGGGACTACAGGCGCCGCCACCACGCCCAGCTAATTTTTTGTACTTTTTAGTAGAGACGGGGTTTCACCACGCTGGCCAGGATGGTCTCGATCTCCTAACCTCGTGATCCACCCGGCTTGGCCTCCCAAAGTGCTGGGATAACAGGCGTGAGCCACCGCTCCTGGCCTCTCCAAACTTTTAAAATATAACAGGAATCGGTGTATAATAGACTAGGTTTTTATATCCCTTTTTCCTTTTTGAATGTTTTTCTTTTTACCGTGCTTAGGTAGTACCTATTCAATAGTGATAATGATGATAATAATGACAATTTTATGTATTTTTAATCTAGTAAATTCTACTTTTTTGTTTGTTTGTTTTTTTGAGATGAAGTCTCACTCTGTCGCCCAGGCTGGAGTGCAGTGGTGCGATCTCGGCTCACTGTAACTTCTGCCTTTGCCTCCTGACTAGCTGGGACTACAGGCGTGTGCCACCTTGCCTGGCTAATTTTTTGTAGTTTTAGTAGAGATGGGGTCTCACTGTGTTAGCCAGGATAGTCTGGATCTCCTGACCTTGTGATCTGCCCACCTCAGCCTCCCAAAGTGCAAATTCTACTTTTATGAATATATCCTACAGAAATAAAATAGCAATATGTAAAGATATATGTAAAAGGAAGTTCATTTTAATATAGTAGTAAACAACTACAAATATTCTGAATGTCCCTCAGTAGGACAGTGGTCAAAACATTATAACACATCTATGTTATGAGCTGTTTAAGTGACCTAAAATTATGGATCAGAAGAGATGTCTACAGTAATTGCTAGCTTAAAAAATTACAGTGTATTTTCTCACTTTTGAAAAAAATTGAACAAGGCTATGTTGGAACCGAACTCTCGATTCCCTCCTGGGTAGGGGTCGCCGCGAAGGATCACCGACACGAGGTTCACAGCAGAGAGTTATTTATTGCTAGCGCGCTAGGGTCCCAAGCTCTAAGTTGGCCCTGGGACCCCGACTGCTTGTTACAGGCTGTTTATATAGGCAAACACAAGTTCAAACACAGCTTATGGCGCGAAATTCAAACAAAGCTTAAGGCGTAAAATGATTGGGTCTAGCTATAGCCTGAGCAAGGGGTCTTGGTTTAATTGGTTAGAGCAGGACCTTATGAGGTTCTTTCCTGGAGTTGTTGATTCCGGGAACTTCGAGGCAGGGTGAGACCCCTGGAATTGGCAGGGTGGGACCTCATGAGGTTGTTTCCCGGAATTGGCAGGGTGGGACCCTATCAGGGTGGGACCCTATCGAGGCAGGGTGGGACCCTATCTAGGGCCACCTGGTGCTAACTTTTTAGGTTTTGTGAGGCCTAGTTTCAGCTATATAAGTGCAATATATTTGTACCAGATGAGCAGACACACGCCGAATGTTAAAATCACAGGCAAGTTGTGACACCAAATGGGGCAGGGGGGAGAATATTCATCTGCCTTTTTATACATTCTTGTATGATTGACTTATTTAAAGCAATTATATATTATTTTTGTCACACACAAAATATAAAGTAGACTTTTATTGAAACCTGTTCACACAATAGTGGTATCTAAACTGTAAAGAATAGCAATATGACATAATTCATCTACCTTATTAATGAAAATATTAAATCATTTTAGTTCTTTAATTTTCATGTAAGAATTTTAATTGATGAGCAAATATTCATTTATTTAATTATTATTATTTTTTTGAGATGGTATCTCACTCTGTCCCCAGGCTAGAGTGCGGTGGTGCGACCTCGGCTCACTGCAACCTCCTCCTCCCTGGTTCAAGCGATTCTCCTGCCTCAGCCTCCTGAGTAGTTGGGATTACAAGCATGCGCCACCATGTCCAGCTAATTTTTGTATTTTTAGTAGAGATGGGGTTTCACCATGTTGGCCAGGATGGTCTCGATCTGACCTCATGATCCGCCCTCCTTGGCCTTCCAAAGTGCTGGGATTACAGGCGTGAGCCGCTGCGCCCTGCCTAGCAAGTATTTTTAAGTATCTTTTTTGAATTCTTTTATAAAATTAAGTTGCACCTTTAAAAAGTTAAGGCATCATTATTTTTTCCAAGTCATTCATTACTAAGCAGGTAATTGGGGAGCAGGGTCAGTTTCAAAGCTATGACTTTATTATCCCTGCATTTTTACTCTAAAAATAGCCTATGCCTTCTAGATGTTTACAGTAATTGTATAAATTACTCCACTCTGCTTTAATAATGCCTATAACAAACATAAATTTAATCACTACTAAAACCCTGTAGATAGGTTTCAAAATCTGCTAGTTAATGGGAATAAGATCAATGGCATACATATCATCAGGTGATTCTTTACAACTTACAGTTTCTATATGCCACCTTAATTTTCTTTTTCAGAAAATCAGTATCAGATAAGGATTGGAACTTCAGACCTGGTAATCATTTGTCATCTTCCTCTCCAGGAAGGTTGCTAATTCAGAATGTACAGTGCCTTTGAGTGTTGTTTCCTGCTGAGGGATCACCTAGCATCTCCTTGCTTAGTGATAAAATACTAGTTCCTTTACTACTCAGTGTAGTAGTGGTAATATAACACAGTCAAGGTGCCTTCTTTCCTTATACGAATGGCCATCTGTTCTTAATCTTTCTTTCCTATATTACTTTCTTCTTTCTCTCCTAATGGCTCCTCCTCTCCCTTGCAGATTCTAAATGCTGCCCCTTTGGCCCAAACTTTTAGGTACATCCACGAAATGAAGCAGATTTTTGTAATTCAGTCTTCAAATATTGCCAGAATGCTGCATCTAGTATCTTCATCAAGACATACATGCTCATGTCTCTGGATTCTACATGTCTATAGAAACATATTTTACAATAAAATTTGTTGCCACTATTGTTAGTCAGTTAACCTTTAACTCATGAGGTGAATAGTAATGTCTGTCACCTTGACTTTTGTGTCTGTTAACTGCTATTAACCATGAAGCTAATGCTATATATATATAAGTGTGTGTGTGCGATCAATTTACTGTTTCCTTAAGGCTATATAAAGTACCAATGTGTTAGCATTAGCTTGTTTTAGTCTGTTTTCACACTGCTATAAAGAACTGCCCAAGATTGTGTAATTTATAAAGAAAAGAGGTTTAATCAACCCAGAGTTCGGTATGGCTGGGGAGGTCTCAAGAAACATGCAATCATGGCAGAAGAGGAAGCAGGCACATCTTACATGGCAGCAAGCAAGAGAGAGCATATGAAGGAGGAACTGTCAAACACTTGTAAAACCATCAGATCTTGTGAGAACTCACTCATTGTCATGAGAAGAGCATGGGAAAAACCACTCCCATGATCCAAGCACCTCCCTCCCTCAACATGTGGAGATTACAGGTCCCTCCTTTGACATGTAGGGATTATAAATTGACATGAGATGTGGGTGGGGACACAGAGCCAAACCATATCAATGCCACATTTAGGAAAGAACTAACATTTACAAATATGTTTTAAAATTATATTCAGCATATCTTGGTATCATTTTATTTGCATCTGTATTCTTTTTAGATTTGATATTTTTGCCAAAACAATACGTGCACACAGTTCTGATTATAAGTCATTTAGCATTATCTGATTTTTTAAACTGTGTGCACATCTTGTTTTAGCAAAAATATCAGATAAAAAAATCAGATAATGCTAAATGACTTATAATCAGTAATCCCTGCCTCCCCATTCACCTGTTTTAAACTCATTTTGCTATTTCTTCTGATACTTACTTTCACTTTTTATTTCCTTCTTTTTAGAGATGGGTCCCTGTGCTCTGTCACCCAAGCTGGAATACAGTGGCACAATGATAGCTCACTGTAGCCTTGAGCTCCTGGGCTCAAGGGATCCTCCCACCTCAGCCTCCTAAGTAGCTGGGGCTACAGGCAGATGCCACCATGCTTAGCTAATTTTTAAAATATTGTGTACATATAGGCAGGCGATTGGGGAGGGGGATCTTGGTTTGTTGCCCAGGCTTGTCTCAAACTCCTGACTTCAAGCTGTCCTTCTGCCTCTCTCTCCAAAAGTACTGGGATTACAAGCATGGGCCACTGCACCTGGACTTACTTTCATAGTTTTAAATAATATGCTTATACTACCATTTTTGAATTATCAGTTTTACACATGATGCTTAAAATGAAGATTTTGTTCTCTTTCTACTATTATCATCCCACATTTTTCTCACTATAGGATTTTTATGTAGTTAAAATCAGTAGGCAGTATTTCAGTTTTTATGGCCATGTAAATGATTGCTCACCATCGAACCAAGTAGTACACTGTGATTTTTTTCCCGTCTCCTATAATTTTTCTTAAATCTAATAATTTTATCTTTTTTCCCTTTGTTTTGCATTCTATTTTCTCCAAATACATCAACAGATATGGCAAACACCTATAAATAATCTTTCCAAACACTAATATATGTCAATTAAACTATAAATTCCTTTTTTTCTTTCCTGAGGCCCCCTGTCTCCTTCTTTCCTCCTGCTTATAATTCTGAACTTAGTTTCCTCTAAGTCTAATACAGTGGTTATCCTGGGATGTCTTTTGCTTTACTGCTTTTCTGGCTAGTTCCTTCCTTTTCTGTATCCCAGATCCTATGCCTTGCTTAATCCATTGCTTGGCATAAGCATATCCTCCAAAAGCTTCCTGAGAAAGACCCCGAAGGGATATTTCTTAATATCTTGTGTGACTGAAAATAGCTTCATTATTCCCTCATGATTAATTAAAAGTTTGGCTAAGTGGACCGAAAATAATTTTGTTTAATAATATGAAGGCATTGCTCCATAAACATAAATCACAGTGCCCTATTTGGTGTTTTGGTATCTAGAGTTGTATTATGAAGTATAGTGCTTTTCTCAATATTGTTTTTAAATATATAGTGTGATTTTATATTATATTTATAATATGAATATTAACCACCTCAGAAAGAGCAAAGCAGAGATATCCCAGGATGACTGCTGCATTAGACCTGCAGAAATGTAAGTTCAGATTGGAGAAAGAGTAAAGAGGCCTGAGAAGAGAGATCTTCAGAAAAATAAATGTAATATATATTATGTTATATTGTATTGTCGCTTTGATAATATACTCTCCTACACTAACTTTATCCTGCTTTGAATTTGTAAGACATCTTTATTCTTTTCAGAACATTTACTTTTATAGGATCCCATTTTAGGTCTATGATTACAATATATTCTGTTATCTCTCTGTGACTATTACAATTTTCTCTTTTTTTTTTTTTTTTTTTTTTTGAGAAAGAGTTTCACCCTTCCACCCAGGCTGGAGTGTAGTGGCACGATCTCGGCTCACTACAACCTCTGCTTTCCGGTTTCAAGCGATTATCTTGCCTCAGCCTCCCAAGTAGCTGGGATTACAGGTGCCTACCACCACACCCGGCTAATTTTTGTATTTTTAGTAGAGATGGGGCTTCACCATGTTGGCCAGGCTGGTCTATAACTCCTGACCTTGCGATCTGCCCACTTCAGCCTCCCAAAATGCTGGGATTACAGGCATGAGTCACTGTGCGCAGACAACTATTATAATTTTTTAAAGCTTTCTTCAACTTCTGCATCATCTCTGTTTCCTCTATTTCTGACTGCTTGTTTAGTCTGTCTCTTTCCTATTAGAAACATTATATTTTCCTCACACAGCCTCATTACGACTTTTCCTGTGTACCAAATACCTTAATAACTGAGAAGAAATTCATAGTAGCCTTAAAAGGAACGAAAGGAACCGATGAGCAGATAAGATATCTTGAGGAATTTCTGGACAAGGGAAAGGTTGATTTACGGATGATGAAAAGTAGATTGTATTGAATGGATTGAGAAGCAAAAGAACAGAGAAAATCCAAAGCTCAAAATGCTTCAAAGAAAAACACTTTCTGAAAAAACCACTTCTGAATTCAGAGCAGATTCAGAAAAATGGCAAATGAAACTGAACAAAAATGAAGAGGAGGAGATGTTGTCTCTGAATAATCATCAGGGTGAATGATTATACAGTGTCTTACTATTCTTCTTACATATGCTAAACAGAAGGTAGCACTGTTTAATTGTTTAAGAGTAGAATATAGGCCGGGCGCGGTGGCTCAAGCCTGTAATCCCAGCACTTTGGGAGGCCGAGACGGGCGGATCACGAGGTCAGGAGATCGAGACCATCCTGGCTAACGCGGTGAAACCCTGTCTCTACTAAAAAATACAAAAAACTAGCCGGGCGAGGTTGCGGGCGCCTGTAGTCCCAGCTACTCGAGAGGCTGAGGCAGGAGAATGGCGCAAACCCGGGAGGTGGAGCTTGCAGTGAGCTGAGATCCGGCCACTGCACTCCAGCCTGGGCGACAGAGCGAGACTCTGTCTCAAAAAAAAAAAAAAAAAAAAGAGTAGAATATAAAACCTATAAACTACATTATAATAAAATGAACTGCTTATTATCACTAGTATGCCTTCCGTTATAACATAGAAAGGCCTAGAAAACATTATTCCAAAGAGGAATTTGTGATGTCTAGACTAATGTCAATGAAAGAAAAGAGGCAAATATCTGCCCAGCTCCTAAATGCCACAAACTCCTTTACTATCTGCGATGATTAACTTTATGTGTCAACTTGCCATGGGTGTCTGGATATTGGTCAAACATTATTTAGGGGTCTGTCTATGAGGGTGTTTTGGATGAGATTAACACTTGAATCTGAAGATTGAGTAAAGCAGATTGCCCTCCCTAATGTGCAGGGTTGGGGGCCCATTCAATCAGATGAAGGCCTGAATAGAATAAAAAGACTGACCCTTCCGAAAGTAAGGGAGAGTCTTCTACCACCTGACTGCCTTGTGCTGGGACGTTGGTTTCTTCCTGCCTTCAAAATCAAACTGAAGCATTGGCTCTTCCTGGGTCTTCAGCCTATCAGCAATTGGAATGAAGCCACATGATTGGTTTGCCTGGTTTTCAGGCTCACGGAAATGATACCAGCAACTCTTCTGTGTCTCAGCTTGCTGACTGCACCTTTGGGACCTGTCATTCTGCATATTTGTGTGAGGTAATTCTTTATAATAAATCTCTCTCTCACCCAGATAAATAGGTCTTTTTCTCTGTGAATATATACATCCTATTGGCTCTATTTGTTTATTATAGGATGGTAACGAATACAAATTTTGTCACTAAGAGTGAGTCCAGAAGAACAGAATTTTAACGATGAGTTTTAGACATTAATTCTGGGATTTCTGGAATTGGGTCTCTAAGATGATTAAATTTGTAAACACTAATGATTTTATTTTCAGTAGGAAAAGAGCAGTAATAGTTCATGGCATGATCTGACAATGGAGATACACAAAATACCACCATTGGATACTCAACTACTTACAAGAAGCAAGAATCTGTTTATGTATAAGATACTTTGAAATATTTTTGGCAAATTAATGAGTATAATGAGATGGGCTGGTTGCTTCTAATGTCACTGAATAAAGTGGAGAAAGAAAAGAAAACGATGAACCCAGGCATTTGAATTTCCAACTCACGTGCTGCATGAATGACCTAAAAGCTTCTGTGTGTGCCCTGAAGAAGACCCTTAGCTCTGGTACCTGCAGGGCTGAGATTGCTGAGAATCAAACCCGGATTCTCATTCTGTGACTTGCTAAATTACAATGTAAGTTGAACTCCCAGCCTTGTTAAGTATGAACTGTTAAAGTGAGGATACTGATTGGGAAGGAATGGTATCCTGAAAGTTGGCATGAGCATTTGTGGGAAGGGCCTGATAAACCTCAGTGCCTTTGAACCCCTAAATGTCAGTGGGCTCCCTCCTGAACCCCAGTAGGAGAAGCCACTCCACCTTGACTGAGAGCTGCCTCTCCATTCCCATCTGAGGAGATTAACCACATTACCTGAGGAAATTGTAATGGCCTCCACTAAAGCAGTTGCAGTTGCCGTGCAAGACAACCATGAGTCTTCTCAGGATTCACTCCCAATACTCTTCCTTGCTTCTTGACCCATAAATAGACTTAAGACCCTAGAGGTTCCTAGAGGTGAGATACAAAGTGTGGTCCATAAGTTGCAGTGCTACACTCCAAAATAATTACTTGGGCTTTTAATTTACACAAGAAGAAATCCAGGGGCAACATATGTGGGAATAGTTACTAAGGGTGTGGGATAATAGTAGAAGAAATATAAAGTTGGATAAGGCCAAATTTATTGATATGAGCCCACTAAGCAGAGATTTGACATTTAATATTGCAGCTTAGAGTCGAGCCTATGGAGGTCCGGTAATCAATGGAGTTTTAGTTGAGGTCCATCTCACAGTGAGTCCCATGGACCCCTAAGCCTAGCCTATGGTTATTCCTTCAGTTCCAGAAAGTTTCTTCAGTTTCTTCAGTTCCAGAAATTGGCACAAATATACTCAACAGCTGACAGAATCCCCACATTGGTGCCCTGACCTGTGGCGTGAGGGCTATTCTGGTGGCAAAGGCCAAGTAGAATTACCTCTACCTAAGGATACAATAAAACAAAAGCCAGAGCACACTCCTGAAGGGATTGCAGAGATCAGTGCCCCCATTCAAAGACTTGAAAGACATAGAGGTGGTGATTCCCACCACATCCCCATTCAACTTATCTATTTGGCCTGTGCAGAGGACAGTTGGACCTTTCAAAATGACAGTGGATTATTGTAAGCTTCACCAGGTGGTCACTCCAATTGCAACTGCTATGCCAGATGTGGTTTAATTTCTTGAGCAAATGAACACATCCCCTGGTACTTGATCTGAAAAGTGCTTTTTCCTTCGTACTTGTCTTTATTGACAGGTATTTTTTAAAGCAGTTTGCTTTTAGCTGCCAGAGCCAGAAATATACCTTCATGATCCTACTTCTGGGGTCTATCAGCTCTCCGGCCATATGTCATAATTTTGTTCACAGAGATTTTATTGTCTTTCCCTTTTATAAGGGATCACACTGGTCCATGATAGTATGTTAATCATGTGAACAAGAAGGAGCCACTACCCTAGATGCACTGGTAAGACATTTGCATGTCAGAGAAATACATCTGACACAAATTGAAGGCCCATAAAGTCAAGGAAACAAAAGACAAACAAAATAGGGTAAAAATAGTGATCTTCCACCTCAATGACGTTTCTCAGGGTCTAGTGGTGTGGAACATGCCAAGATATTCCTTCTAAGATGCAGGATAAGTTGCTGCATATGGTCCCTCCTACAAATACAAACAAACAAACAAATAAACAAACAAACAAAAGAGCCATAATGCTTCATGGACCTCTTTGGATTTTGGAGGCAATACATTCCTTATTTTGATATGTTACTCCAGCCCATCTAGTGAATGATCAGAAAAACTGCTAGTTTTGCCTGAGAATAAAAGAAGGTTCTGCCACAGATCCAGGCTGCCTTGCAACTTCTTTGCCAGGGCCATATGATCCTGCCATCCAGTGGTGTTGGAAGTGTCAGCAGCAGATAGGGATGCCGTTTGGAGCTTTTGGCAGGTCCCTAATAGGTGAGTGACAGTGGAGGCCCTTAGGATTTAGAGCAAAGCACTGCTATCCTTTGCAGGGAACTACTCTGTTTTTGAGAAACAGCTCTTGGCCTGCTACTAAATTTTAGTAGAGGCTGACTGTTTAGCCATGGGCAACCACTAAGTTACCACATGACCTGAGTGGTCCATGATGAATGGAGTGATATCTGATCTACTTAACCATAAAGTTAGGTGTGTACAGTGGTACTCCATCATCCAACAGAAGTGGTAAATATTTAAATCAAGCACAAGTATCTTACATGAATAAGTGGCCCAAATGCTCATGGTCTCCATACCTGCTACATTACCTTCTCTCTCCCAGCCTGCACCTATGGCCTCATGGGAAGTTCTCTACATTCAGTTGGTGGAGGAAGAGAAGATTCAGGTATGGTTTACAGATAGTTTCACATAATATGCAGGCACTAGCCCAAAGTGAGCAGCTGCAGCAATACAGCCCTTTTCTGGAGGCTGTGAAGTACCAAGATGAAGGGAAGTCTTAATGTGCAGAATGTTGATCTGTGCACCCGGTTGTTCACTTTGATTGGATGGAGAAATGGCCAGACATGCAATTATATGCTGATTCATGGGCTACAGCCTGTGGTTTGGCTAAATGGTGAGGGACTTGGAAGGAACATGATTAGAAAATTGGTGACAAGGAAATCTGAGGAAAGGATATGTGGATAGACCGCTTTCAATAGGCCAAAAAATGTGGAGATATTTGTATCCCATGGGAATGTTCACCAATATGTGACCTCAGCAGAGGAGGATTTTAGGAGTTAAGTGGACAGGATGGCCTGTTCTGTGGATACTAGTCAGCCTCTTTCCCCAACCATCCCTGTCATTGTCCAGTGGGCTCGTGAACAAAGCAGCCATGGTGGCAGTGATAAGGACAGGAGGGAGGAGGACAGGGTCCCTGGCAAGGGCCCCACCCTCAAGCCTAGACCTGTGGCCCTAAATGAGAACGGGCATTCCTGTTTTTGCCCCAGACATTGCCTTTTGGACCACCACAGCCCCCTATCCTCTGCCCATATAAACTCCAAACCCCAGGATCCGTGAGCAGAAAGCAGCAGAGTGGTGTGGGAGAGAAGCAGAGAAGAGAGAAAGCATCTGAACATCAAGAGGAGTTCAGCTGGGGGCAGTTGGAGAGGGGATTGACGACGGGATGGCCAAGCTCCAAGGGAAGATCATCTTCCCACCCCATTCCCTCTCCAGCTCCCCATCTCGATCACTCAATAAAATTCCCACGTTTACCATCCTTCAAGTCCAAGTAATCTGATTCTCCCTGGATGCAAGACAAGAATTTGGGATGCACTGGGTGTGGGAACCCAAAAAGGCTGTCACACTGCCTCTTTACTGAGCTGTTTAACACTTAAGCTGTCCACAGGGGGAGGGCTAAAAGAGCATTGTAACACCCTTAGACACTGCTGTGAGGCCAGATCCCAAAAGCACTTGCCTTGGCCCCTGCACCTGCTCACCTGCATGCTCCTCTTCCCATAAAGGATTTGAGTGCATGGTGGCCGAATGAATGAACCACACCTCTGTTGCATGTCCCATGAGGGAGTCAGGGAACTCTCCTGTTTCAGCAGGATGGAGGTTATGCAGGGGCTCAGTAGTATAAAATCCCACCAACCAAGGCCAACCCGGCTATAGCCACCACTGAGTTCCCGATCTGCCAGTGGGAGAGACTAACACTAATAGGCACAATTGCCTGAGGTGGTCACCCAGAATCTAGTGGCAGGTTACATCGAACCTCTTCCATCATAGAAGGGGCAGCATCTTGTTCTTACTGGAATAGACACTCTTGATATGGATTTGCCTTCCCCCTACACACTATTTCTACCCAATCTATCACCTGTGAACTTATGGCATGCCTTATACACCATAATAGTATTCCATATAGCATTTGTTTTCATCAAGGAACTCAACTTATAGCAAATAAAGTATGGCAACGGGCCCCTTCTCATGCGTTCCCTAGTCTTACCATATTTTTCATCATCTGCAAGAAGCTGTCTTAACAGAGGGGTGGAATGACCTTCTAAAGACAGTGTTCCAGAACCAGCTAGGTGGCATTACCTTTCAAGGCTAGGACAAGGCTCTTCAGAGGGCTTTATATGCTTTGGATCAGCATCCAATACATGGTGCTGCTTCTCCCATGGCCAAGATTCATGAGTCCCAGAATCAAGGACTGAAAATGGGAGAAGCACCATTCACTAGTACCCCTAATGGCCCACTAGCAAAATGTTTGCTTCCTGATTCCTCAGTCTTATGTTCTCCTGGTCTAGAAGTCTTAGTTCCAAAGAGAGGAATGCTTCCACCGCAAGACACAATGAGTCCATTTAACTGGAAGTTAAGACTGCCGCTTGGGCACTTTGGGCTCCTCATGCCTATGAATCACCAGTCAAAGAAGGGAGTTAGTGTTCTGATGGGGGTGACTGATCCTGACTACCAAGGGGAATAGAACCAATACACAACAATGGTGGTAAGGATGAATATGTCTAGACTACAAGAGGTCCCTTAGGGTGTCTGTTATTACTGCCATGCTCTGTGATTAAGGCCAATGTAAAACTGCAACAATCCAATTCAGACAGGGCTATACATAGCTCAGACTTTTCAGGAAGGAAAACTTGGGCTACCCACTATGTAAAGAACTATGGCCTGCTGAAGTTTTTGCTGAAGGCAAAGTGAATACAGGTTGGGTGGTGGAAGAAGGTAGTTAAAAATACCAGCTATAGCCAAACGACCAGTTACAGAAGTGAGAAATGAGGACTATAATTGTCATGAATATTTTCTCCTTATTTTGTTACAAATGTGTGTGTGTACATAGATGGATAAAGCAAATATTTTTGTTTTCTTCCCTGCTACCCCCTTATCATATAAAATAAGGTGTGTTGACTTTACATCATTGTGTGTAAGTTACAGGACATCAAGGAGAAGAGTTAACATCATTTCAGGACTTTATCTCCTCTTCTGAAATGTTAGTGTGTTTCTGGTTGTACACAGAATAGTTTTATTATGACAGGAGGAAATATGACCTTGTTGTCTTTTTTGAGATTAAGTATGGTTTAAGGACATGTATATGGGTACCAGGTTGATAAGGGGTAGGTTTATGATAGTTTTATGTGTGAATTGAGTAGGCCATGGGGTGGCCAGCTATTTGGTCAAACTTTATTCTGGGTGTGTCTATGAAGGTGTTTTAGGATGAAATTAACACTTGAATTGGTGGTCTGAGGAAGCAAGATTGCCCTCTCTAATGCGGGTGAGCCCTGAATAAAACCCTGACTAATGCACCACTCAAGTAAAGCCTTCCTTCCGGAGGATGGCGAGGCATAGCCTTGTTTCTTTTGTTTGTTTGTTTGTTTTGGTTTGTTTGCTCTTCACCTACATAGGCTTTAGAGTACTGCCTCCCTTATAAAGTTCTTCCATTCAGGGGAGAAGACTGGGAGGAAAAGGACTCACACAGCAGTTGCAAATGAAACCCAGGAAATCCACTTGTATCAGTTTCCCAGGGCTGCTGTAACAGGGCACTATAAACTAGGTGGCTTAAAGTAACGCAAATATGTTTTCCCACTATTCTAAAGATTATAAGTTTGAAATCCAGGTGTCAGCAGGGTCATTCTTCTCTGAAGCCTGCAGGGGAGAATCCTTCCTTGCCTCTTCCTAGCTTCTGGTGGTTTGTGGGCAATCTTTGATGTGTCTTGGTTTCTAGTTGCATGAATTCAATCTTGGCATCTGTTGGCACATGACATTCTCCCTCTGTATGTGGATCCAAATCTCCCTTTTTATAGGGGATCCCAGTCATATAGAATTAGGGCCACCCTAATGACTTCATCTTAACTTGATTGCATTTGCAAAGACTGTATTTCCAAATAAAGTCACTTTCTCTGGGATGGGGTCTAGGATTTCAAAGTATCTTTTTGGGTAACACAACTCAATGCATAACATAACCTTCACCCATCAACTTAGAGCATCAGTGAAATAGTTTACCACATATTTGACAAAACCAAAGGCATTCATTAACATGGCCAATTAGATGATCCAAGTAACCATAAGAGAACATTTAAAAAAATGAATTGACTATCTTCAGAGAAGGAGTTATACAGCAGGATGAAGTATCCACAAAATAAGAACAGCAATGACAAGGTGGCAATCAGAGGAAAACATAGTTCTTACAAATTAACAAAATTAAAATTTAAGAAACAGTAAATACCAGTGGAAGATTTGGAAAATAAGGTTACAGAACTCCCCCAAACTATGGAGCAAATGGCAAAGAGATGATTACCAAAGAAAAAAAAGTTAAAAAAAAAAGGGACAATTCGCCATACATAATGCTATCAGTTAATAGTACCAGGAAGACAAAAACGGAGAAAATGACGGGGATGAATAAACAAATATGCAACTGAGAAAAATTTCCCATAATCTGCTAAACCACAGGTATTGAGATTTCAGAGTGCTCTAAATGTTAAGACAAAAACAAACAAAGGAAATCTTTGCCTTAGACAATTACTTGTGCAATTTCAGAACTATTAGGACTCAAATAAATTTCTAAAAGCTTCCAGAACGAAAGAACGCTGTCTGCACAGGAACTGGCTGTTGCAAACTCTAGGCAGCCCCATGTGCATGATATTCCCTGGCTTTGTGTCTCAGGGTCCAGAAAATATTCCCTAAAGCTGAGCAGTGATGTAGCATTGGATGGGTATTATACTGTAGAAGTCAATAGATCAATGCTTGAAATGCTGAGTATGAATTATTTTGAAACTACAAGTATATAAAATATACACTTATCCAAACTAGAATTTAGATGTGAGATAAAAATAAATAAATATTCTGACCTGCAAAGTCTCCAAAGGTTATCACCTATAGAACCCCTCTGAAATAATTGAGAATACATAATAGAAATAAATAAATAGGCCGGGTATGGTGGCTCATGCCTGTAATCCTAGAACTTTCAGAGGTCGAGGAGGGTAGATTAAGTCAGGAGTTCGAAACTAGCCTGGTGAAACCCTGCCTCTGCTGAAAATACAAAAATTAGCCGGGCGTGGTGGTGGGCACCTACAGTCCCAGCTACTTGGGAGTCTGAGGCAGGAGAATCACTTGAACCCAGAAGGCGGAGGTTGCAGTGAGCCAAGATCGTGCCACTGCACTCCAGCTTGGGTGACAGAGTGAGACTCCATCAAAAAAAAAAAAAAAAAAAAAAGGAAAAGAAAGGAGCCACGTTAAAAAAAATTCAAAATTAAGGATTTTTACTGATTTACATTGATCTTTCACCAACTAGTCCCAAATAAAGTTCTGTTTTTATATTTACGAGAGAATAAATTTCTTCTTAGTGTTATTTATGTGTGAATTGTTCTGTTGTATATTTGTGCGTATATGTGTGTGTAAGAAATTCCTTGTTATGGGTGACCCACTGTCACTATCTATTATATTTCTGATCTGATTTTTTTCTGACGCCATCTTTGTGTCTTTCTAGGAATTTTTCCAATTTCATCTACATTTTCTTATCTGTTGGCATAAAGTTGTTCATCATTTCCCTGTATAATGTTAATTTTTGTAGAGTCTGGGTGATGTCCTTATTTCTGATTTTAATAAATTATGTCTTATGTGTTTTGTTCTTGGCAGGGCTTGCTAAAAATTTATTAATTTGTTAATATTTTCAAAGAACCAACTTTTCACTTTATTGATATTCTCTATTTTTTTTTTTGTTTTCTGTTTTCTATTACTTATTTTTAAATTGACAGGTAAAATTTTTATACATTTATGGTGTACAAAAAAAGAAGGAGCAGCAAGGTCAGCTGAGGAAGGAAAGTTAGTTTAAAAAAGTAAGAGTTGGCCGGGCATAGTGGCTCACGCCTGTAAATCCTAGCACTTTGAGAGGCCGAGGATGGGAGATCATGAGGTCAAGAGATCGAGACCATCCTGGCCAATATGGTGAAACCCCGTCTCTACTAAAAATACAAAAACTATCTGGGTGTGGTGGTACATGCCTGAGTCCCAGCTACTCGAGAGGGAGGCTAAGGCAGGAGAATTGCTTGAACTCAGGAGGAGGAGTTTGCAGTGAGCTGACATCACGCCATTGCTCTCCAGCCTGGCAACAGAGCGAGACTCCGTCTCCAAACAAAACAAACAAACAAACAAAAGAGTCATGAATACCAACCAGACTGAGCCAAGAGACAGGCATTGACTGATGATTAATAGTTTTAATTAAGTTTTTTTTTTTAAAACTTGCTTTCAGGAAATTTAATAGTTTCTATGATTTGATGTTCTGGATTTAGTTAATTTGTCATTTTTTGATAGTTTTTCCTTCTTAGTTTCCTAATAAAATTTCTTTTGAAAAAGTACCAACACAAAATACATATGCTGTAAATACAACTGAAGATGTTCAACAAGTCCTGGATGTTAGTTCTGACTTGTGCATATACTATTTGCATAATATGGATGAGTTCGTATCAACTTCTCTGAATCTGTTTTAACTTCCGTGAAATGGCAAGTTTGGTCTATCTGGTCCCCAAAGTACTTTTTGCTTTAACAACGATGAGAGAAGTTCTGGTATATGTTGAGGTGCTGATATGGTAGAACACTCAGCCTGCTCTTCGAAGAGCAGAGTCTGGAGGTATTTAAATGGTCAGAGGCCAAGAAGGAAAGAGTGCAGACAGCTGTAGGTCTTATGAAATTTCTTCCTGAACTACTCATTTATATTGGTGTATAAATAAGTTAAGCATAAATGTAAAAATATCTTAGTGTCAACTTTAGTTGTGGTGACAAAATATATACAGTGGCGATAATATAAGGTAGAATGGTTTAGAGCTGTAAGAGTAGTATTCTGAGAACAGAAGGGAACAAAAAGCTTTCTTTCTTCATTTTTGGTTTTGCACAAAAAAATGTTGAAAAATATCATCTGCAAGCAAGGAGCGTTAAAAGTTAATTGGGCTGTGTGGTAGGTTAAATATGACCCCGAATTCCTTGACATTCCTCCCATCCTAACATGAAGATCTATGTTCCCTCACTTTAAATCATAGTGGGCTCAATGACTACTTTGACAAATAGATGACAGCAGAAATAATGCTATGCCAGTCTCTAGGACTTAAGAAACTCACAGCTTTTACTAACTGTTGCTTACAAAACTCCTTCTGGGAGCTGTAACTTGTCATGTAAGAAATATTATTTTGCAACTGCCATGATGGTAAGGTCACATGTTGGTGCTCTGTTTAATAGTTTCAACTGAAGTCAGCCTTTCAGACTTTTTAACAAAGGTGCCAGTGATTATCTCAATCAATCCCACACGGAGCAGAAGAGTCTCTCAGCTCAGATCTGTTCAACTTCTTCGTCCACAAAATGGTGAGATATAATGTAATGAAAATTGTTGTTTGACACTGCGAAATCTTGGGGTAATTTGTTATGTAGCAATAGATAACCAGAATAAAATGATAAAATGCAATAGATAACCAGAAAGTAGATCCTTTTTTCCCTGAAGTTTTATTGGATTTGTGGTATACCGGAAAGACAGTTTATAAAATCAGACCTTCTAATCTTGGGTTTTTTTTGATGACTTCTTGAATGTTAAATATAGACAGAATTGCCCATACTCTTTTTTGCTCCTTCTCCTTTCTATTTCTGGGTGGCTGGGTTGGCATAGAATTCCTTTAGGTCTGTTTGAATGGTAATCCAAGCCCTATTAGGTAAGATCCAGCCTCTTATTTATTTTTTAAAACTTTATTTATTTATTATTCCTTTTTTTTTTTTTTTTTTTGTAGATATGAGGTCTGATGGTTTGGCTCTTTGTCCCCACCCAAATCTCATCTAATTGTAATCTCCACATCTCTAGGAAGGGACCCATAATACCCATGTGTTGAGGGAGAAGGTGATTGGATCATGGGGGTGGTTTCCTTATGCTGTTCTCATGATAGTGACTGAGTTCTCACGAGATCTGTTGGTTTTGTAAGTGTTTGGAAGTTCCTCCTCCACTTCTCCCTCTCCTGCCACCTTGTGAAGAAGATGCCTGCTTCCCCTTCTGCCATGATTGTAAGTTTCCTGAGGCCTCCCTAGCCAAGCAGAACTGTGAGACAATTAAACCTCTTTCCTTTATAAATCACCCACTCTCAGAGAAGTTATTTTTAGCAGTATGAAAATGAACTAATACTAGGTCTTACTAAGTTGCCCAGGCTGATCTCAAATTCCTGGACTTGAGTGAGCCTCCCGCCTCAGTCTCCCAAAATGCTGATGTTAGAAATGTGAGACATCTTGCCCAGGCAACCTCCTATTCGAAACAGGCAATTTCCCCCCATATATTTCTGCTTCCGTGGTTGATAACATGTTGGAATTGGGAGAAATTCTATACCTGTTTTTTAATCAGCTGAATTGGGATAGAAGAGCTAAGACTTTTAAAATGGAATTAAATTTTTCTACTTACATTAATCCTGTTTCACATCAGGCAAACTACTAGATTTACTATTTTATTTTATTTTTTAATAAAATGAGGATAGTAATTTCTACTTTGTTGTGAGGTTGGTAGCAAGTGTATACATGAAAAGAAAGTGCTATAAAACAACTTGGTAATAAATATGACATACAGTATGAAAATAATTTGACCATTAGAATAAATTTCTTCCAAGTTCAAGTCCCATTCTGCTTCGCTTTCTGTTCATTTCAGTTATTACTGAATGCCTGCCATATTTCAGGTTGTAATCTAGATACTGGACATACAAAGATGGATAAGTCATAGCTCTGGCCTTGAGGAGCTCACAGATCAAAGAGAGATTTGGAAATGAAGTCGTATATGTAAAATCATATAGCTCCACAACTGAGGCATTGGAAGGGCTCATTTATACATTGCGGCAGCCCTGAGAACAAAACACAAAATCTAGGGAAGTTATTAAGATGTAGAACTCAACAGGAGAGATTCCCCACAAGCACTGAATGTGACAGGAGACAAATCATGTTCTGAAAATCACAGTGAGAGGAGATACTGAGAACAAGAAAATTATTGTCAAATAAACCCTGGGCAAAAAACCCCAGGTAAATTAAACATGCAGAATTAGCAAAAGCTTCTGATAGGCACAGATCAGAAAAAGCTTTGGTAAAAGATTGTAAAAGGTTTAGTATCGGATGCTAGTCCTTTGTTAAAGAGGTTTAAAGGGAGCTCAGTTGAACAGTTGATGCCAGTAAGGCAGCAGTGCCCGTAAGGCAACACTGCCAAACTAGACCCTTTCACTCTGAGAAACTGAAAGTGAAACGAATTGCAATAAAATCTAAGTAGCCCACCAAATAACATAAATGCATGCATATGTATGTTTACCTCTGATCCACAACTGTTCTAAAAGTCACCTAGTCTCATGTTCAAGGACATATAACACCTCCCCACCCATACTCAGCCAGAGGCCTTTTATAGACAAAACTCACATTCAGCCCCATCTCCATCATCTTCCAGGCCCTACCTTCTGTCTCCTGAACTTTCCTGTCACTATTCCAGACAGAAGAGTCCAATGAAGGCTATTTAAATAAAAATGGTATGCTGTAATTGTATACGTTGGCTCTTCATTGCTTCGAAAGTATTACTTGAGTATCAGCTATATTCCCAGTATACCAAATCATGTAAATTATATTTTCAACACAAATGATTCATTTAGCAAATAGTTTTTATGGACTATCTATCATAAGACCTTTGACAGCCTTAATAACTTAAGATCCTGAAGCCAAGATTTCTTTGGGACAATTATTTTTGCATAAAGGAGAGTTCTATTCTCTCTGGATTCCAGAATTGATCACCAAATTTAAATATGTCAGTTTCTGTACAAAACTATGTCTGGCTTAAGACAGAGCTATCACCAGTTTCAATACAATGGAAAATGCATGAATAGATAATTTGGTTGTTACGTTCTGTAAGTATCTAAAACAGAGATAAATAATATCTCCATTAGGGATAGCCAGTTGTTGGAGCATAAGTAAATAAGCATTTAGATACTAATCTAAAAATGCTTTAAGGTACTTAAGCTACTTTAAAGATCATTAAAATATTTTAAAGTAAAAAAGAGAATTAAAACATTAAAATGTGATAAAAGCTAAGACTTTAGGATTAGATAATATAATGAATTATTTTTAGAATAGTTTGATGTTTGGCTAACTATATTTTTCCATGATTGCCAGCTTTCCTATTTAAATATAAAATTTAAAAATTTATAAAATTGATTATGATGCAATTAAATGTTTTATTCTGCCAAATATCTGTTTTTAGAATTTTATTTTGCTGTTTACTAGAAAAACATTTCTTATTGGATTATGAGAATTACAAAATCTAGAACTATCAGCCTAATACATTTTATACATAAGAATAAATATATTTTGTTTAGATAACTTTAAGTACAAGATGCTGTCTGTATTTTCTATTTACAAATAAACTAGTGACTTTTTTTCATTGCATGTTATTATTTTAATTGACTCATTTGGAATGATAATAATCTAAAGGTTTAAATTGGATAAATACTTATTCAATTTAAATTGATAATACTGAATTATCAAATAGGGGATTGAGAACTTTAGGGCTAAAGTTTGCTGAGAGATAAAGCAAAATGAAACCCAAGAGGAAACCTGATTCAGAAAGCAAATCCCAAAATCTTTCAAAGAGAGATGTCCATTAACTTGGCTCTATGAAAGAGTGTGATCTTTATATTACGTGAAATACAATTTCCATTTTACGTGATTAATAGTAAATAGTAGTATGACATTATTTTTTTAACCTCTTGCAAAAATAGTTGCTAGTCTCACTTTTGGATCATGGTATGCTGTGATTATTTGTACAACCCTCTCTTGTTTAATTTTTGTCTCATTTAACTTTTTCCTCTTCAGATTCTATTCCCTTTCATATGTAGTCCCTTCTCCCCAGGGTATATTCTAGGAGATTTTTTGTATCTTTAAAAATTTCATATTTCTTTTGTATTCACTTGTTTTTAATTTACACAAATGATATTACACTAGGGTTTTCTTGTTTGTTTGTTTTTACTTAACAGCATGTTTTCAAGATCTACCCACTGGCTTTGATTATGTCTAATTCATTATTTTTGACTACTTCATAACATTCTGCAACATGCATCATCACAGTTAACCTATGTATTATCTAGGTGATGAACAACTAAGGTGTCTTCAAGTCCTCACTTTCATAAGTAATAATGTGAGAAACTTGTATCTGTTTCTTTATGGGCATGTATAAGATTGTCTCTGGGCATATTACCTAGAAGAGGTTCTAAGTCATCAATATTTATATGTCCATCTTATATGTCTTCCCAAACAACCAGGTTTTGTTTTGTTGATTTTTAAAATTTTTTATTTTGTTTTGTTGCTGTTCTCTATTTTATTGTCTTTATCTTTTTTATTTCTGTCCTTTCTAACTTATTGAACCTTAGCTCATTTATTTTTAATTGTTCCAGTTCTGTGATATACTCAAAACTATACTGTTTCTGTGAAGCATTACTTTAGCAATGTTCCATAGATTTGATGTACAGTATTTCATAAGTTCCCCTCCACATTTTTTTTGTTAACCAAAGGGTCATTTAGTAGTGTGCTATTTAAAATCTCCAAACATATAGGATTATTAAAGGCCTTCTTTTATGCCAGGTGAGCTGGCTTAATATGTTGGGATAAGCTAAAAATGAACTGCTGCTGTACTATAGACCTACTCAGGTGTGGCCCTGAAAAACAATGAAGAAGAAAAATCCTCCAGGGTTGGGGTTCAAGCAGCACACTAGGTCGGCACCTTTGTGGATAGAGAAGTGGTCTGAAAGAAGACTATACATAATATTTTAGAAAGTGCCTGAAGGTTGTCTGATGGGTCAGGAGCTCGGAATGAAATTGGAAGATCAGATTCAAAAAAGATTGGGGAAGAGGCTTGTAGATACATCTTTGGTATGAGCATAAAATAAAGGGAAGGATTCAAACAATCAAGTGTACAGAATAACTCATCCAAGTTAGCTAGCCTCTGTTATCTTGGCCATTCCAATGTCCACTATGAACCCACAAAGAGTGGTCATGGTGGTAGAGATGGAGGCTATACATGGGCTCAACAGTACAGATTCCTCCTACCAACATTAATCTAACTACTGCAGCTATTGATTACATCAAATCTGCCGGCAGCAGAGACTGATGCTGAGTCCTCAAATAGAGATCAACCTTTTGGTAAGTTGGTTACACTGGCCCCCTTTATGTCAAAGGAGGGATAAAAATAGCAGGTGACCAGGATCCACTGGTCCTACCATATACCACATTACCCTAATCTGTAAGTCTGATAGTGAAATGGAATTGTTCCCTTGATCCCTTCACAGGACTTGCAAAGGGGTTGGCTTGTTTACTCAGTCCACAGTGCTCAACCGCTCATGGAATGGGGAGCACACCGGTG
The DNA here is from genome assembly GCF_003255815.1 of Theropithecus gelada. Taxonomy (NCBI): domain Eukaryota; kingdom Metazoa; phylum Chordata; class Mammalia; order Primates; family Cercopithecidae; genus Theropithecus; species Theropithecus gelada. The sequence goes on along the minus strand of NC_037669.1, from coordinate 12,130,025 downwards.
AGCAGGTTCAAGGGCCCAGGATGAGTGCTTTTGGGCGCCGGCAGGAGCAGAAGTCTGTGTGGCCCTGCGGCAGCATCTGGAGGGATACCGATGACTCCGGGAGCCCCAGAGGGCATATGTTACAGTGCTATTTTAGCTTTGCCATCCACAGATGGCTTAAGTGTTTAACAACTCAGTTTGACAGCCCTCTGTATCCTGAGCTCTTGTTGGGTGTCCAGGAAGAATCAGGCACATGAACAAATTGAAGATGGTAAATGTGGGGGATTTTATTGCTGATGAAAGTGGCTCTCAGCAGGCTGGAGAGTTGGAAAGGGGACAGAGCGGGAAGGTGGTCTTCCCCTGGAGTTCAACCATTGCCAGCTGAACTCTTCTCTAATGTCTAGCCATTAAGCTGTCCCTCTGAAGTCAAGCTGCTTCTTGCTGTTGTCAAGCTGCTGCTTCTCTTCTCTGTTTCTCTGCCACTCTGCTGCTCTGCTAGTGGGGCCTAGGGGCTTTTATGGATACAGGATGGTGGGCCAGGGTGGTTTTGGAAAAGGCAACAGTTGGGTGGGAAAACAGGAATGCATGTTTCTCACTTTGGGCCATGGGTCCAGGCTTGAGGGTGGGGCTTTGCTAGGGACCCTGCCCCTTTCTGGCTAGTATTTCCCTGCCTCTTGTCTGTTTCAACAGAATGTTGAAATGGCCTCTTAACAATAAGCCTTGTGGATGACACTGTGGCTTTTGAGTGCTGTTTTTTAGGATATGGTATATATTTTGAACCAATGGCCATTATATGTCCTATCACTGTGACAGCTAGAACATATGGTTTCAGGAATAAAGGATAGAAGTAGCAGTGGGTCTTATTATTACTCACAATGCACCACTTTGGAGATTTGTGCTTTCATCTACAAAACTTGTGTTATACTGGACTATAGGGGATCAGTAAGGTTCTACTAAATTTGAAGCTCTGGCAGCCACTGGCTATTTTTGGCTCCTCAGGCCAATAGGCCAGCAAACAAAGAATGGAATTGCTATGCAGAAAGTGTAATTGATCTTTAATGTGGTAGAGAGATAAAGTTACTACTACTTAATGGCAGCAAGGAGAATTATGCCTTGAATTTAGGGGATTCACTAGGTTCCTCTAGGTGCTTCTATGTCTAATGATCACAGTGAACAGGCAATTGCAGCAACCATGAACTGATTAGAGAACAACAAAAAGGGGATCAGATCCCTGAGGGATATGGGTCTGAGGTTCATTAAAGTGAACCAATCTAGACTAGAAGTGCCTGCCAAGGTTGAGTGAAATGTAAAATGTCTGCTAAAAAGGTAAGATGATGAATAGCAGTCATAGCCTCAGGCCAACTGCAGCAGAGGAGGCTGCAGTTTGTCCCATTGGCCTCCTATTGTTGGTATTTAATTTCATTTTATTTTAAAATTGTGACTAGCCACTACATTGAAGAATAGTGACTAGATGGAGGGAATTTAATTCAAAGCATGAGTGAATCTGCGCAGTACAGTGAGTACAGTATAGCAGTTACAGCCATATCCCCTATGCAATTATGTTTCCCATACAGCCAACAACTTCTTTACTTGAGGTAACTTCTTTACTTGAGGTAATCCCTTGGCCAGAGGGTTTCCTGGTTGGAGGGTGCTTGGCCTCTGTAATCTCCAGGGAGTTATTGACCATGAGCACAGCTTTTAAACAATGAGGAGTAGAAATTGGTCTTCTCCTGGAGTTTGGCCATCCAGCAGCTGATTTCCACCTTTCTTGATCCTTGAATGGAACAACTCTAAGGCAAATTCTACATCTACTGGAGGGCTCCAGTGAGACCTAATCCAATTGCCCCAAGTGACAACCTGCTTGTTAAGGTATCCTGAATTCAGATTAGTTTTCTGTTATTCTCTATCTCACTTCTGCAGTCCCCTGTTGGTGCTTTTTGAGATCACCACACACATGCAAACATGTGCACTAAAATCCTTGGCTCAGGATCTGATTCTGGGAAAATCTAGCCTAACACAATATGGATATGTTCCCTTCCAAGAAGATCAGTATCTTAGCCCTCTTTTAATGCCCACCAATCTTTCTATCATCCTTCAAGTACATTGACATTATGATTAGTTTAATCGCAGAATCCTTATGAGACAAACAGGGGACAGGGAAATACCGGGTAGAAGAGGACAGTTCCCTGGCAAAGGTCCCACCCTCAAGCCTGGAAACCTAAGGACCTAAATGGGAACAGGCAGTACTGTTGTAGTGCCCCAAAGCTGCCTTTTGGCCTGCCACACCCCTCTATCCTGTACACATAAACACCATAAACCACAGGCACCATGAGCAGATGAGCAGATAAGCAGACAAACAGAAGAGCAGAAGAGTGACAGAATGGCATGGCAGAGAAGGAGAGAAGAGAAGGAGTGCCTGAATATCAAGAGGAGTTTGGCTGGGGATGGTCAGAGGGGAGATCGGCGCTGGACGGCCAAACTCTAGGGGAAGATAATCTTCCCACTCCATCCCCTTTCCAGCTCCCTGTCCATCCCACTGAGAGCCACCTCCATCACCCAGTAAAATTCCTGCATTCACCATCCTTCACATCCATGTGTAACCTGATTCTTCCTGGATGCCAGACAAGAACATGGGTACCAAGAGGGCACTAAGCTGGTTATCACTTAAGCTGTCTGTGGATGGCACAGGTAAAAGAGCACTGTAGCACACCCACAGGGGCTTTGAGAGTCACAGGCACACATCCCTAGACATCACTGTTGGGCCAAAGCCCAAAAGCACATACCTGGCTTCTGCACCTGCCCGTCTGTGTGCTCTCCCTCCCATGAAAGGCTTGAGCAGCAGCAGCAGCCAAACAGATGAATCACATCCCTGTCACATGTCCTGTGAGGAGGGTCAGAGAACTCTCCCATTTCACTTATTGATGCATTGTTTTCATTTCTTTCTGTTTTTATTTTTTTTCTATTTTTGACAGTGGTTATATAAAAACAGTCTTACTCATTATTTCCAAAAGAGTTTTCAATAATAGTTTTAGTTTTAGTGTGATAAAATCTCTGAGACTATCAGGGAAACCCACTCCCAATAATTCAATGTATTTCATGTAGGTTCTTTTCCATTTCCCTAAGTGTCAGCCGGTCTGAAAAATAAAGGGAAAGAGTACAAAAGAGAGAAATTTTAAAGCTGGGTGTTGGGGGGAGACATCACATGTCAGTAGGTTCCATGATGCCCCCTGAGGTGCAAACCCAGCAAGTTTGTATTAGTGATTTTCAAAGGGGAGGGAGTGTATGAATAGGGTGTGGATCAGAGAGAGCACATGCTTCACAAGGTAATAAAATACCACAAGGCAAATGGAGGCAGAGAGAGATCACAGGACCAGGGCAAAATTAAAATTGCTAATGAAGTTTTGTGCATGCATTGTCATTGATAACATCTTATCAGAAGACAGGGTTTGAGATCAGACAACCCATCTGACTAAAATTTACTAGGCGGGAATTTCCCCATCCTAATAGGCCTGGGAGTGCTATGGGAGACCGGGGCTTATTTCATCCCTTATGTGCAATCATAAAGGCAGACATTCCCAGAGCAGACATTTTAGAGGCCTCCCCACAGGAACACATTCTCTTTCTCAGGGCTGTTCCTTGCTGAGAAAAAGAATTCAGCAATATTTCTCCTATTTGCTTTTGAAAGAAGAGAAATATGGCTCTGTTCTGCCTGGCTCTCAGGCAGCCAGACCTAATGGTTATCTCCCTTGTATCCTGAACATGGCTATTATCCTGTTCTTTTTTCAAGGTACCCAGATTTCATATTGTTTAAACAATTTGTGCAGTTAACACATTCATCACAGGGTCCTGAGGTGACATACATCCTCAGCTTACAAAGATGATGGGATTAAGAGATTAAAGACAGGCATAGGAAATCACAAGAGTATTGACTGGGGAAATGATAAATGTCCATGAAATCTTAACAGTTTATGTTCAGAGATTGCAGTAAAGACAGGAGTAAGAAATTATAAAAGTATTAATTTGGGGAAGTAATAAATGTCCATGAAATCTTCACAATTTATGTTCTTCTGCCATGGCTTCAGCTGGTCCCTCTGTTCAGGGTCCCTGACTTCCCACAGCAGGCAACAGGGTGAGACTCTGTCTCAAAAAAAAAAAAAAAAAAGAAAGAAAGAAAAGGAAGAAGGAGTTAAATTTAGGCTGAAGTTCTCACATAGCACCAAGAGATTTAATCATTAATAATAACTAACAATTTTTAAATTGTTTGAAAAGTATTCATTTTTTGCTATTTTCAACTTTTAACAGGTATGCTTGTAAATCATGTATTATTTAACTTCTAAGTATTATGGAGTATTAAAATGCACATTGAAAACAAAGATACCAGGCCTTGCACTCAAAGAATTTCAGATGAATTTAAGATGACTGAGACACACAAACACACACACACACACACACACACACACACACATAACAAGAAGATAGGATAATATAGAATATTTTCTTGCAGGAAAAGTCTTGAAAAATTTTGGAATACATATAGTAAGAATGCACTTCACTGCAGCAAAAGTAAGTGTGGCTTTGAACAAAAGTTTGCTTCAGTATAGCTGTTGTGTGACACCTAGTAGCTCTGTGGTTTTTGTGGACCCGTAAAATAAACTGAACTCTGAAAAGCATTTCCACAGTTGTCTATTTCACATAAGTACACTGGTGCCAAACATTTAAGGCTAACCACAGAGTTTAAAAGGCAGGATGCATATAAATATATAAATAAAAATTGAGATGTAAATAATCATAATCACATCACTATAAACCACATGTTTTTAAATAAAATATCTTAGTTTTCATATTGGCAGGCTGAGCACTTGTAATTGGAGAAAGCCTTCAAACTAAATAAATATAAGCTATTATAAACATAAATAATTTGAATTGATTGGGATGGGGAGTAGCTATAAATTATTTGATATTTTATCAAATCCAAATTACCACAGCTAAGGCCGGGCATAGTGGCTCATACCTGTAATCCCAGCACTTTGGGAGGCTGAGGTGGGCAGATCACTTGAGGTCAGGAGTTTGAGACCAGCCTGGCCAACATGGTAAAGCCCCATCTCTACTAAAAATACAAAAATAAGCTGGGCATGGTGGCATGCTCCTGTAATCCCAGCTACTCGGGAAGCTGAGGCAGGACAATCGCTTGAAGCTGGGAGGCAGAGGTTGCAGTGAGCCAAGATCACACCACTGCACTCCAGCCTGGGTGGAAGAACAAGACTCCATCTCAAAAAACAAAAAAAAATTTTACCACAGCTAAAAAGTGTAGCCAGGGAAGTCCTTTATGCTTTACTGAATCAATATGCTTTAATATAAAAATACACTTATTGAATGAAACTGGCGAACACTATGCAAAGTGAAAAAAGCTAGGCACAAAAAGACGAATACTATATAATCTTAATTATATGATGAATCTAAGAAAGATGATCTCATGGAAATAGAGATTAGGAGGAAGAAGAGCGATTGGGAAAAGGAAGTTGTTAAACAAAAGCTACAAAGTTTCAGTTAGACTGAAGAAATAAGTTTTAGTAATCTATTGCACTATATGGTGACCACAGTTAATAATAATGTATTGTATACTTCAAAATTGCTGAAAGAATAGATTTCTAACTTTCTCACCACACAGACAAAAAATGCTAAGTTGGTCAGGTAGTAGATGTGTTAATCTTTCTATAATGTATACATAGATGAAAAGATCACACTGTATCCTATAAATACACATAATTACCATTAATCAATTAAAAGTAAATTTTATTTATTTATTTATGTTTTGGGATGGAGTTTCACTCTTGTTGCTCAGGCTGGAGTACAATGGAGCAATCTCAGATCACCGCAACCTCTGCCTCCCGGGTTCAAGCTATTCTTCTCCGCAGCCTCCCCAGTAACTGCGGTTACAGGCATGTGCCAGCACACCCAGCCAATTTTGTATTTTTAGTAGAGATGGGGTATCTTTATGTTGATCAGGCTGGTCTTGAACTCCAGACCTCAGGTGATCCGCCAGCCTCACCCTTCCAAAGTGCTGGGATTACAGGTGTTAGCCACTGCACCTGGCTTAAAAGTAAATTTTAAAAATAAACAGTTTAGAAATTAGAATTAATAAACAAACATTGAAATTGTATTTATAAAGAATGTTTCCAAATACAAATGGTTTTAAAAACCAATTCTCTATGTGATAAAAACCCTCAACAAATTGGATATAGAAGGAACATATCTTAACACAATAATGGCCGTATATGACAAGCCCACAGCTAATACCATTCTGAAGGCGGAAAAATTGAAATCTTATCCACTGAGATCTGGAACAAGACAAGGATGCCCACTTTCACCACTTTTATTCAGCATAACACTAAATGTTCTAACCAGAGCAATTAGACAACACAAAAAAGTTAAGTGCATCCACATTGAAAACAAAGAAGTCAAATTATCCTTGTTTGCAGATAACAAGATCTTATGTTTAGGAAAACCTAAAGACTCCACAAACTACTCTTAGAGCTGATCAGCCAATTTATTTAAATCGCAGGATATAAAACCAACATACAAACATCATCTGAAAGGGAAATCAAGAAATTCCATTTACAATAGCTACCCCAAAATAATAAAATGCTTAGGAATAAATTTAACCAAGACATGAAAGATCTCTACAAAGAAATCAACAAAACACTCATGAAAGACAGTGAAGAGATCAAAAAAAAAAAAAAAAAAAAAAAAAAAAAAAAAGACCATACACCTGAAATAGTTTGGACATGTGTCTCCTGTAAATCTCATGATGAGTTGTAATCCCCGGTGTTGGAGGTGGGGCCTGGTAGGAGGTGATTGTATCATGGAGGCAGATTTCTCAGGAGTGATTTAGCTCCTTCCTATTAGTGCTGTCCTTTCAATAGTAAGTTCTTGCAAGATCTGATTTTTTTCAAAGTGTTGCCACTTCCCCCACCTTGCACCTGCTTTTACCATGTGAGATGCTTGTGCCTGTTTCACCTTCTGCCATGAGTAAAAGCTCCCTGAGGCCTCCCCAGAAGCTGAACAGATGTCAGTGCCAAGCTTGTATAGTCTGCAGAGGCATGAGCCAATTAAGCTTCTTTTCTTCGTAAGTTACCCAGTCTCAGGTATTTCTTTATAGTGTTAATAAAAAAAAAAATGATGAGACAAGTCTCAATCATTTTAGGAGGTTTATTTGCCAAAGCCAAGGACAGGAACTCATGACACAGCCTCAGGAAGTCCTGACAACATGTGCCTAAGGTGGTCGGGGCACAGCTTGGTTTTATACATTTTAGGGAGACATGAGACATCAATCAATATATGTAAGCAGTGCATTGGTTTCGTCCAGAAGGGTGGGACCAACTCGAAGCAGGGAGAGGCTTCCAGGTCACAGGTAGGTGAGAGATAAATGGTTGCATTCTTTGAGTTTCTGATACACCTTTCCAAAGGAGGCAATCAGAATGTGCCTCTATCTCAGTGAGCAGAGCGGTGACTTTGAATAGAATGGGAGGCAGGTTTGTCCTGAGCAGTTTCCAGCTTGACTTTTCCCTTAGCTTAGTAATTTTGGGGCCCCAAGATTTTCCTTTCACAATAGTAACACAAGAAAAGACTAACACAATATCTCATTCTCATGGATTAGAATAATTAGTATTGCTAAAATGTCTATACTACTTGTATTAGTTCTCACACTGCTATGAAGAAATACCTGAGACTGGGTAATTTATAAAAGAAAGAGTTTAATTGACTCACAGTTCCATGTGGCTCTGGAAGCCTCAGGAAACTCACAATCATGGCGGAAAGCACCTCTTCACAGGGCAGCAGGAGAGAGAATGAATGCCTAGCAAAGGGGGAAAAGCCCCTTATAAAACCATCAGATATCATGAGAATTCACTTACTGTCACAAGAACAGCACGGGGGTAGCTGCCCCCATGATTCAATTAGCTCCCACTGAGTCCTTCCCACAACATGTGGGTGTTATGGGTGTTCAAGATGAGATTTGGGTAGGGACACAACCAAACCATATCACTACCTAAAGCAATCTACAGATTCAATAAAATTCCTATCAAAATAGAAATGACATTTGACACAGAAATAGAAAAAAACAATTCTAAAATGTATATGAAACCAAAAAGAAACACAAATGGCTAAAGTAATCCTAAGCATAAAAAGTAATCCTAAGCCAAAAAAAAAAAAAAAAAAAAAAAAAAAAAAAAAAAACTGGAGGTATCACACTACCTAATTTCAAATTACACTACAAAGGTATAGGAACCAAAACAGCATACTACTGGCCTAAAAACAGACATTGACCAGTGGAATAGAAGAGAGAACCTAGAAACAAATCCACACACTTATAGCCAGTTCATTCTTGACAAAGATGACTAGAACACACATGGGGAGAAGGACAGTCTCTTTAATAAATGGTATGGGAAAACTGGACATCCTAATGCAGAAGAATGAAACTATATCCCCATCTTTCACTATATACAAAAATCAACACAAAAAGGATTAAAGATTGAAATGGAAAACCTGAAATTTTGAAACTACTGGGAGAAAACATAGAGTAAATGCTGTGGGACTTTGATCTGGGCAAAGATTTTGGAGGTAAGACCTCTAAAGCATAGACAATAAAAATAAAAGTAGACAAATAATATTACATCAAGCTAAAATGTTTCTGCACAGCAAAATAAACAATTTTAAAAATTGAATATATATCCTATAGAATGTGAGAAAGTATTTGCAAACTATCCATTTTACAAGAGACTAGTAACCAGAATATATAAGGTATTGAAACAACTCAATAGCAAAAAACAAAAATCCATTTTAAAAATGGGCAAAAGATCTGAATAAACATCTCTCAAAAGAAGACATACAAATGGCCAACAGGTATACAAAAAGATGCTCAACATCAATAATTATCAGGGACGTAAAAATCAAAACCACAATGAGGTATCATCTTACCCAGTTAAAATGGCTATTACCAAAAAGACAAAAATAATAAATACTGGCAAGGATGTAAAGAAAAAGGAAAACTTATACACTATTGGCAAGAATGTAAAGTAGTACAACTAGTATGGAAAACGGTATGAAAATCCTCACAAAACTAACAATAGGCCTACCATACAATCCAGCAATCTCACTGATGGATATATGCCACTCCCACCACCAAGAAGAGGAAATCTGTATATCAAGCAGACATCTGCACTCTTGTGTTTATTGCAGTACTATTTACAATAGCTAAGATATGGAATCAACCTACATTTCCATCAACAGATGATAGGATAAAGAAAATGGGGCACATGTACACAATGAACTAGTATTCAGCCATAAAAAAGAATGAAATCCTGTCATTTGCAGCAACTGGATGGAACTGGAGGTCATTGTGTTGCGTGAAATAAGCCAGGCACAGAAATACCAATTATCACATGTTCTCAGTCGTATGTGAGAAATAGAAAAGTTGATCTCATGGAGGTAGAAGATAACAATGGTAATTACCAGAGACTGTAAAGGTAAGTGAGAGTAGGGGAGGAGAAAGATAAGTTGGTTAATATTTGAAAACATACCATTAGATAAAAGGAATAAGTTCTAGTATTCAATAGTACAATAGGAAAATTATAGTTAAGAATAGTGTATTGTATATTTCAAAATAGCTAGAAGAACTTTAATGTTTTCAACATAAAAGAATGGTAATTGTTTGAGGTATCCCAATTGCCCTGACTTGATCATTACATATTGCATGCTTGTATCAAAATATCACATGTACCCCATAAATTTGTATAACAATTATATAACTATAAACATATTTTAAATGGGTAAAAACAATTATGTTTTGAACTGAATTATTCTGTCTTTATGAACTTTCTTGTATAATTTACAAAAATATTCTGAGTTATTGATGTCTAAATTCTTAAATTTTAGTGTTTTGTAAAGCATAACACACTAAAGGTAGAAAATGTTAACTCTGAGTCAGAAACCACTTACAGATTTCTTAAAGCCAAGAAAGTAAACAGGAACAATGTAATCAGTACCACCAAATCTATATCCAAGTTGTAATCTACTGTGATAAAATCGGCCGGTTTGGTAAACTGTGAATGGGTTAAAGAGGTAATGGTGAGCATTTGCATCTTGTTTATACAAAATACGTCATGTCAATCCAATAAAGGCAATAAAGGCTATAGTAAAAATAATCTATAATAAAAACATCTATTTTTGATAACCCCAAATTCATTTCACTGCAAGCCCTGATGGGGCCAAGAATAGGAATAGGAAAAGTAGAGGATGCTGGATGATGGTAGTACAACTCCATGGCATCATGTGGAAAATTATCAGATTGCAAGTTCTCTGGACTGGGCTTTCTACTTAAATACACAACATACATTCATTTATTCTTGTTAGTCCTGGTCCCCCAGAAGCAGACACCAAGATGCAGTCAGAAACTCAAGAGGTATAAGGAGAGTAACACTTGTGCAAGATAAGGAGTAAAGGGAGAAAGAGTAGGCAGAGATAGCCTACAGTCCACCATGCAAGTCCGACACCTGAGAAAGAAAAGGCATAAGGAAGAAAGATGGAGGGGGAAGAGCCTCAAACTGTGGTGCAGAAAATCTCTGTGGTGCAGAAAATCTCAGTGAGCCCAATGGGGAGCTCTAGTGCACAGATTGCTAACAGAAGAGTTTCAAATTGAGAGGAAATTGCCATGACCTAATATCCCTTCTTTGTTTAGTTATCTGGCACCCCTGATGTGCTTAGCGTCGCTAGGGAGCTGACTGAAGAGAGTTGGAGGCTGTCAGCTCACTACACTCTTTGTGGCAGGCTCTCTCTTGAGGAAAGATCTAACACATCTTCATGACTGTCACATTTCCTGTTCAAATTATAGTGGCCCTTGAAGTTTTCTTTCCCCATAATGATAACATAGCTTTTGAATGCCAAATGTAATATATACTATCTTAACAATATGTCATATGGACAATTTGATCTTGCACTTACTGTGAAAATAAATTATATACAAGAAAACTTTCCAAGGAGATGCAAAAAGATCATATATAATGGAGAAATAATTAAACTGACATCAGGCTTCTCAACAGCAACAACAGAAGCAAGGGGAAAACAAAGCAGTAGCTTTTAAGTGCTGAAGAAACTTTAAATTAGGATTTTATGTCTAGATAATCATTTAAATGTAAGGTAAGTTGAAGATGTTCTCAAGCATATGAAGTCTCATGTTGCTGGAAGTCAGGGACCCTGAATGGAGGGACCAACTGAAGCCATGGCAGAAGAACATAAATTGTGAAGATTTCATGGACATTTATTACTTCCCCAAATTAATACTTTTATAATTTCTTACTCCTGTCTTTACTGCAATCTCTGAACATAAATTGTTAAGATTTCATGGACATTTAACACTTCCCCAGTCAATACTCTTGTAATTTCCTATGCCTGTCCTTAATCTCTTAATCCTATCATTTTTGTAAGCTGAGAATGTATGTCACCTCAGGACCCTGTGATGATTGTGTTAACTGCACAAATTGTTTAAACAATATGAAATCTGGACACCTTGAAAAAAGAACAGGATAACAGCAATGTTCAGGGAACAAAGGAGATAACCATTAGGTTTGGTTGCCTGAGAACCAGGTGGAACAGAGCCATATTTCTCTTCCTTCAAAAGCAAATAGGAGAAATATCGCTGAATTCTTTTTCTCAGCAAGGAACAGCCCTGAGAAAGAGAATGTGTTCCTAGGGAGAGGTCTCTAAAATGGCCGCTCTGGGAATGTCTGTCTTTTACAGTTACAGATAAGGGATGAAATAAGCCCTGGTCTCCCGTACCACACCCAGGCCTATTAAGAGAGGAAATTCCCGCCTAGTAAATTTTAGTCAGACCAGTTGTCTGCTCTCAAACCGTGTCTGCTCATAAGATGTTATCAATGATAATGCGTGCCTGAAACTTCATTAGCAATTTTAATTTTGCCCCAGTCCTGTGATCTCACCCTGCCTCCATTTGCCTTGTAATATTTTATTACCTTGTGAAGCATGTGATCTCTGTGACCCACACCCTATTCTTACACTCCCTCCCCTTTGAAAATCACTAATAAAAACTTGCTGGTTTTGCAGCTTGTGGGGCATCATGGAACCTGCCAATATGTGATGTCTCCCCCAGACACCCAGCTTTAAAATTTCCCTCTTTTGTACTCTTTCCCTTTATTTCTCACACCAGCTGACACTTAGGGAAATAGAAAAGAACCTATGTGAAAAACGTTGAATTATCAGGGGTGGGTTCCCCCAGTAGTTGCCCAGGCTGGAGTGGAGTGCAGTGGCACCATCTCAGCTCACTGAAACCTCTGCCTCCCAGGTTCAGGTGATTCTCATGCCTCAGCCTCCTGAGTAGCTGGGACTAAAGGTGTGCGCCACCTCACCTGGCTAATTTTTGTATTTTTAGTAGAGATGAGGTTTCACTATGTTGGCCGGGCTGGTCTTAAACCCCTGACCTCAGGTGATCCACCTGCTTTGGCTTCCCAAAATGCTGGGATTACAGGCATGAGTCACCACACTTGGTGGTGTTCTTCTTGCTTGCTTGCTTGCTTTCTCTCTCTCTCTCTTCTTTCATTTTCTTTCTTTCTTTCTTTCTTTCTTTCTTTCTTTCTTTCTTTCTTTCTTTCTGTCTTTCTTTTTTTCTTTCTTTCTTTCTTTCTCTTCCTTTCTTTTCTTTCTCTTTCTTTTCTTTCTCTTTCTTTCTTTTCTTTCTTTCTTTCTTTCTTTCTTTTTTCTTTTCTTTTCTTTTCTTTTTCTCTTTCTTTCTTTCTATACTTTTCGTATTGGTTGCCCTTTCAAACAATGAATACGGATGTTAATTAAAAAATCGTTTCAATCTAGGAATTATGAATATGCTGGATGAGTCTAGATCTTCTAGTCTTTCCACAGTGAGCATTTGTAGTCATGGTGGAATTATCTGACCTTGGTAAGCTTCCTCAAATATGAAGATGAAATCTCTAACTTTGGCTGGTTACCACTCTGCTTTTTCTATCCACATGCTATGTCATTAACTCTCTTCAGTTTTTTCCCCCAAATGCATGGTGAAACTTCAAAGTTGATATCAACCATACAGGCACATTCTGGGGAAAGTGGTAGCAAGGATTTCAGTCCATGACCTCAGTCTTTTTCAGGCTCATTACAAAGACATTGGGAGGAGGTGTTAAGGTGTTCGTGGGCCCTTTTATAAAAACTTGTGTGGGAATATTAATAGCCTGGGTTTCAGTTAGTAGTAGTTCCCTGTAATATTATTTCAATATAATACTCTATTAAATAAAAACATTTCTCAGATATCTGTAAATCTGTCCATCCTTCTGTAATAGTTTATTAAGCTTTACAATATTTGTCCCAGAACTTTGCTAGGCTACAAGCTAAGGAAACAGGAAAAAATATGTATAGCTTTTGATGTCAAGGAGCTAAGAGGTTTGGAGAAGATGATAATGAAAACAAGAACCATAGGGAAAATAGGTGTTCAAGATAATAGAGGATATAGCAAGAGAAGAAGTTGAATGCTAATCTGGAGTGGAGAAAACTAAGAGAGGTTTTAGGAAAGAGATATTACTTGAGCTGAGTTTAAAGAATGAATAAAATTGATCAGGGGCTTTAATTTACAAGCAAGTTAAGTGTAAGAGCTGGGGGTAGAGTATAAAATAAAGTTGGAGAGGAGGGCGGGGGCCAGTCTTCTCCATCTTGCTAAGGAGCAAGGACTTGATCCCACACAGGTAGTGGGGAACCACTGAAGGATGTAAACAAGAGAAAATCTGGACCACCCTTGAGATTTAAAAGATGACGTCACCAACTTTTATAGAGGACAGATTGCACTTGGATAGAGTTGGATGTAGAGATAGTAAAGGAGAGACAATGAAATCTTAAACTTGAGACATAGTAATGAGAAAAGGAGAGAAGGGGATGAATAAGAGACCTATCAAGGTACACACCAACTTGATGTGCTCATAAGGGAAAGGAGGGATTGAGGAAGCTTCTCAGGTTTCCGGTTTAGTTTGGTTTCTTGGGAGTATAATGGAACTATTAAACAGAAATAGGGAAGCTTAGAAGAGGAGAATGGGGCAATAAATCATAGTAATGAAATAAGATTTTTACACGTTGAGTTTCAAATGCCTATGGGCATTCAGTTAGAGATGTCCATTAAACTGGTCGCAGGGCTGCCATGAGTTGTTATTGAGGTTGTCCACCATTCTAGCATGCCATTCTCATGATCTGCAATGTGAATGTTGCTCCCTAGTTTGTGCAGAGCATTGTTTGTGCAGAGTATTGTTATAAGTGGTGACCATGTCACTGGTCTAAAACAGAAGGAAAGGATATGAACCAGGAATAAACATTTCATTTAATCTTTAACAAATTTTTGAGTGTGTGTGATGTGCCAGGCACTTTTCTAGGCACTAGGGATACAGTGGTGAGCAAATCAAAATCCTTGATCTCATTGGACTTACATTCTAATGGAGAAAATACTTATTTGCTCATTTTATTTGCTTTCTTGTTATTTATTTGCTCATTTTATTTGCTTATTTTCTGTCTTCTCCATTAGAATATAAGTGCAATGAGAGGATTTAATGGCAGATAGCAGTATAGGCTATTATTAATACATCTGTAATTAATAAATAAGTAGTCAAGTGGAGAACTATTCCAAGTAACTTAAAAAACAGGGAGTCCCTGAAGAAATAGCTGGTTCTAGATTTTAGACAGGAATACAAGAAGATAACCTTATAATATCTTCTTATTCAAGAAAGCAAGTGAGTTACCAAAGACTACGATGTTGTGTATGGCCAAAGGACTCAGGAACCAACTTGAAGAAACTTTTTATCAACTCAGATTCAGACAAGAGAAGAGCCATGACAACTATTAGGGAAGCAGAAAGGTTTATGTTAAGAATTGAATTTATATGAGTGTGGAAAAGCTGGGAAGGAAACCAGAGGATCACATCATTAATGTTTTCAGCTTGAAACTTGAAGTGGCTTGAAAGGCAAGAATCTGAGAAGAGTGTGAGAAGCTTTTAGTCTTCCTCCCACAGGCAAAATGGCAGCTCATGGAGAGCTCTGTGAAGCCACTGAATATCTGCTTCCACTTCCAACTTCCAAATTTTGCCTAAGTTACATCTGACTCTGAGCCACATAGGGAAGATAATTCTGGGAATTGTAGTTTTCAGCCATAGAAGATATGTCAGGAAATTCTCAAGTAAACATAGGACCCCACTCTCCAAATATGGACAACTTGAATATCAATGATGATATTCACAAATACATCACACAATCAAATCCGTGAGTTAATAATGATCTTAGAATAATGATCTGATAACTGGAATAATGATCTTAAGTCAGGCTGACTGCAAAAACAGCCTAAAGTATTCTCTTCCCTATATTCGTGTTCATTATGCTATGTTGGCAGCTCCTTCCATAAAGAAGTCTTTTTCCCCATCTCTTGAACCGGGACTAGCCTTATAACTTGCTTTGATGAATAGAAGGCAGCAGAAAAAACAGTATACCAGTTCTGAATACAGTCCTCAAGAAGTCTTGTGTGCTTTCTGCTCTCTTATACAATTTTGCTTTCTCATTTTTGCAACACTGCCACCACTGTGTGACAAAGTTCAGGCTAGCTTCTTGGTCAATAATAGATTACACGGAACAGAATTAAGTCATCTCGGCTGAGGCCTAGACCAGCCAGCTATCAGCTGACCAACAAAGCTCAGCCCAGAGAAGCCAAACTACCCAGCTTATTTTTAATTCCTATTAAAAAAGTTTTATTGAAGTATAACAGACACACAATAAACTATTCATATTTAACATGTACAATCTGCTAGGTTTTGATGTATGTGTGCACGCATGAGACCATGAACATGATGAACATAGGTATCCATCATCCACAAAAGTTTTCTGAAGCCCCTTGGTAATCCTTCCTGCTTGTCCCTACTGGTCCTCAACCCCAGGAGACCACTTCCATGCTGTTACCACACATTAGTTTTCATTTTCTAAATTTTGTATGTGTGAATAAAATAGTATGTACTCTTCTTCTGGCTTTTACTCAGAATAATTATATTGAGATTCAACCATATGGGAGTGCTTATCAATAGTTCATTCCGTTTTAGAACAAATTTACCTATTGATGGAATTTGGTTGCTTCCAGAGTTTGGCTTTTACAAATAAAACTGCTATCAACATTCACGTACAAGTGTTTGTATGTATATATGCTTTTATTTCTCTTGGGTGGAATGTGGAATGTTTGGATCATAGAGTAGGTGTATGACAAACTTTTAAAGAAATTCAACTGCCTAAACTGGCAAAGTGCTTGTACTATTGCATATTCCCACTATTATTATTCCCACCAGTATTAAGAACATTCCAGTTCATCCACATTCTCTCCTACATTTGATATAATCAGTTTTAAATTTTATTTTAAATATAGCCATTGTAATAGATGTGCAGTTGTATCTCAATGATTCTGGCTTGTGTTTCCCTGATAACTAATGATACTGACCGTCTTTTCATATCCTTATTTTCCATGTGCTATTTTCTTTGATAAAGTATCTGGTCAAATCATTTGTCATTTTTTTATTGAGCTGTTAATTTTCTTACTATTGAGTTTCTTCAGACTGTCTGAATACAAATTCTTTTATTCTATATGTAATTGGCAAATGTGTTATGCTTGTTTGTGGTTTAGAGATTATAGAAATATCAGTTTTTGTGTATTATTCCTCTATTCCGTAGACTTGCTAAGTTAATTTATATGTTCATAAATTTTTTGAAGATTTTATTGGATTTTATTAATAAATAGACTATCTACTCAACTGCTAATAAAGAGAATTTTACTTCTTTCTTTTCAAACCAAGTGCCTCTTATTTATTTTTTCTTGCCTCTTCACACTGAATAGAACCTCTAGCACAATGTTGAATAGAAGTAGAAATTTTTGTGATTTTTTTCTGATCCTAGGAGGAAGGCATTCAATCTTTCACCATTAAGTATGATGTTAGTTATAGATTTTTCATAAATGCTCTATATCTGATTGAGGATTTCTCTTCTATTTCTATTTTTTACCAAGATTTAAAAATTTTTTGATTTGATTACCGTTTATTTATTTTATTTTATTTTTTGAGATAGGGTCTCACTGTTGCCCAGGCTGGAGTGCAATGGTGCAGTCTCAGCTCCCTGAGCCTCCTGGGCTCAAGTGATTCTTCCACCTCAGCCTCTGGAGTAGCTGGGACTACAGGTGTGCGTCACCATGACAGACTAATTTTTTTTGTACTTTTTGTAGAGACTGTGTTTGGCCATGCTACTTAGGCTGGTCTCAAACTCCTGGGTTCAAGCAATCTGTCTGCCTTGGTCTCCCAAAGTGCTGGGATTATAGGCGTGAGCCACTGTGCTAAGACTAAGATTTATTTGTTTTTTAAAATCAGAAATGAGTGCTGTCAAATATATTGAGATGAACATACAATTCTTAAAACTTGGATTTTTTAAAATGTTAAACTAGCCTTGTATTTCTGGGATAAATACCACACTTGAAAAACAATGGTGAGTCAGGTGCAGTGGCTCACACTTGTAATCCCAGCACTTCGGGAGGCTGAGGTGGGTTGATCACTTGAGTCCAGGAGTTTGAGACCAGTCTGGCCAACATGATGAAACCCCACCTCTACTAAAAATACAAAAATTAGCTGGGTGTGGTGGCACATGCCTTTAATCCCAGCTACTCGGGAGGCTGAGGCAGGACAATCGCTTGAATCTGGGAGGCAGAGGTTGCAGTGAGCCGAGATTGTGCCACTGCACTCCAGCCTGGGTGACAGAAAACAAATAAACAATAATAAAAAAAAAATGGTGTATTTTTCTTTTATATATTGTTGGGTTAATTTGCTAAAATTTTGTTTAGAATTTTAAATCTATGTGAGAAATACTAGCCCATGGTTTTTTTCCTTATAATTTTTTTTTTTTTTTTTTTTTTGGGGGCGGGTTCTGCTCTTGTTCCCCGGGTGGAGGGGAGTGGCGCGATCTCAGCTCACTGCAAGCTCCGCCTCCCGGGTTCACGCCATTCTCCTGCCTCAGCCTCCCGAGTAGCTGGGACTACAGGCGCCGCCACCACGCCCGGCTAGTTTTTTGTATTTTTTAGTAGAGACGGGGTTTCACCGTGTCAGCCAGGATGGTCTCGATCTCCTGACCTCGTGATCCGCCCGTCTCGGCCTCCGAAAGTGCTGGGATTACAGGCTTGAGCCACCGCGCCCGGCCATAATTTTTTTTTTTTTTTCCTCACAGTAACGCTGGCATCATAGAATGAACTGGTATGCATTCCCTTACACTGTGAGGCCTGAGATTCCATGGGTTGCCTTGACATCTTCAAGCCTCCTGGGCTTCCAAGGCCTAGCTGTGTGTTCCTGTGCTCTTATCAGATCTGCCTCCCACCAGTGTGAAAGTTTCTCTGTCCAACTAGCTCTTCTATTAGCTGGACCAATTGCACTCTACCCGTCTTCAACCTAACAGGTTTTATCTCCCCGTCAGCTTGTAAAATTATTCAAAGAAACCAATCACATCCTCCCATAGGGACCAGTGGTCACCCCACCCTGTTTTCCCTACATAGCCTGCCTCCCACAGTTCCTGCTTTACTCTGTTCCTGAGTGCAAGCTTCATGTGGCCATGTGGCTTGCGGTATCATCTTCCCCAGTCTGTGAGTACTGTATATGTGACTAATCTTAATCTCTTAATCTCTTAGTCTCATCTGTGCAGCGTTAGGTGTTGTGTGTTTGGCCATCTTGTTCTACTCAGGGAGGGGACCCCTCCTTAACGAACAGGGTGAGTAGGAAGTGATTAGAACGTCTCTTCATTTCAGTTCTCTGGAAGAGCTTGTGAGGAGTTTGTATTATTCCTTCCTTTAATGTTCGGTAGAATTGACAGTGAAGCAAAGTGGCTTGGGGTTTTCTTTATGGGAAAATTTTAAACCATAGATTCACATTTATTAATAGATATATGGTTATTAGGTTGTAATTTCTTCTTGATTGAGGTTTAGTAGTTTCTGTCTTTCAAGATTTTCTTTTTTTTCCCACTTCATTAAGGTGTGAATTTGTAGGCATAAGGTTGTTTGTATTGTTTGTATTTCCGTATCATTCTTTAGTAATTGTAGATTCTTTTATGAGGTTCCCTCTCTCACTGTATCTTCTCTCTTTTTCATGATCAATCTGGCTAGCGGTTTATCAAGTTTATCAATCTTCTGAAATAACCAGCTTCTGGTTTCATTGATTTTTCTCTTTCTTACGTCATTAGTTTGTGCTCTGGTATTTATGATTTCCTTTCTTCTATGACTTTGAGTTAATTTAATCTTTTAAAATAGTTTCTTAAGGTGGAAGCTAAAGTAATTTATCTGAGATCTTTTTCTCTTCTAATACTAGCTCTTATAATAAATTTCCTCCTAAGTAATACTTTACTGGTATTTCATCAAATTTGTTATGTTCTGTTTTCACATTCAATACAAAATAATTTCTGACTTCTCTTTAGTTTTCTTCTTTAACCTCTAAGTTATTTAGAGTTGTATCAATTAGTTTCCAAATGTTTGAGAATATTCCAGATAACTTTTTGATATTAGATTTTATCACGACCAGTGAACACATTTTGTGTGGCTTTAATCCATTTGAATTGAGACTTGCTTTATGTCTCAGAATACAGTCTCTTTTGATAAGTGTTCCATGTACACTTAAAGAGAATGTCTATTATGCTATTGTTGGATGGCATACTTCATAAATGTCTATTAGGTCAAATTCTAATATTCTATATCATGCATCAGTAAACTTTTTTTTTTTTAAAGAGAAGATAGTAAATATTTCAGGCTTTGTGGGCCCTAGATACTGTGTCACATTATACTACTCCTAAAGTGGAAGCTGAAATCATTTATTCAAGATGCTTTTTCTTTTCTTTTCTTTCTTTTTTTTTTTTAAGACATTCTCCTTGCTCTGTCACCCAGGCTGGGGTGTAATGGCACAATCTCGGCTCACTGTAACTTCTGCTTCCTGGGTTCAGGCCATTCTTCTGCCTCAGCCTCCTGAGTAGCTGGGATTATGGGTGCCTGCTGCTATGCCCGGCTAATTTTTGTGTTTTTAGTAGAGATGGAGTATCACCATGTTGGCCAGGCTGGTCTCGAACTCCTGACCTCAAGTGATCCACATACAAAATCATTCGATGAAATGATTTTGTAACATTAATGGTTTTAAAGGCTTTAAACTGTTGGTTTAAACTCTTGGCCTCCCAAAGAGCTGGGATTACAGGTGTGAGCCACTGCGCCCAGCCCTTTCTCTTTTTTTATAATGGCACATAGTACTATCGATTTTCCTCTAAGTACTGCTTTAGTGGTGTTTTCATTTTCATTTGTTACAAAATATTGGCACCTAGTGCCAATTTCCTTCTAAATCCTACTCTTCTGTTGTA
Organism: Theropithecus gelada; assembly: GCF_003255815.1. Lineage (NCBI taxonomy): Eukaryota > Metazoa > Chordata > Mammalia > Primates > Cercopithecidae > Theropithecus > Theropithecus gelada. The sequence continues at coordinate 12,109,605 of NC_037669.1, read as the reverse complement.
ATGTGAAAGCAGCCATAGACACTATCTAAGTGAATGAACTTAGACACAATTTAAGGGATTGCTGGGTCAAATGGTCGTTCTGCTTTTAGTTCTTTGAGGAATTGCCACACTGCTTCCCACAATGGTTCAACTAGTTTACACCCCCCACCAACAGTGTATAAGAGTTCCCTTTTCTCTGCAACCTTGACAGTATCTGTTATTTTTTGACTTTTTAATAATAGTTGTTCTGACTGGTGTGAGATGGTATCTCATCATGGTTTTAATTTGCATTGCTCTAGTGATCAGTGATGTTGAGCTTTTTAACATATGCTTGTTGGTCGCATGTATGTCTTCTTTGGAAAAGTATCTCTTCATGTCCTTTGCTCACTTTTTAGTGGGGTTGTTTGATTTTCTCTTGTAAATTTTTGTATATTCCTTATAGATGTTGGGTATTAGAGCTTTGTCAGATGCATAGTTTGCAAATATTTTCTCCCATCCTGTAGGTTGTCTGTTTACCTTGTTGATAGTTTCTTTTGCTGTGCAGAAGTTCTTAAGTTTAATTAGATCCCATTTGCCTTTTGTCAGTTTTTGTTTTTGTTGTGATTACTTTTGACATCTTTGTCATTGAAATCTTTGACCGTTCCTATGCCCAGGATGGTATTGGCTAGGTTGTCTTCCAGGTCTTCTACAGTTTTGGGTTTTACATTTAAGTCTTTAACTCATCTTGAGTTGAGTTTTGTATATGGTGTAAGGTGGAGGTCCAGTTTTAATTTTCTGCCTATGGCTAGCCGGTTATCCCAGCACTGTTTATTGAATAGGGAATCCTTTTTCCATTGCTTGTTTTTGTCAGCTTTGTTGAAGATCAGATGGTCTTAGGTGTGTGACCTTATTTTGGGGCTCTCTATTCTGTTCCACTGGTCTATGTGTCTGCTTTCGTACCACTACTATGCTGTTTTGGTTACTGTAGCCTTGTAGTATAGTTTGAAGTCAAGTAGCGTGATGCCTCCAGCTTAGTTCTTTTTGCTTAGGATTGCCTTGTAGACACTGGTGCCTACTTGAGGGTTGAGGGTGAGAGGAGGGAGAGGGGCAGAGAAAATAACTATTAGGTACCAGGCTTAGTACCTGGGTGATGAGATAATCTGTAAATGAACCCCTGTGACATGAGTTTACCTGTATAAAAAACCTGCACATGTACACCTGAACCTAAAATAAAAGTTTTTTGAAAGGAACTCACAGAATAAAACAATAAAATGTGGTTGGTTGAATCCATCATTAAGAATTTATCTTAATGAAACAGAATTTTATCTCTAATTGATTCATCGACTTTTTATAGACCCTTAATATTTACAGTTACACTCATGTCTCCAAAGACTTGCAGATGTGGCCTGCCATTTCTCTCTGCTCAAGTTTTGCCTCTATTCCTTTTTTGGATGTGATGCCATCAGGGATTCTTGGGCAGTTTTCACGTGGTTCTGTGGTTACTGATTCTGAACAAGGAAGCCAACATCTCTATGTACACATCACGACCTGTTCATAAAAGATGAAATGATTTTGTAACATTAACGGTTTTAAAGGTTTTAAACCTTTTTAAAAAATCTATTTGGACTTCTGTTCTGCATTTAGATTGAGATTCTTACAGAAAACCCCAAGTACAATTCATCGTTTATTAGAGAAGATATTTGCCTTTCAGAAAAAAAAAATGAAAAATGTGGCCTGACTATGAGCTCTTGAAGGCAAGAATGGTATGTTTGTTATTTTTCTGTATTCACAGATGTGATCATTCACGATACATTCACACTGCAGCATGAATGAACAGATGCTTGATAAATGTTGTCCAATTGACTCACTGACTGAGAAATGGATGTTTCTTCATTTGTAAAGTATAAAGAATAATAAAGCCTACTCTCCTCTCAAAAACAACAAAAAAAGATTACCCTGGTTTTGAGCAATTTGATTGTAATGTACCTTGGTGTATTTTCCTTCATGATTCTTGTGCTTGGGGTTTGTTGAACTTCCTGGATCTGTGGCTTTATAGTTTGCATCAAATTTAGAAAAATTTCAGTTGTATTTCTTTAAATAATTTTTCTTTTCCCCCTTTTGAAACGTCCTGTAGGCACTTATAAATATGTGTACATTAGTCGGTTTCAATTACGTGACAGCTCGCAGATCTGTTCATTACAAAACGTTCCCTGTTCTCTGTGGTTTTATTTTGGATAGTTTCTATTGCTGTATATGCAAGCTTACTAATCTTCCAATCTCTTCTTCTGAAATGCTAATCTGCCATTAACTACATTCAGCATTTTCATTTTATGCATTGTAGTTTTAAGCTCTAAAACTTTGGTTGGGGTCTTATAAATATCTTTTACATCTCTATTTAACTTTTCAAATGTATTGTTGGTTGCTAATTCTAACACGTGCTGACCATTCTAGCTTGGTTTTGGTGGAGTGACTTATTTTCCCACTTCTCTCCAGGCCTAATAATTATTTATGGATTGCCAGATGATGTAAATTTTACCTCGTTGGGTGTTAAATATTTTTGCATTCCTATAAGAATTTTTGAGCTTTGTTCTGGGTTACAGCTATGTTACTTGAAAACAGTTTGACCTTTTGAGTCTCGAATGTTAGATTTCTTTGATGAGACAAGCTCAGTAGTTAGGCTAGTGCTAATTAATCCCTTTCATTGAGATAAGACCTTTCCATGTACTCTTCCCAGTGCTTTATGAATCATAGGGTTTTCTAGTCTGACTCGTGGGCATTAGCACTATTCTTGACCACACGTGAACGACTGGCACTGTTGGCTCTCTATATTTGAAATTCTCTATAATAGAATTAACAAAGGGATAATGTCAGGGAAAGCAACAGAGCCATAATGAGTACTGTTTTAGTTAGGGTGGTCAGGGAAAGCCTTTCTTACGGGATAAGTTTTGAGAAGAGGCTTGATTGAAATGAATTAGCAACATGAAGATTAAAATAAGTTAAGTCTATAGTGTGCTTCTGTTAGAAAGCCACTGATGGCTTTATTCTATTTTACTGTTTTCAGTGGAGAGTGGGGGATGAAGTTTGAGTGAACTGGCTGAAAATGAGGAGGGGAAGACAGTATTCTTTTTTTTTTTTGAGACATAGCTTTGCTTTTTTCTCCAGGCTGGGGTGCAGTGCAGTGGTGAGATCTCAGCTCACTGCAACCTCTGCCTCCCAGGCTCAAGCCATTCCCCTGCCTCAGCCTCCCGAGTAGCTGGTACTACAAGCATGCACCATCACACCCAGCTAATTTTTGTATTTTTACTAGAGATGGGGTTTTGTCATGTTGGCCAGGCTGGTCTCGAACTCCTGATCTCAAGTAATCCGCCTGCCGTAGCCTCCCAATGTGTTGGGATTACAGGTGTGAGCCATTGTGCACGACCAGTATTATTCTTTCTAATAGTTTAGTAGAAATACCTTTCTAATAGGAAGGGAAGAGAAGAGAGCTGTTTTTCTTCTCTCTGGTGGGAAGGACACTAAGCATATCTGATACAGTACAGAATTTTCCATGCCTCTGCTTGGAATTGTCATCTGACTGTAGCTTTCTTTCTGGGGCCACTTTTTCTGATCCTATTTCCTTTGAATTTTAGGTAGTTTTCTTTCTTTCTTTCTTTCTTTTTTTTTTTTTCTGCCTAGTTATCTTCTTCAGCCCTGCATAATTCCTTCCTTTAGGGAGCCACCTTTGAATCTCTTATCAATACCAGGTACCATGTAGAGAGGATTACCAGAATCCTGTGCTGTCGGAGGCTTTTCTTTCCTCAGCTTTTGCACACATCGATTCTTCAATTGTTTGTCTTTTTACCTGTTTTCTCTCTACTGACTTTTGACTTCATTATTCACTTTCCATTTCAACCTTGTCTTGCCTTTTAGACTAGATTTTCAGCCTTGTTTTCTTATCTATACTCTTGTCTACTTGTTGGCCAAAAATTAGGTCCTTTGTATACACTTTCTTGGGACACACTGTCTTGGGATTATTTCAATGCAGTCCCAGGATCTATGTGCTGTTTACTGAAGTTAAGCTACTAAAAACCACACATAAGGTTGTTATCCTACAGTTCTGGATACCTTCTTGGTAAAACTATGGCCAGTTTGTGCTCAAATTAACATCCCCCATGGCTAGCTAACCTGTCATGAGAGGCAGAAAAACATCACTCTTATAACCAGAATCCCTGGGCCCAGTAACCAGTAATAGAGACCAGGGCAGAACTGCTGTTTCTGCATCCAAAGGCGCAACTCCACAGTTCTGGAAACTGTCAGAACACTGTGGTTTATTCTAAAGCACCCACTAAGGCATTTTTTCCAGCAGTTCAGTCCTGCTGTTTTCTAATGTTTTGTGTGATGACATGGGAAGTGTGCATAAAGCACTTTTGTTGAACAATGAGTATGGCGATGGTTATCTTGAGAAAATCACTAGGGATCTAGTTTGAATTGCAACTGAATTATCTGCTTCTTACCATGGAATGTTTTTTCTACTTGAAAGAGTGACTGCCAGACAGACCGTGGTTATCCAGATGTGTGCATTTGGAAAATACTTTCTCAAAAATGAATGAAATGAACTTGTTACTTCAAGAAAGCGACTGGTAGTATTTGTTGTCAATGATAAATGTCAAGTTTTCAAGCAAAGGAGGATGCCTTATATTTATGGAGTTTACTGTTGTATTTTTTTTCTACTTAACTTTTCTGTAAATTATCCAAGTGATGGCCAGGAAATGGCCTCTATTAAGCAGCTCCTCCCATACGGTGTTCTGTTATTTGACACAACCAACCGGTACAATTCTTGTTGTGGTAAAGGAGCTATTTCTTACAAAATAGGATTTTAGTGGCCAAGGACTACACTTTAAAAATGTGATTTAGCAATTGTATTATCTTACCAGTAAGGGGCAGCAAATAACAATGTTTGTTGGAAATACTAAGCCATTATTGTACAGTAATTTGGAATCTGTCCTTTTCTTCTTTTGTTTAACGAATAAATCTCTGACTCCTGTCTCACTCTTCCTACTGATGTTAAAGTCAGAGAGACTGAGGATAAAAGGGACATTCTAAAGGGAAAAGAGTAAATTATAACATTTAAACTACAATACTAAGAAAAGGATAAAATCTGCCAGTACTTTATGCTGACAAATGGTGACTTTCTTTTCTAAGTTGGGTCTTAGTAACTGCCATAAACCAAGTATCCACAAAATGTATTCAGTCCACTAATGAGAAAGAGAAGGTAAAAGTAATATCTTGCCTTAATTCGATATTTCTATCAAAAGATTGGTTTCTCATCTGTGCTTTAGCCATCTAGTTTAATAAAAACTTTTATGTCATTTTAATAAGTATTTATCAAGTACGTACCATAAGCCAGGGCCATTCTAGATATTTGAGACAAAGGATAAGCAAAATAGATTTAATACCTGTTCTTGGGGTACTTTGCTTTAGAGGAGAGAGTTATCCAAACTAAGAGAGGGGTTAGGTAGAACAGAAGAAATGATGAACACCCGACATAAACAGAGAGTAAGATGCTAGTGAAAGGATGGACAAAAGCCCAGTGATGGCGCTGGCAACATTTCTTCAGAAACTTCTTTCAAATCTTTCACTATTTTTTTCCCATCACAAACTCTGGTGTGAAATGTAATGTTTTTCTTTCATCTGGTTAAAATCTCTGTTTCCATATCCTTTTCTGTCTGAAGGATAAAGCTTAATGATTTTCAAGTAAGCTTCATTGCTCCATGGATTTCTCAGTGTTTCACTTGACTCAAATTCAGAATCTGTTCTCCCTAACACTCCTTCACCTTAGCGTTAGGAAACAACTGTTGTTGTTGGAGCTGTCTCAATGCTGTGTTGTCATCTTTGAAACATAACTCATTGCATATGGTACTCGTGAGTTCTGTTTCCATGCTGACGTCAATATTAAGGTGTGAGTACAACCAAGATGTGATCTGCTGTGGTGACTTCCGGCACTCCAGAGGACCTCTGCAGGGCAGCTAATGGGCGTGCACACACGTGCGCGCTCTCTCTGCCTCTCCGACTTTTACATCCTTTCTGGAATCTTTCAGAATCCCCAAGCCAAACCGGGCCATAGGATGCTCACTGGGGCTGCATCAGATCTCTTACTGCCCCTATATCCTGTGTGGCTATATTTAAGAAATTGAACCTATATTCACCTCAAAAAGAAAATTATGTGGAAATATTCTGTGGAATAGAATATTTCAGGTGCTCAGGGTGCCGTAAGTAAAGTAGGCTCAGAAACCGTTCACTTTTACAGTCCTTCATATATTCTGGGGGTTTCTATTATCCATACCTATACTTTGAAATTTAGTAGTTGGAGGAATTAAATGAGATATACAGTCTTTTACAAGGCTTTTGAACTTGAGGGCTGATATTTGCACTTATTCCAGAAAAGTTTCCTTGAATGAGGGGTAGTCTAGTCAACTAATGAAAAGGAATTTAAAGGAAAAAAATGATTCAATATCAATCAAGCAATGATTTACAATTTGACCTACATGTTCAACTACACTGTTATTTAAGAATCAAAATCAAACCAACACATAACTTCTATCTTAAGTATATTTCTCTTTTCTTTTTACTGCTAATCTTCTCAAAAGAGAAATACCTACTTCTTAATCATCCAACACGTAAAATTTCCCAGTCATATGGCATATATGAAATGAAAACAGAAATATTTTGCAATTTCAAGAACAGTCTTCTTTCAAGTTCACTAATGTACATCTGCGTTAGAAATATAGAAGTTTGTGTTTTCCAGAATTCCAATATTGTCTGTGAGTTTTATATTCACCTGCAGAGGGCAGCAAATAGCAGTGCAAATCCCTGTTCTTTAAAGGTTTAGACCTCGTTTGGTAGTAGCAATTGATTATGCAAGCATGAATGCTTGTTTACGTTACTTAAAATCAATACTGAAAGGTTTTTTTGATGTAAGAAAGATTTTTTTTTGTGGCTACTTAAAAAAAATAAAAGTAAATGCTGGGCTGACAGTGAAAAAGACGTAGTCAAATTTATTTTTGGTAGCTCTTTATTCCTCTCGTACTTCTAGAGCTTTTTTTCCTAGACAACCATGACCTGCTTACTTAAATAAGTTTAAGGCAGAAATCATGAGAGAAAAGTAAAGCACTGACATTGGTTTTTTGCATTAGTGGTTTTTGCTGGGCACAGAAGATCTCAAGCATTTGTTGTTAAGGGTTCATGGATGGAAGACAAAGCCTATGACCCACTCGAATTTGAGATTATATCAGGAGATTCCTTCTAAACAAAACCGGAACCCCAATGTGTTATACTCCAAGTTTAAGAATGCATTAGAAATAAACTCTGACATTAATCTGGAACAGAACAAAAAATTTCCTATCGTGAAACTTGATGAGTCAACCTTGATTCTCATGGGAGGTGGAAAGAATTTCTCCTGAAGATTTCCAACCACAATTTGGCTTCTATTCAAGTTTGTATCCAGAATTCACACCACCTGGTGTTATGAAACACACACACTCAAGCAAGAAACCTGAAGCCAATGATTTAGTTTAAATTGATGCAGCACTGATAATGTCCACATATACCTGACAGAAGCAAATGCTAATCCTCCCATGAAGAAATCCACTTTCATCTCAGGCCTCAAATAATTTCCACAGATAAAGTTCAAATGAAAATGAGAAAATTCAGGCCAGGGACGGTGGCTCACGCCCGTAATCCCAGCACTTTGGGAGGCCGAGGTGGGTGGATCACCTGAGGTCAGGAGCTTGAGATCAGCCTGGCCAACATGGTGAAACCCCGTCTCTACTGAAAATACAAAAATTAGCCTGGCATGGTGGTGGACACCTGTAATACTAGCTACTCAGGAGGCTGAGGCATGAGAATCACTTGAACCTGGGAGGCGGAGGTTGCAGTGAGCCAAGATTGTGCCACTGCACTGCAGCCGGGGCAACAGAGTGAGACTTTGTCAAAAAAAAGAAAAGAAAATGAAGAAAATGAGAAAGCTCAAAGTAAAGAGAAAAAAAATCACTAAATATATAGGGAAACAAGGCACTGTGAATGAGAACAACTATAAACAATATTAAGGCTCGAAAGTCTTCAAATGTAGGAATTGTAAAACTGAAAAAATAAAAATAAGCTTGTTTACAATGTTTCACACAAACATAGAATGGTGAGCAAAAAGTTAATAGATGTGTAAAACCCAGCCGTTCTAGAAATGAAAAATACAATGAAAATGGACGATTTTACACAAAATTGTCTGTAACTGAAACCCAGAGTTATAAAGAAATAGAAAATACAAAAGTGACACGAAGGACAGAATAAGACAGTCTAATATTTATCCAGTTGGGATTATAGAAGAAGAGAGAGACAGAGATAGAACATGAGGTAGAAGCTATATTTGAAGATACTGAGAACTTTTTAGAACTTGTGGAATAAAACAAGCATTAGATCCAGTAACTCTAGTGAACGAGGATAACTTAAGAGAAGTCAAAGTTAGAGGTTCAGCAAATTGCAAATCATTACACAAGAAACAAGAAAAAAAAATAGAAAAAAAGAGGAAAATATTCTTAAAAATTTGATGGAATTTTTTCTGAGTAAGAAATTTATCCAAATCCCATTTCCTGCCATGTGCCTAAGAAATAATTTGTCTTATTCTTTCCCCCAAATACTTGGACAAGAGCTAGAAAAACCTGTACTGTAAATCGTATTCCTGAATAAAAGAAAAAGAGAACATTTTTGGGGGGGGCGGAGGGTATGGGTCAATTAGAAAGGTTTTATCTTAGTTGACACCTGTTAGATGTTTCTGGAGCAGTGTCAAGACGTGGTGTGGACACCTCTATCTTTGAACAGGTAAACGTGGTATTACGTTTGTGCTAGTATCACAAAATTAAATTCAGCTGAGCTAAGCTGACAACGTACAAGATACAATTTGCTCTGAGAGAACCACCGTGCGGCATAATGGTTACCAGCAAGCTGAGTAACAGGCAATAAACAGTCCGGTTATTCTACAGTCAATTTACTTCTGCATGAACCCAGTCGCTGATGTGAAGGGGAGGGGCCAGCGTAGTTAGGGAATTTGAGGCTCCTGTGACTGCGCATGCTCTAAGCTCCAAGCCCACAACCTCCTTTGAACGAAGACTACCGCCAACGCTAGCGCAAGGGGGCAGATGTGGTTGTGGGTTTTGCGGCTGCAGAGGTAGAAAAATAGTCCATTTAACATCTCAGGAAGCAAGTCGCAGGAACCTTCCAAAGTTCCACCCTCTAAACCGCAGCTGTATATACGGAAGTGATACTGTAATCAAAATAAGGAGGAGGAGGGAGAGAGGGGAGAAAAGGGGATACAAAGATACAAATAAAAGTAAAAAAACCTCACTTTTCTCGAGTAAGTACAATTACCTGTTCGCAAATATTTGGGAATAGGTGCAAAGATTTGCTTTAAAATAATTTTTTAACATAGTTTCCTTAATATTTAATGAAGGTATACCTTTCTCTATTGAATACTTGCAAACATACTTATTCAAAGAGCATTCATTATAACTTTTTCTTCTCATTCTCTTAAATGCCAACCATGTTTTTCACCTTTTCGCTGTCAAGATTTATTTTGGGAGGGAAAAGTTGAAGGAAACTGTTTCTCAAAATTTAATACATAATTCTACGTGATTACATTCAAAACTGTTCTTGCAAGATTTGAATTCAGAATATTATTTAATAACAATATTTCAGTAACTATGTTTGCTTATTTTTTAAAAATTTAAAAAAGGAATTGTCTAGAATATTATTTAGTTATGATATTTCAGTAGCTACATTTACTGAATTTTGTTTCATTTCAGAAAAATAAAAGGAATTGTCTTTGTTCTATATTGAGTTTTAAAAATGAGAATGCTAACTTTTTTGATTTTAGTGAAGTGAGGTGAAGGACCAGAGGTGAAGTTATGGTAGGTTTCATGGTCAAATGAAGGAGACTCATTTTAAAGTTCAGGCTGCCATAAACACTTTGGACAAACACTTGGACACTTTAAATTCATGTCTACTGCACACCGTTATTCTTCCTTTGTAGTTTTCTTAACAGGATGCTATAGGATGTTTTGAAATCATTAAGTTAAAGCCAACACTTGTTATTTGAAGAACATGGTTTATTTCATATTATATTATATTTTTGGGCTAAGCAACATTAAATTCCAGCATAGATTTATTTTTTTTCCACCCTCAATAACAGCAACAAACTGAGCAGATTATACCTCATAGATTCCTAAAATTCATGTTTGAACATTCTCTGTAGTTTGGGCAATTGGTGTTAAAATTGTTAAAATAAACTTGACTGTTTTTCTTGTCTTTTTTTAAATGAAAGAAAACAACTACTATATATTATTTTTCATTAATGGGAAAATTTTGAGAAAGAAAATGCATTTAAATTTTGGCTCAAGTTTAATTGCATACATACACAAGTCTCGTTCAGACAATACTCAACAGAAAATACAAATACAAGAAATCTGTTGTTCAACCTGAGCCTCTAAACATTTTGCATATGATATACTAATAAGAACAGGGAAAAGGACAGTCAATTCCTAATATATGCATGCATTTATAATTGAAGTTATGTTTGTGTAGGTATGGCAAGTAGAATAGATAGTATTTAAACCTTTAGATTAATAGGATGATAAAATAGGAAAAAACCCCAAAGCTTAACACAAAAAGTCATTGTTGAGTTTAGTTTCATATTTTGAAACACTGAAATGAATAGAAACACAAATAAATCTATGAACTTGCAATTTACCTTTTATTCCCTTTTTTCTAGGATATGTAATGACAATACAAGTTTGTGAACAGAGGGACAACCATGACGAACAGGCTTCTTGGAGAACAAGGCGAGTCCAGTTCAGTTGCCAGAGTTAATATATAGTGTGTTTCCTGTGATTGGTGTGGTTCTCAGGTGCTTGCTGTAAATTTGGGCAGTGTTAAAGGGTTGGCATCTCTATGTTTGGTCAACCTGATAGTGCTTGTACCATAATCATATAGCATGGTGAAACAGGTGTGGGACTTAAGTCCTTAAGAAATTTAAGATCTAACTTTTTAAAATGTAAAATAGCTAATCTTTTATATCATAAGATTTGATCTTTTAAGATGCTTGAGTTAAGCGAAACTCATAAGAAACTGGTAAGTTGTTTCTCTAGCCTTTAAAAATATATGGAGTGAGTTCTATAATTCCTCAGGAGGTAAGAGCTGTTTCTTTTGAGCTGAAGAATATATCGCATTTCCTATTTCATTGCAGAGATATTTCCCTGCTTTAAAATGTTATCCTCTTTTCATCCACACAAAAATTGTGAAACAGAGGGGGTTGGGGCCAGCAAGGAAGTTATGAAGAAAAGTAATTTCATATTAGGTGGGCTGGAAGCCAATAGCTTAATTTTAATATGACCAAGTGGATTATTTATTATTTATATCTGTTTTAAAATAATAACAATTATAAAGACAATAATAAAAAATATTATCTTTAAAATAGGTGATTTAAAGCATACTTATACATTGCATAAATGATTAATAATGTATAATTAGCAAACAGCTTTTTGAAATTTATCATTATGCATAGACAATTCCAGAAAATTAGTGTTCTATGAATTTTACATATTTCATTATCAGTAAGATATTCTCTAATCCTTGAAAAATAAGCACTGCTTTTCTATTTTTAGCAATCTCTCAGTTTCCTTTTTGATAAGAGCTCACTTGTATTTCTTTTATTACATATAGAAGTGAAGATAAACATTTGGGATATATGTGGAAGGGACAGAAATAAACACATGTCCTTTCAGTAACTTACAGTACTCTTCATAGTTGGTATAAAAACCAAACACTCATGAAGAAATTGGAGATATATAAAACAAATAAGGAATTATTGGAAATAATATTGAGGGATACTGACTTCAAGCACAGTATGGATTCAGTTTCAAGGAGGAAGTGAAATGGAATCTGTACTTTGAAGGATAAGTTGCTTAACATCAAGGAGGTGGAGGGCACTTCTTGTGGGAGAGGAAAACAAAAAGCCTGAAGAGCAATGGAGACAAGAATGAGGAAGGCACATGGTGAAGACAGGGGAGAGAGGGACCAGACTGGAGAAGATAGCATTTGTTGGGACTAAGGAGGACAGTGGGAAGTAAGATTTTCCAGAGAGTGGTACTTTGCTTACAAAGACCCTAAAAGCCAAGCAAGAGAGTCTGGATGCAGTGAAATAAGCAACAGAGAGATATTGATATTGAGTAGTTTCTTAAGTATTAATATTTGCATATAAATTAGTAGTATTTTTTCTAATACTTAATAGAACCTAAAATTACACTTCTAGTCTTTTCATCAACTTAGAATTTTCATTTCAAATGAAAATTTTGCCTTTATTATTTAAAGGATTGAAATAAAACCCTAATCTAGAACATATGGAAAAACGTCTCTGAATACATCAATAGAAGAAATTGCTCCTGGAATAATTGCAGTTAAGAATTTAATAAGGTAGAATCACTGCATTACATTTTTCTAGAAAGCTAAACAAGCTTTGAGCATGCCAGTCTTTTAGTAATAAGGATGGCAGTATAGAGCAAAGGAAAAGACTGTGAGTACCCACAGGGTGGTATTTGTGGCTGTGTATGGGGTTATTGGGAGTTACTGTTCTACCATGGAGAGCCAGGAGCAGAAGGCCATCGACGACTCACCGGCTCTTCTCCACACTCAGAAACAGGAAACACATAATGCAGAACAGCAGGTTGCATGTCAAATGCCCTCTGACTCACTCCTTAGTAGGGGGAATAGTGATAAAGAATGCAAATTCCTATTTTGTAGTCTTTTAGCATTTTTTCAAGAGCATTTGCTTTATTTCACTTTATCTCTGTGGTTGTTCATCTCTAATTTGAAGAAAGCAGGTTAGATGAAAGTTGCTTAGCATCAAGTTAATGATTAGCAGAAGAACCATAATTTAACTTCAGCCTTTTCTGATTTCAAATCTGGAATTTACCTTTGTAACAAGCATCTTTGGTGATTCTTATGCACATTGCTTTGGTTTTCTATGTCTACATAAATCAATAAGGTAATTTTAGTGTCCTTGCAGAGGAAGAAACTCTGCGGTAAAAATTGGAACAGAAACTAAAAACAAGTTTTGATGAAAGATTGCTTTGACAAGATTTACCATTGTTACTGTTGAGAAAATAATATGCTTTTTACTCAAACAAAAATTTTATCGTTTCTGGCCTAACCAGAGTGTGTAAATTCTTTGAAAAAATTCTGTTCTTCCCAGATCAACTTCAAGCATGCCACATTTTGTACAGAGAAGATATTCTGTATGAATAACTCAGTATTTATTATAATGCTGGAAAATATTTCTCTCAACAATAAGTTTCTCTCATTTCAAATAATGAGAGAAAGCATATTGACTCAAAAGAGCAAGAAAAATTATCACAATATCATACGAAAATATTTACTTTATTCATGACAAAAATATTAGTTTGTTTTTAGAAATATTTTCTGGCAAAATAAAGGTCTGAATATAATCATTTTAGTTATCTAGTTATTAGAGTGTAGGAACACATTTTCTGAAACAAATTAATATGGACACATTTTGAATTGAGCAGGATTGCTTTTAAAGGACTTCAGGATATGTTAAGGAAATATTTTTCTTACTTCCTTTGTACTGCAAAGCAGTAAACCTAATTCTTTGACCTATAAGTTAAAAATAGTCTGGTATAAAGTCATCAGAAAATGGTTTCTTCCTTGACGTAGAGGAATGTATTTCAGCAATAACCTTATGATAATCTCCACTTTCATGCTATTTGGTGGAGCAAATCAATGCATTGCCTAGTAATTGGCTTCCGATTAATTCTCCATTTAGTTTTGACACAGGACTCTTTGGGTACAGAGGGACAAGCTTAACTTTGAGCCTGTGAATGTGGGGATGATTCTGTGCTAAGGGAATTTTAAAATTTGGAACTGACATAACTGATATAAACAAGGGACATACCACTTAGGGCAAGCTGAGGATGGGTGGGTGGGGAATCAAAATCACTACAAAAGGGAAAGGAAACTGGTTTTGGAGATTCAAAATGGAAATCGGCCCTACTTAAGGATGGACCCACCGACTGCCAGGACTTGGATAAACTGTGCTATAGATTTGACCCTGTGTGTTTATTGTAAAATAGAACAAAACCAAAACCAAAAAAATTCAATTAACTTAGACAATCCATATACTTAAACCAGTTCTACAGTTAAGACCATGTTTCATAAGCAGAAGTGAATTTTCAAGCATAATTTTTACATAGGTATGTCTAATGGTAGAGTATTGGAGTGAATTTAGTTTTTAGTAGTGTGATTTTCTGTCTGTCTTTGGTCTCTTTTCCATGCCTTTCATCACTTGATAAATTTTAGAGGAGTGGAGCAAAAATAAAATTTTCACTTAATTTTCTAGTGCCAGTATGCTTGAAATTCTAGCAGGAGGTAACTCTTCCTTATCTAGTATTTAGCTATTTCTATGATATTTATATTTTCTTTTTCTACCTTATCAGTTAAATACATAAATTCTTATATTGCTATATTTGTTATAGGTACCAAATATATATATATTTCTGTAAAAATGCTTAGCTATTAGTAACTTGGAGGATTTTTCAATGATAGAAAAATCTCGTTGAAATCCTATGTATTCAGAGAAATATATCATGTTAATTGTAATCTGTCCTTCATAAGTTTCAAAGAAAGTACAAGTTATAGATGATTAATCTCTATGTAACCTACCTGACCCTACTACTTTAAAGATATTAAAGAGAGGCCAGGTGTGGTAGATCAAGCCTGTAATCCAAATGCTTTGGGAGGCCAAGGTGGGAGGATCACTTGAGGCCAGGGGTTTGAGACCAGCCTGGGCAACATAGCAAGATGTCATCTCTACAAAAAGTAAGAAATAAAAAAAATTATCCCGGTGTGGTGGTGCATGCCTGTAGTCCCAGCTACTTGGGAGGCTGAGGTGAGAGGATCACTTGAGCCCCAGGGGTTCAAGATTGCAGTAAGCAGTGATTGCACAACTGTACCCCAGCCTGGGCAACAGAATGAGACTTTGTCTCTAGAAAAATAAAATGGGCCAGTTGTGGTGGCTCACACCTATAATCCCACCACTTTTGGAGGCTGAAGTGGGAGGATCACTTGAGCTCAGGAGTTTAAGACCAACCTGGACAACATGGTAAAACCCCGTTTCTACAAAAGATAGATAACTTAGCCAGGTGCAGTGATGCACACCTGTAGTCCCAGTTACTCGGGAGGCTGAGGTGGGAGAATGGCTTTAGCCCAGGAGGCGGAGGTTGTGGTGAGCCAAGATCACACCACTGTACTCCAGCCTGGGCAACAGTGAGACCCTGACTCAATAAAATAAATAAAATAGCTAAATATTCATATTCATATTTTTTGATGAAGGAAGGCATGTTCTGTACCCTCAGTATGTGCGGGAAACACATAGATGAAGTGACAATAATTGGAATTTGTTGTGGTCCTTTGGATCATACACAGTAATGATAAACTTGATTCTCCTCTGAGCTCTGAAGGGATCTATGACTTTGTCACTTACAGTGTTATTTTCCTTGATTTGGGTCTCAGTCCAACTCAGACCAGAGGGCAGTATCTGTATTTGGGTGAGCCTTACTCTCCTTGGGTTGTTGATGGGTTGTGTCTCTTAGTTTCCCAATACAAATACATAAATTTCTGAGATGGGTATAAATAAGTTAACTTAACAGATAATTTTAACTTTAGCAAAGTCATTGAATGAAGAAATCACAGAATTAAATTTTGGTAAGTGAGAAGAGAAGGGAAAGAGAAGTAAGCAGAGAATGACAGGGACTATGGCCGACTTTGGCCTGTCAACATAGCATAAGGGCCCTTGGGCGGTCAAGTGAAGTGAGGACAAAAGAGATGGCTGGGACACTCGTTTACCTGTCAGTTTTGAGGTCAGAGAGAAACCTCATCTACCTGTCAGTGTTGCTTGAGCCAGACGTGGTCATTAGTATCTATGAACTCTGACATGTCTTTATGTGTTTAACATACCCAAAAAAGAAGTAACTGTTTCACCAATAGGCCCTTTCTGTTGGGTTCTTCATTTTGGTTAAGGACGTCATCTCAGTGACTGATATCTCTCCCTCTGCTTGCTTATTAAAGAATTTGTTATAACCTGAGGATTGTACTTCTTTCATTCCATCGTTCATCTGTTTCTTTCTTTTCATTCCCATTGCTAGAATCAGGTTCAGGACTTCATCACCTCTTGCCTGGATTATTGATTTGCTTTCTAACAGGAAGTCATTATCTCAATAATAACTCTGCTTTCTCTCTGATGGAATTGAGATAGAACCAGTTTCCTTTCTTTTTTTGCTTAGATTCACTCTAAACTTGTAATATTTTTGCTAAAAAGTATCAGTGATTACCCATCATTACCAATAAAATTGACTGTAGACTTTTTTTTCTGACGTTCAAAGTCAGCCACAAAAATGCCCAATTTTTCTTTTAGGCTCCTTTTCCTCTATTGCTCTAAATAGTTGCCAAACTCATTGCTATTTCATGAACATGCCCCACCAAATACTTACATGGTGCAGTTTGTATCCTGATATTGCCATCACCTGGAGTGTGCTCTTCCACTTCTCTTGCCCCAGTGCTGTGTACTTGACATGTGTTCCAGATACATTCTTTGTGAAACATTTCTGATTTTTCTAAACAAGATGTAATCAGTTTTTCCTCTGCACCATCATAACTGTGTAAACAACTTCCATGCTAGATTTTAGTTTGCTCTTTTCTATTATAGTTTTAATTTTTCTTGTTTTTCCTTTTAGACTGTAAACATATTCAGGAAAAAAACCTGTATTTTATTATTTCCTGTATTTTCTATCTAGTATATGTCTCAATGCCTTGTATAAAACGGGAACTCTGTAAATGTTTGTTAGATTGAGAGTAATTTGTCACAGATATATATATATATATAGACACATACACATACACATACATAAAATGGATGTAATGTGCCTTTAAGCTCACCATCAGGAAGGAATATTTACAATGCACATAAAGGTACAACTTAAAAAAAGGTATATATTGTTTTTCAAATGATCTTGGTTGATGATAGGTCTTCCCAAAGATAGTCTATGACCTTGCTGGTTCAAATAAAATAAAATTCTCTCAAACTCATGGTTCTATTGTTTTCAAATCCTTACGTAAATACGGAAGAAAAACTTACGGAATTGCTTTGGCTCACTGAAGTAGTAGAGTGACTAATTTTAAAAACACATATAAGCGTGTACATTTATTAATTAGTGCAATATGAGTCTTTTTGCCTGTTCATTTCTATCAATTGGAAAAGTAGAAATATTTTAAAGTCAAGGGAAAGTTCTAAAAATTTCCATCGCATTCTGTCTAATAAAGGGGAAATAATGTTTAAATCAAAGGTATGGAAATACTGAAGTGCAAAGTACCACAGACAATTTAGTTAGTAACTGAGCTTATTAACATTAACAGAAATGAAATACATTTTATACTTTTAAGAAGATAAGAGTATAATAACTGTGGTGAGTAATCTATGATATTTAGTGCCTTAAATTTGATTCCTAAGTAAACAAGGAGCAATTATAACAACATCACCCATGCCCCTTTGTTGAGTTATTGTTACTAAGGTAAGGCTTTGATTTCAAATGCAGATAATATATGGATATGGTAATATTATTCTAGAAGTTTATATTAAACAAACATATTAAATATGCACAAGTTCAGTATCAAGTTATTTTGCTGTACCTAACCCACTTTATGATTACTCTTTACTACCTAAACACAAGGACAATTTCAAGCTCTGACTTTTTTACATTTTCTCCAGTCACACTAAGTAAGAGTTGCCTCCTTCCCCCTGCCTTTTGTTCAGGGTGAGATGGAGAAGGGACAAGAATGGAGATAGGTGAAGTGTGTGCTTTGTGGTGAATTATATTTTCTTCTACAAAATAATAGAATTATATTATAAAACAATAGGACTAGATAGAAATTATGGAGGGAGGTATGTTGTTAATTGAAAACTCCTCTATAATTATTGTGAGACATAAACATGGAAAATCACTGTCATTAATATTGTATATATATGTATCATTTTTTTCCAGTCAGCTTTTTAGGAACATTGCATAGGCAAAATATTGTTTATAACCTACATAAATTATTTTCTAATTTTGAGTACCCTAGAATAATGATCAATAAATTTTATATTCACATTGCTATTAAAATATAAATTATAGCCTTGTCATTTTAGCAGTATTCAGGTACTTCCCTCTAAAAGCTTAAGTGTTTTATTATTCAGCATTCATCTAGTCACTCCTCCCCTCAAAAACCCCTATCCTTCAATAATAAACATTTTTAAAACTAGCATCGACATCGCACAAGTTTTTGGAATGCTTTCTTGAAGTCTTCATTAAAGATTGTGTAAATCAGTGGATTTATAAGCGAATTGAGATATCCAAGCCATGTCAAAAAATTGGACATTTCTTCAGAAATTTTGCATTTTTCACAAACATTAACAACTAATTCTTTTACAAAAAAAGGAAGCCAACATATTACAAATGCACCCAAGATTAATCCCAGGGTAGTGGCTGCTTTCCGTTCTCTTGTACCTGAGATCTTTTGCCTTCTCCAAGATTTCTCATGCTTGAATTCAGACCTGAGACTCCTCACTGTGCTATGAATTTTATCAAAGTCTGTTGATGGGTCAGTTAAAGACTTTTCTGGTGCATACGGTGTGGAAACTGATTTAGTGCTTTTCTCACCACTCTCCAAAAGGACTTGGCCATTCACCTCCTCCTTTGAAATCCTACTTGCTTGTCTCTTGTGGTATAATGTCTTTGCTGCTCGATATATTTTGTAGTAAAGGATCAAAATCAATGCCAGTGGGATGTAGAAAGCTCCAAATGTTGAGTAAATGGTGGAAACAATGTGGTCGTGCTTGATGATACATTCATCATCTCTGCTAGTTCCTTGGTGCCTCCAGAATAGAGGAGGCATAGAGATAAAAACAGATATAATCCAAACTACTGTAATCATAATGCCAGCATGCTTCGGAGTCCTTTTCCTGGCATACTCGACAGCATCTGTGATTGCTCGATACCGATCCAAAGCTATAGCTGAGAGATGCAAGATGGAGCATGTGCAGCAGGTAATGTCAACACTCAACCAGATGTCACAGACCACTTGCCCCATAATCCAGCTCTCTCTCACAATGTACACAATGCTGAAGGGCATCACCAGGACAGCCACAAGAAAATCTGTGACTGCAAGGGAGCAAATTAAATAATTGGCTGGATGGTGCAGCTTCCGGGTTACAATAATTGCAGCAATCACAAGGGAGTTGATAGTGGTTGTCATCAGTGCCAGCCCAGAGAGAGTGAGGGACACCAGAATTTTGGACGGCATTCTGTTTAACAGTTCCTCTGACGTCAAGTTTTGATCCGATGAATTTAAGAAATCCATTTTCTTTGTTTTAAAAGATTAATATAGCGGAAAAATGGATACCTGTAACAAGGGAAGAGAAAAAAACAGTTCAGAGAAGGCTTCAAGAACTTTTCCTTTCAGAATAATTTTTAAAAAGTATATGTTATGTTTTCCCAGAATATTCTGTAGATCAAAAAAATGAAGTTCAGATGGGAGGTTTCAGTTTTGCTTTTTATTTAAGAAATTCAATGAGAACAGTAAAAAAAAAAAAAACAAAAAAACCCCAGTAAATTCCAAAACATTCTTAAAATATAGGTTAAATACAATAATTTTTAATGGATACACTAGTTTGTTACTCAGTGAAATCTCTGGCATTATAGAATTGGTTTTTAAAACTGTATTAACTCTTGCTATGTTTTTCTCTTTGTCCATGTCAGAAAAAGTTTAACAGTGTGGCAGGCCCAGTCTCACTAACACAGGCCTCCATAACATCTGTCTCAGTACTACTGACTGAGTAGTTAAGTTAAATATTCAAAGCTGATAGAGTCAGTGCCCTTATTCAAAGGCTGGAATATAACAAAGAGCCCACCAAGAGTTTTGCCTAGGCTTTTCCTAGGCTTGAAGCATGACAAAATAACAAAGGAATTCTTAACAGGATCCGTTTAGTACTAACAAGTTTTATTGGGGGTCTGAAGAAACTCCACAAACGAGTTTACTGGGGTCTAAAGGAACTCCCCAAGCCTTTATGATTGAGCAGGAGACAAGAAAACGGTAATCACTCCAGCACCTTAGACCCATTTAGATTAAGTACACTTACTGAGGCTCCAGAAGAAGGCCTTCAGGACTCAGGCCTCAGCTATAAATTAAAAGAAGTTAATCTTCTTTGTGTTTAGATGAATGCACACTTACACGCAGACATATAGCTTAGAAGGTGTTTAAGCTCTGGAAAACGTTGTGATTTCCAGGTCTTTTCCCTGTAACCGGTTACAGAAATAAAAACTCTCTTCCTCCCCAGTTTATCTGCATCTCGTTACTGGGCTGTGAAAATAGCAGCCTGACCCTCGGTTTGGTCCGGGAACAAAAGCACATGCCATTTGTGTACTGTATGATGTAATATGAGAAAATATTATATTAAAAACAGTATTCAAAATAATAAATAATTTTGTACTTAATTGAAAGTTACATAGAGAACATTATCATTAGGCTTGTGGAGACTAAAGGAACTTTTGATATATTTTATGTCAAGCTATGGAGGTTATATAAAGAGAAATAGCAAAAAAAAAAAAAAATTAGTATATCCTTAGGATTCCATGATCATTGTATGAAATTAGGAAAATTCAGAGTGCTTACTTGTCTTTGTGGATATAAGTAGTTAATTTGGTTTAAAAAGATAAAATAAGATTAGTTGGAGTCAAATAATTATACGACACTACCCATTATAATAATGACAACTATGACCAAACAACTCAGTTACCAAAGAAACTTGCTAGTAAGGACAGCTCCTAATGGCACTCACCCTGAAATAGAAATTCTTCTTCTGTATAAGTCACCATTGTAATGACCGGGTTACCTTGCTTCTGAAAAAGGACTCTCCATTCATGGCTTAAAAGTTTTGCTTTAGTCTGTGATATTAATTACAAGTCTATTAAGAACATTTGGACTATAATAAAATAGGATTAATATCTTTGATAAATAGCATATTATTTTTTATCAATCCTCTTCTCTTTAATAACTTTTTAGCAGTTACCTATATTTTAGGAAAGGACAATATGGAGACCTGATATTTTATTCTTAGTTAGAGCTATTACTATATTTTCATATTCCTTAAATTAACTTTAAAGTAGTTCTATTTTATTGGAACTGATAAAATAATACTTTAAAATACTTAATATTTTTATATCAAGTACTTCATAAGCATATGAGTAATCATACATATAATGTGGTTAGGTATATTATAAAACACCTTGCACCGGGCCTGGTAGCTCATTCCTGTAATAGCAGCACTTTGGGAGGCTGAGGTGGGCGGATCACTTGAGGTCAGGAGTTCGAGACCATCCTGGCCAACATGGTGAAACCCTGTCTCCACCAAAAACACCAAAAAAAAAAAAAAAAAAAAAAAAAATTAGTGGGGCATGGTGGCACACGCCTGTAGTCCCAGCTACTTCGGAGGCTGAGGCAGGAAAATCACTTGAACTCGGGAAGTGGAGGTTGCAGTGAGCCAAGATCATGCCACTGCACTCCACTCTGGGCGACAAAGCGATACCCCATCTCAAACAAACAAACAAACAAAAAAAACAGAAAACCTTGAAATGCAGCATATTTTCTATTCTTCTACTTTGGGTACCAGTACTAAATTTAATTTTTAGTAACTGTTTGGGTTAACAGTACTAAATTTAATTTTTATTTTCAGACATTCACTGAAGGCAAGTGCTGTTAAGCAAATTGAGTGGCAGAAGAAATTTGAATACCTGAAAAAGAGCGATTGTCTACTGGGTATTTGAGAAGTAGTTGTCTTTCTATTTTTTTTGTGTGTCAACATTTAGCCAGTTGTAAAGGGCAACTAAGACCACTCCTGGTAAAGAATGGAGGTTAAAGTCTTAGAAATTCTAAATCAGTAGTTCTTGAATTTGGAGTACCTCAGAATCACTTGGAGGGCTTGTTAAAGCAAATTGCTGTGTCCCACCCTCCGGAGTTGGTGACTCGGTAAGTCTGGCGAGCCTGGGGATCTAAAATCTACATTTCTAACAAGTTCCCGGATGATACTGATGCTGTCGGTCCAGGGAGTCAGGTTTCTGGACGTAATCAACAGGTTGTTTCTCATCTGTTTGTCTAATTTGTTTTTTTCAATGCTGCCACATCTGTGGGTTTCTCTCTCTTGATTTTTGTCCTCTGAATTTCATGCCGTACAATTTTTTCAGTGTCTCTCATTTTTACATTCTTATTTCTTGGAGTTTCCTAAATAAATATATTTAGGATATATTTAGGATATATTTATTTAGGAAATAAATAATTTCCTAAATAAACTATCTTACACTGGCGCATATATATATATAAATAAATAAATATATATATATAAATATATATATAAACAAATATAAAAAAATATATATTTAAATATATATATATATTTTCCCCTATTTTTATTACTATCTTCATCCAGCTCTTGGACTTTATTTTCTGGGTCTTTTAACTCGCCTTCTCTCATATTATTTCTATTCTTTTCAGCCAATATGAAAGTTATGCTCTGACCATATTTCCTAAAATTAGTATTGGATCACAGGGCCTATGATGTAATGGTGTGCTTAGGCACCATCAGGACAGAAATTAAAATTCTTGATATGTGTTTTTAGTATCAGTGAACCTCACAGTCTTTAGCTATTTTCCCTGGAAACATCTGTAGAAGGTCAATGATTACATGTAAAATGCTTACTTCAAAGTCAACAGGATGTATTAGTAATGTGGCAAATTAATTTCTACTTTACTTCCAATGTTTCCTCTATTCCCTCATCATAAAATTTGCACTAAATATTAAATTAAAAAAACTGAATATTTTCTTAATTGGTTAATTCCTTTGGAATGGTGTTTGTTTGTTTATCTATTTTGTTTATTTTATTTTATTTTTTTGAGACAGAGTCTCACTCTATACCCCAGGCTGGAGTGCAGTGACATGATCTTGGTTCATTGCAACCTCTGTCTACCAGGTTCAAGCAATTCTTGTGCCTCAGTCTCCCAAGTAGCTAGAATTACAGGCGCCTGCCACCACGCCAGGCTAATTTTTTGTATTTTCAATAGAGACGGGATTTCACCATGTTGGCCAGGCTGGTTCAGAACTCCTGGCTTCAGGTGATCTGCCCACTACGGCCTCCCAAAGTGCTGGGATTACAGGTGTGAGCCACCATACCCGGCCTGCAATGGTGTTTATTTTGTGCTATGGGAATTGATTTAAAAGTGCTGACAGTTTTCATAATATGAGCAAAAATAACTTTCCATTTTAATTTGCCTGATAAACAATTTTGGAATAAGAACTCTTCAAGAGATGATTCCGAAATTACCTTTTGAATACAATTTTAAACAAGAGAAAGTGTCAGAAAGAGTTATGTGGGTTTCCAGAATAAAAATTAATTATGTAGCAAAATTGACAAGCTTAAAATTAGAAGGTGAATTAGTTGATAATTCAATGGATTTCCCTAAGCATCAAGTTGTAGCATTTAAATTAAGCTCAATAAAATGGTACCTAATGCCAAGAAAAAAAATAAACATTTGGGGTCATATTCTAGAATTATATGACAAAATTTATCTGTCACATAATTATATTGTAGTTTTCCAGAAATCTTGTTAATGTTAAATTTAGAACTGTAATTAATCTTCTGATAGTTGTATTTATAGACAACAAAGAAAATAGAAAAACAAAGGCAACCAATGACATTGGGTTTTATTTTTAGTTTTCTCCCATTTCTCTTGCTATTTACAATGATAAATGTAATAAGCCATCTACCTTTATTAATTTAGACATGGCCTCTGACCAGGTTTTTTAATATTCCTTTATATCTTAAGTTCCTTCTGTGCATCCTTTGGGTGCTAGTGACTACTTCTGGGTTACTGGACATAGAGTATGTTACATATGTCCCTCCTACTCTTAGAACATAGACTGCATTCTATATTTGAATGTCTCCACTGGGAAAGAATCAAGATTAGTTTGTAAGTAGAGCCCGCAGTCTCATGTGTTATATACAGCCTTCTCGATAATAACAGAGAAAGAAAACTTCCCCAGGTTTTATTCAACATGAATATTTGCCAATTTGTTGATTTAGCTGCATGATGCATTTACTCTCCTCTGCTTACTCAGTTTTTAAAATCTAATGCTTATTTACATTCAGGTGTTTGTTTGATCTTGATATCCAATTATATTGTCCTCAAGATTAAATTACTAGCTCCTAGCCACACAGTTTAATTCATTTTATATTGTAAATAGCCTGAGAGGGCTGTCATACACAAATAGTTTTTGTAATAACATTGTGAAGTAAAATTCAATTCTGTCGAGACCTCATGAATACCTACAAGTTGGCTGTTTTAATTAGAATAACAATAACATTCATCTTTTCTGAGTGTTTACTTCTGCATGCAATGTACTAAGTGCTTTCCATGCATTAACCCATTTAATCCTCATAGCTAACCTCTGAAGTAGGTACAATTATTGTCTTTCTTTTCATAGATAAGATAACTGAAGCACAGATGTTTAATAATCTCTACAATGACAACACAACAAATAATTGGTAGAAAAATCTATTCTTCTACCATCATTTTTCTCTCTGTCGGAGATGTATTACTGAATAGTTGTATTTCAGTCATGAGGCTTATCAAGTAACTACTTCTTCTTTTCTTTTTCTTTTCTTTTTTTTTTGAGACGGAGTTTCGCTCTTGTTGCCCAGGCTGGAATACAGTGGCGTGATCTCTGGCTCACCGCAACCTCCGCCTCCCGGGTTCAAGTGATTCTTCAGCCTCAGCCTCCCGAGTAGATGGGATTACAGGCATGCACCACCACACCTGGCTAATTTTGTATTTTTAGTAGAGATGGGGTTTCTCCATGTTGGTCAGGGTGGTCTCGAACTCCCAACCTCAAGTGATCTGCCTGCCTTGGCCTCCCAAAGTGCTGGGATTACAGGTGTGAGGCACCATGCCCGGCCCTCAAGTAACTACTTTTTCTATAAAATAAAGATTATATAATAAAATGAGAAGGGTGTTCAAATGTAAGCAATTATCCAATAAAATTAATGTTTAAGGTAGCAACCAGGTCTACATGTGTTGATTGTAACAGTAGGAATGTATTCATAGCTCTTTCCATTTTCTTTTACTGCCTTTTCAACTCTGAGACTTACCTTTTGCTCTTATATTTCTTTGCTTTCATTTATTACTTTAAGAACTTTTTTAGTGAGTGTTATTTTTGTGCTAATAAATAAATCTGAGAGTTATAAAAATACCTCTTTTGGCCGGGTGTGGTGGTGCACACCTGTAATCCCAGCACTTTGGGAGGCTGAGGCAGGTGGATCACCTGAAGTCAGGAGTTCGTGACCAGCTTGACTAACATGGCGAAATCCCATCTCTTCTGAATACAAATAATTAGCTGGGTGTGGTGGCACAGGCCTGTAATCTGAGCTACTTGGGAGGCTGAGAGAGGAGAATTGCTTGTACCTGGGAGGTAGAGGTTGTAGTGAGCCAAAATTGTGCCATTGCATTCCAGCCTGGGCAACAGAAGTAAAAGAGCAAAACTCTGTCTCAAAAACAAACAAACAAACAAACAAACAAAAAACCTCTTTCCTACCACCACCAAGAAAAATCTACCCCTGGACAAAACAAAACAAAACAAAACAAAACAGCAAAACAAAACAACACTTTCTACTTGTCATTAAGAAGCTAGCTTTGGCAATGAAACCTCTTAACATATAATTATAATACAATTATACAATGCAATAAGGGCATTATGGAGATATGTATAGAGTATCCTGGAAATACTGGTGAGGGAGAATTAATTAATCATACCATGATTAAATAGGGAAAGCCTTTGCAGGTAGAGGAAAAAGTGTGAGCAGAAGCAGAGGCATAAAAATGCAGGATGCATCAGACATGTGAAATTAGCAGTCTGATGTGCTACCTACTTACTGCAAAGGCACTTTAGGGCTAGAGTTGGAGGTGAGAGATGAAAATTAACTGAGGAAGACAAAGAGGAGGCTTGCATGCCATGATAAGGACACTAGGTTTTATTTTGTAGGCTGTCAGAAGTCTTAGCAATGTTTAAGAAGTTAAGTGAAGGATATCTGAGTTTTGGCAGAGTGAGGTGTGTAGGTGGCAAGGTACGGCTTGAAGAGAATAGTGCTGCTGCTCCAGGGAAAAGGTGTAAGCAAAAAGATTAAAGAATGCTTTTGAGAATATAGCTGAAATTATAACCTTCAAAAGGTAACTGGAATAAAAATGGTCTATTTTTTTACTCTTCCATTAGTGCTTGAAAATTAGGGTTTATATTGCTAAGTAAAACATAATTCAATTTATTCAGGATTGGATCAGGAATTGGGCCGCAGACTGGGGTCAAAGGCCAAGGGAAAAGGTTGGTGGGTGTGCTGGATCAGTACCAGTTTCATAAAACAGCATGCCAGAGAAGGCAACATGCTGAGAAAATAGGCCAGCATTGAATAATTTGAGGTCCTGATGAGGTTCAGGAGCAGGTGTAAAGGGGGCTCAGGTAATGTGCAAGGATGAAAAAAAGATGAGATTGTGGTTAGGTTCTGAGCCTGGGATTGTAGAGCTTTGAATTTCGGGAGTGATTCCAAGGCTGGAGTATGAAGATGTATAGGATTGCTCTATAACTCTTCTGTAGCAGTGAAGACCTGCTTACAGAGAGAGATGGGAAACCGCAAGGCTTTTACAGCACTTCAGTCCATGGAACCTTGCCTATATTTGCCATGTATATGTATACATTTTCTTTTCCCTATATTTTTAAAATCACTGCCTGCTGGATCTGGCCTCTAGGATCCTGACGTATACTTCTCAGATTTGTATACTTAACTTTTTGACTTTGAATACTCATCCCTTCCCACAATGTCTTGCTTTAACTGTCCATGTCCAAATTAAGGGTGTGCTTGTGTTTCCTAGATGTCTGACCTATTCTTTCTTAGTTTATGAAGTATCTTCCCTTTAGTTTGTCTGTTGGCTCCAATGACTTCCATCCATTTCATAAGCAAAATATATTCACCTGCTCCCCAAGCTCCCCCAAATCTCGTCTAATCATGGCACCAGTCTTGAAGTCCATGATCTCATGTATTGTATCAGGTGAAGAAACAGATGAGGCTCCACTTGAGGCTGCAATGCCACTTGACTCAGAGAGCTGTGAACTAAACAGGCATTTTATCTGTTCTCCAATCCTTTATATGTAATGGTGAGTTGAGGGCAGGATAATTGCAATAGACACCTCCATTCAAAAAGATAAGGAAACGGGAAACACATAGTGGCCACTGACCTGAAATTCACCCAGACAAATATTATCAGAGTGCTCTCCTCTGAGGGTTAGAAATTCACCGTCATTAGTGTCCACTTCTGCTTCCTGATTTGGTTCTCTAATTCACTGCACTCCACGGCTCTTGAAATCCTCTCCAGGCTCTTGACGCTGCTCTTGAAGAGATCCTGTCTGGTCTCTGGAAAGTCGTCTGGATTATAGCTAGATAGCCTTCTTAGCCTGCTTTCTGCCTACAGAAAGTCTTTTCATTTTGAGCTTTTTCCCTTTTAGTCCAAGTTAGTATAGTTTTCTTCAAAACTTTGTGTCTCCCTATGAATTGGATTGACAGTCACTACATGCCCCAAATGTCATATGCATAATTCTTTCCAAGACAGACTTTCTTCTTTTTCAGACTATTTCACACTATTCTTAGACTATTAGGGCTGTGGGGCAACACCCTTAAGATTTTTAGAAGTCCCTTTCTCTAGCTTAGATATGTAGAAAATATCTGAGATATTTAAAAATATCTAGATATTTAAAAATGTTTAGAAAGAGCAGGGCGTAGTGGCTCATGCCTGTAATCCCAGTATTTTGGGAAGCCAAGGTGGGTGGATCATTTGAGGTCAGGAATTTGAGGCCAGTCTGGTCAACAAGGTGAAACCCCAACTCTATTAAAAACACAAAAATTAGCCAGGTGTGGTGGCAGGTGCCTGTAATACCAGCTACTCGGGAAGCTTGGACATGAGAACTGCTGGAAGTGGAGTTGCAGTGAGCTGAGATCTGCCACTGAACTCTAGCCTGGGTGACAGAGTGAGACATGAAAAAAAAAAATTGGAAAGAAGAAAGCATTCTAATTTTAAATCGAATTTACATATACACACACTTCATTGCTCAGATGGATCTGGTTATTGTTTTCAAGAGACACCTGCTTGGTAGTCTGCTACACTTGATAAAATAAATTGCAACAATGACAATCTTAGAGAAAATGACACCACATTCAATGAACACACTGAAACCAGCTACAGGAGCACCTGCTGTGGAAAAGAGAGCAAATACACATGTGCAGACTCAGTAGGTTGTACTATTTGCTTTGTTTGACTGTTGCTGAAACCTAAAGAGAAAAGAAGTTGAGTATGTGGGGTGGAGCGTAAAGGAAGGGTGGGGAGATATGGCAGAAGGGGAGTTGTGAAGGTAACAGAAACTGATGTTTATTCCTGAGATTATGACTTCGACTAATTAAGAGACTATCAACTATTGTGAATAAAACTCACAATTGTGGCCAGGCATGGTGGCTCACGCCTGTAATCCTAGCACTTTGACAGGCTGAGGTGGGCAGATTGCCTGAGCTCAGGAGTTCAAGACTAGCCTGGGCAACATGGTGAAACCCCATCTATAGTAAAATAAAAAAAGAATTACCTAGGTATGGCAGTGTGTGGCTGTAGTCCCAGTTACTCAGGAGGCTGAGGCCAGTGAATTGCTTGAACCTGGGAGGTGGAGGTTGCAGTGAGCTGAGATTGCACCACTGCATTCCAGTCTGGGCGACAGAGCAAGACTCTGTCTCCAAAACAAACAAACCCAAAATATAAAACAAACCCACAAGTGCTAGTGATGGCAGTGATGGCCCATCTGGAGAGGCTGCTGCAAACCTACCAGCTGTGGCAGGTGGGTTTCAGGCTGGGTTGTGCACTTCAGGGAGCTGATGGGAGTTGGGAACAGGTGAGAACCCTGCACCCTTCTGAGTTGGTAGGGTGGGAGCCCCATCCCCCAGGTGCAGCAGCAGCCCCCAACTATAGCTGTGGACGTGGACATTCCTATGCTCTCAGGGTCATGGGGAACCCTCTGTGCCCCCAGAGTCTCAGAAGTGCCTACTCTCATTGCCTGATCTCTCCCTACTCCCAGTGCCCACTCTCATTTAGGAGCAAAGTTGAAGCCAAGCTGAGTGCTGTGTGTGTGCTTGAAGCAGTGCTGACATGTCAGCCCCCTGCCACCTTGGCATCCTCTGGACTTTGGGCACTGACAAGCATGGGAGGGAGGCCAAGGGGGAACTGAGGGCAGCTTGGTGCAGGACTGCAGACGCCTCTCAGCATGAACAGCCTGAGTGCCATGGATGATGTAATTGATGGTGGCAGGAGGCAGACAGGCTCCTGGGTGGAAAGGAGCAAGCCCCCAGTGAAACTCCACCTTCAAGCCAGGGATGGCCTGAAGCCTGGAGGCTGGGCTGCCTGTTCTGTAGCCAGGAGTGAAAATTTATGGTGCTTTTTCCATGGCTGCTCATGGACCAGTCAGAATGCACTTCCTCCCTTCTGAAGCCCATGAAAACCCTGGACTCAGCCGACTTGGAAAGATGACAGGATGACCTGCCCATGGATAGGAGCTACCCACTCTGGGTCTCCTCTCCACTGAGGGCTGCACAGATGTTGGGATGACCTGCCTACAGGTAGGAGCTACCCACTCCAGGTCTCCTCTCTGCTGAGGGGTGGAGAGATGTCATCAGGACGACTGCCTGCAGATAGGAGCTACCCACTCCGGGTATCCTGAGAGCTGTAATATTGCTCAATAAAGCACTCCTTTGCCTTATTTCCTCTCCAGTTGTCCATGTACCTCATTCTTCCTTGAAGGAGGACAAGAATTTGGGACCCACTGAATGGCAGAACTGAAAGAGCTGTAACACAAACAGGGCTGAAACACACCCTGCTGCTTGCCACAGTGTGGGCAATGAAGAGAGAAGAGCTGTGGCCTTTCCAGGAGCCCAGACCTAAGGGCTCCCTGAACCAGGGCTGTGACATTCTCTTTGGGGCTCTGCAGTTCCTGGCATTTTCAAGCTTCCGGGTGCCACTGTATTCTCCTCATCTAGATGTGCGTGCCTACAGCAGAGGCTGCTTGCAGAGCATCTGATTTAGCTGCAGGGTTGCACAGAAGTGGCACCTGGGGCTGCCCGCCGTGCCACAGCAGACAGCGTGCCTGGCTATGTGCAGTAGCTGGATCCCCTACTCACTTGCTTATGCACCCCTTGCTGCTCCACTCCATGCCTGGCTCACCCTTGGAAGGCATGGAGTCTTGGCTGACAGCCAAGCTAAGAGCAGCCTGCCAGGCTGAGTGAGCAGAACAAGCCCAGTGGGCCCAGTAAAATTCAGGCAAAGGTGCCACTGGCCACAGAAGCTTCTGGCTGGAAAAGTGACAACCTAAGGATCCTGTGACATTTTTGGGGGCTCATCCAGGATCTGTGGAGGAGTGAGTACTAGCAGATTTGCTGCTTTATGTCCAGTTTTCAGAGTCCCTAAACTCCACAATCACCAGAATGAAAGGAAAATACTGGGCCTCTGTCAGCCAACTAGAAATGACTGTTGTGGCTGCTGGACTTAGGACACATAGGACAGGCTTGCCAGGGAGAACACTGTCAATCCTTCATCACCCTCAGGTGTTGGGAATGTGGGATTTGTTCCAATCCAGTTTCTCTTCATGGAGGTCTAGTGGTTGTGTGGATTGGAAGGAGGTCCTGGGGCGACTGAAGGTATGGCTGAGGCTACTCCTTGGTGTTATCCAAAAGCCCCTGGACTAACTCCAGTCCCTGATTGCCCACTAGGGTATAGCACTAGGACCCTCAGTCTTTCCCCTCCCTCCCTCCTGGCCTGCCTGCCTGCCTTCCTTCCTTCCTTCCTTCCTTCCTTCCTTCCTTCCTCCCTCCCTCCCTCCCTCCCTCTCTCCCTCCCTTCTTCCCATCCTTCCTTCCGTCATTCCTTCTAATCCAGTCCCTGATTGCCCATTAGGGTACAACAATAAGACCTTCAGTCTTTCCCATATCTCTCTTTCTTTCTCTCTTTCTCTCCCTCCCTCCCTTCCTCCAGCCCTCCTTCCTTCCCTCCCTTCTTTGCTTTCTTCTTCCCTCCCTCCCTCCCTCCCTTCCTTCCTCTCTCTCTCTTTTTCTTTCAAGACTGCCATGGCCACTATCCTCTTCTTTACATACAATGTGAAGGGTGTTGTTACACACCACAAAGATAATATCCCTGGGTAGAATGAGGTTTTGGCTGTCATCAGTAGTGTAAATCAGAACAGTGTGGTATCTGTTTATCTTTAGAAGCAAGGAGGATGTCACAATTGAGACTTTTCTATCCCATACTCAAAAAGAACCCATTTGCATAGGGCAAGAGGCTTTTCCCCCCAGGCACTTTTCCCTCCTCTGCACTCAAGTTCTTTCTTTCCTCCACTATGTCAGGAGTCAATACAGTCCTGTGAATACAGGGAGCTTTTTTATGTGAGATATTGATTTTTTCCTTTTGGGAAGCATCTGATTAGGCCAGGTCCCCAATTCCCAGGACTCCTTTTCTCTCCCTTGTTTGGGAGGACCTGGTTCTACAGTGTCACCTGCTTATGATAAAGAAGCAATGAAAATTAAGGGGGATCTTGGCAAGTTTTCAGATGACCCTGTCATGTATAGAGAGGCTTTCCAGGACTTAATCCAAGTATTTAAACTCTCCTGGATAGATGTCATGTTACTTGAATCAGATCCTGACTACCATGGAAAAGCAGGCTGTTCTGCAAGTGGCAGAAAATTCTGGGGATGAGCTTTGTATCTCACGTAGTGCCAGGGAATGGGATGAGTCTTATCGAATTGGAAGAATAGCAGTAACATTAGAGTACCTTAAATGGGACCCCAATGATGAAATGGGAGAATGGAAGAGAAAACACTTTCAGGTGGGCATACAGGAGGGAGGGCTTACATAGGACTAGAACTAAGCCTCTCAATTACTCCAAGCTACCCATGATACTCCAGGGATTAGATAAGAATCCTACTGCCTTCCTGGAAAGGCTAAGAGGGCCATTGGTAAAGCATACCTATCTCCTAATTCAGTTGAGCAACAATTACTCCTGAAGTGTGAACGTATTATTTAGGCAGTCCCAGATATGAGGAAGCTGCAGAAACAGGCCATGGGGCTGGATAGTGCATTAGGGAACCTCCTGAAAGTGGTCATCTTGGTATTTTACAATAGGAATCAGGAGGAGGCCCAAGAGAGGGAAAGGAGACACAGGAAAAAGGCAAAGGCTCTAACAGCCACCTAACAGGCTCACAAACCCCAGGGTCCTTGGGATGCATCTGTTAACTGCTACAAATGTGGCAATCCAGGGCGTTTTAGGAAGGACTGTCCAGACAGCAGGAGGAAGCCACCTTGAACCTGTCCAGTTTGCAATGGGGACCACTGGAGGGTGGATTGTCCCTAGAGACACAGGTCTCTGGATCCAGCCCAAATTGTCCAGCAGGACTGACAGGTCCCAGGGGTCCTCTCCCTGGTTCCAGTGGTTCAGAAGTTGAAGGGAGGAAGTTGGACCTCTCCCTGGACACTGGAGCAGGAATTTGAGTTCTCCTCTCCAGTCTGGCCCCTGCCTCTCTTAGCATGATCATGGGGGCGCGTCTCAGGAAAATCTTTAACCTGCTATTTTTCCCAACCCCTTAGTTGTAGTTGGGGAGAACTCTTGCTTATTGTTCTCGCCTTTGTTCTGTTTCTCACCATAAGATGTTTTTGTCAAGGACTCTTTAATCCTGAATTCCCAAAGGATTATCTACTCCCCTAAATAGTTATTTCTCTCTTAAAATTTAATTGTCCCTGTACAAAATTCAATTTCTTCCACTAGGGTGAAACAGCTCTAGCCACAATATTGTTTTCCAAATAATTAGTCCTTTTTTTTTTTTTTAAGATTTTTTTCCTTTTAGCTTCTCTTTTTATAATACTCATATTTGGTCCATGCATACTTAACCTCCATGTGAAATTTGTGTCTTCTCACCTAGAGGCCATCAAACTCCAAGTGGTCATGCAACTGGAGCCTCGGACAATGACTCCCTTTTAATGGAATAGGCATCTGAGAGAGATCTGACTGTCATTTTCCCCAAAACAATGCCCCTTGTCAGCATGAAGCAGTTAAAAGCAGTCATTGTTTTTAGTGCCTACTGCCTCCCTGGAGAGGCTAAGAGGGCCCTTGGTAAAGCACACCTATCTCCTAATTCAGTTGAGGGACAACTAATCCTGAAGTATGAACTTATTATACTTATTATTTAGGCGGCCGCAGATATGAGGAAGCTGCAGAAACAGGCCATGGGGCTGGATAGTGCATTAGGGAACCTCCTGAAGGTGGTCATCCACCCTAACAGCAGCTGTGTGTACTTCTTAAGAGTGGGAATTGATGGCAGTGGCAGCCCGTCTGGAGCAGCTGTCAGGAAGGTGCCAGCTACCTCAGAGAAGGTGCGACTGGGGCCATGTGCTCCACGAAGCCAGCAGGAGCCAGGAACAGGTGGGAACCTGCCACCTTCTGAGTTGCTGGGGTGGGCGTCCTACCCTTCTGGGAGCAGCTGTAACTGTCTAGCTGCAGCAGTGGACCTGGGCATCCTTGCACTCTTGAGGGCCCAGGAAGCTCCCCTGCCCCCTCAGGCTCAGAAGTGCCTGCTCCTACTGCCTGGCACCTGGCACCCTGCTCCCAGCACCTGCTCCAATTTCACAGCAAAGTCGAAGCTGAGCCCAGGCTCTGTCGTGACCTGACCGGGTGTCTGTGCACTCGGGTTGGCACTGACATATCAGCCCCCTGCCACTCTGGCCCCCGCTGGGCTTTGGGCACTGATGAGCATGAGAGGGAGGCTGAGGGGGTGCTGATGGGCTGATGGTGGCTTGGCATGGACCTGCAGGCAACCCTTGGCATGAACAGCCTTGGTACCATGGACAACATGATTGATGGCAGTAGGAGGCAGACAGGCTCCTGTGTGGAAAGGAGCAGGTACCTGGTAAAACCTTACCTTCAAGTCAGGGTTGACCTGAAGCTTGAGGCCTGGGCTCCCTGTTCCATGGCCTGGAGTTAGAACTTGTGGTGCTTTTTCCAGGTCCTCCCATAAACCAATCAGCACTCACTTCCTCCCTTCTGAAGCCCATAAAAACCCCCGGACTCTGCCAGACTCACAGAGACATTGGGACGACATGCCTGTGGAGAGGAGCTATCCGTTCCCAGACTCCTTTCCGCTGAGGGCCACACAAATGTCAGGATGACCTGCCTGTAAATAGGAGGTACTGGGTCTCTTCTCCCCTGAGAGCCACAGACAACCTGCCTGTGGATAGGAGCCAACCACTCTGGGTCTCCTGAGAGCTGTACTTTACTGTATTGTACTGAGAGCTGTACTGTACTGAGAGCTGTACTGTTACTGTATTGTACTGAGAGCTGTACTGTTGCTCAATAAAGCAGCCCTTCACCTTGCTCACTCTCTAGCTATCATTCTTCCTAAACGTGGAACAAGAACTCAGGACCTGTCAAATGGTGGAACTGAAAGAGCTGTAACACAAACGGGGTGAAACACAGCTCCCCTACTCATCAGGTTGTGGGTGATGAGAAGGAAAGAAGAACTGTGACCCTTCTGGGAACTCAAGGAGCGGTGCACTCGAGATGACACCCTCTTTGGGGCTCTGCGATTTCTGGAGTCTTCCAACTTCTGAGTGCCATCATGTTCCCCTCATCCAGAGGTGGGTGCCCACAGTGGAACCTGCTTGTGGTGCATCTAATCCAGCTGCAGGCTTATATGAAGCTGGCACCTATGCCAGCTCCTGGAGCTGCCCGCCCCTCTGCAGTTGCAGCTGTGTGCAATGGCTGGACCCTGCGCTCACTCACTCACTACCCCTTGCCTCTATGCATCTAGCTCTCCCTTGGCAAGCATGGGATCTGGTCCAGTAGCATGAACTAAGTGCAGCCTTCCAGGATGAGTGGGAAGAACAAGTCCAGTGGGTCTGAGTAAAACTAACGCAAAGACGCCACTAGCCACATTGGCTTCGGGCTGGAAAAGCGACACCCTAAAGATCCTGTGACACTAGATTTCAACAAAAATTAATTTAAAGTGACTCCCCCACATAATAGTGTGAGCTCAGGAAAGTCATTTCAACTTTAAAAGACTCAGCTTCAGCCGGGTGCGGTGGCTCACGCCTGTAATCCCAGCACTTTGGGAGGCCAAGGTGGGAGGATCACAAGGTCAGGAGATCGATATCATCCTGGCTAACACGGTGAAACCTTGTCTCTACTAAAAATACAAAGAAAAAAAAATTAGCTGGGCATGGTGGCAGGTGCCTGTATTCCCAGCTGCTCGGGAGGCTGAGGCAGGAGAATGGTGTGAACCCGGGAGGCGGAGCTTGCAGTGAGCTGAGATCGCGCCACTGCACTCCAGCCTGGGTGACACAGTGAGACTCCGTCTCAAAAAAAAAAAAAAAAAAAAAAAAAAGATTCCACTTCATTATCTGTAGAGGGAAAAAATAAATGTCAAACATTATGAAGGGTTGTTGAAGATTATATATAAACCTGTTAGGTACCTGGCTTCTAAAACACTTAATATTTTTATTTGTCATCTGGAGTATAGGGCTAGCAAGTGTACCTTTAGGATTGAGGTTAATGTTGTTAATCGTTATGAAATAAGTCTAGCTGGGTAAAAAGCATTTTAATTTTTACCCCAGTCTTCCTTTGACAGTATCTATAGTACCATCATTGTCTAATATCAAGTTTTCTAATTCTACAATATGTAAGGGGATGGTGGGAGGAAACAAGGTACAATTACCATACAAGAGGAATGGGGTACTCTCTCCTATTATGTAAGTTAAAATGAAAAACAGGTAATGTCTTAGCAAGCTAGAGATGGAAATTTTGAAAGCTTATGGTCGTGATCTTTTCCTCCGCCTTGACTACCATTCCCTCTCCTTGAGTAATAAACAAGGCAAATAGTTTTCTCCATGGTGACATTGGATCTAATAATAGATTATGTAAGTGGTTATCACCAGGAACTACACAAAGGGTCTGGGTATTCTGTGCCCTTACTGGAAAGTTACTAAAACGTTGTTATTTAACTATGTGCAAGATATGAAAAATATTTTAAAACTTTTGTTTGTAAAGTTAGCTATCTGATAAATATCTTAATCTAGGGAAAAATATTGGGTTGGACGAGATCTATCTCAAAATGGGGGGTGACAATAGCTATTTTTCTTAAACATGAATAAAAACATTATGTTAAATTATTTAGAAAAATGACATGCTTAGGGTGTGTTAAAGCTTAATGAAAGCTGTTGTGATGTTTAAAAGAAAATTAATTTTAGTGATGATATTTGATTTAACAACTTCAGTTTTTTTAAGAGATGAGGGTTCAAGTCAAGCCTATGTTGCCCAGACTTGACTTGAACCCCTCAGTCTCCTGAAAAACTGGGATTATAGGCGTGTGCCATGGTGTCCAAGTAGATTTTTTTTGGATCAATAATAATTAGTGAACCAAGCTAAGCTGGCAAAGTTTAAGCAATTTCAAGTACAACATATTTATTTCCCTCTCTTTTATTTTTGTTTTTTACTAGCACCAGGAATTAGACTGTTACTTATATTTTATACAAATGTAATTAATGGAATAAAAGGTATTTCACCTGATCATAATGTAAGCTCTTCCATTGTATTCTATTTTTCTTTTGTAAATATGTTAAATTAAAAGTATTCATTCTCTTCTTTAGTCTTCAATCTACTTTTTCTCTTTTGATTCTCTTAAGCTTTATACTTAAAGTGCATTTTACATCAGGTAGGCTTAATAAGTACCAGATGATTAACTGAGTAGCATAAATAAGACAAATGATTAATACTGACATTTATCGGGCACTCATGGCTTGGTGGGGCTGGTGCAGAAAGCAGAAGTCTAGTAACATAGCGTGAGGGCTAATTGCTGTCAGTTGAAATTGGGCAGTTGATTTGTCATCTTCAATTAATGGTATTACAGAATGTTCAGCACTCAACACAAGGCAGATGTTATATGGCCACGATTTGGAGCTCTGCTCATATGCAATCTGGTCTTTCAGTCTGCTCACTAACCAAGGCTGTCAATGAAAATATGAGGAAAAACTTACCTTTTAAACTTGGATAAGGCAGGCAGTGATTGGCTGAGACTTGTTTAGTATGTTTAGTATCAGTGTACACTGGCTTTATCTAAAGTTGAAAAAGGCCATGATTTTAAATAAGAAGGGTATCTTTCTATTTTTATTTTATTTTATTGGCTTTACTTAATGCTGTAGAATAAAATATCTTGTTTCTTCCTGTTTTATACAGTAAATTATCATGGAATGCGAAGATACACACTGAAGGATGGGACATAATTAACATACTAACATATTGAGATTCAGCTCCAAGATAATTAGGACGCATTTGTCTGTATTTGAATGACAAGAAAGGAGAACTTTCTTCAAGTACTTTGACTTAACATTTTTTTTTACCATTTGAGAATACTGAAATTGATACCAAATAGTATCAATTCTCCAAGATTTTTGGAGAAAAATCCAAATATTGGATTCCAAAGTTTGGATTTTTGCAAGGTTTGGATTTTTTTTTGAGATTTGGATTTTTTCTCCTTTTTGGAGATTTTTGGAGTGTTCGTTTTCTCCAAGATTTTTGGACTAGCATTTTAAACTTAAGAAGTTCTTATGCAGTTACTCTGATTACTTCTGGACTTCGTTGACTTTGGTTACTACTGTAAGAGTAGCAATTATTATCTCTAGGTTGAAAGTATTTTAATACATAAGTACACTTGAGACAGATACTAATAAAATTCTTATGTTTTAGAGAAAATTATAAAAGATTGTAGAGTATGTTGGATATTTCAGAAATGACATGGTTAAAGGATGATGGATTTATATATTCCTATATATAGCACAGAACAAATCTGAACTGTCATCTCAATGGAATTAAAAAATACTGGAGAACATAAATGCTAAACCTTTGAACTTGTTTCCTAAGTTTGGAGCATCAATCATTCAATGTTTATTAAGCAATACAGTGTGTGTTAGTTTCTATATGTAATACATGTGCATAAAAGATGCAGCTCATACAATCAGGAAGAACATTGCTTATCAGTAGTTTAGGAAAAGACACGTACGCCTACTCTGCAAACATTTATTTATCCACCATTATAGTTTGGCACTCTGGATATAAAAAGAATATGGCCTAAAACATTTTCTCAAATAGCTCACTATTACATATAGGAATCACTGCAATATGATGAGATAAAGGCATTCTGGTAGTCATTTTTAAAAAAAGATTGCCAGGCATCTAAACCTGTTTTTCTTATACTAGTAGAGATACTAGCAGCCATATTTGTTGTTAAAAATATACAAATGCTTCTATACCAGTTGGTAAATAAAATATTAAGACTGTAACAAGCAGTAAATTTAATAACATGAACTCTGAAATAGACTCATTAGTACAAGCCAGTCAAAACAACTATGGAAAAATTGTTCTCTTATTTTAACATCCATTGATAACAGAAATATTGAATATGGAAAAATCTTGGCAGATTTTAAAGGCCAGCTTCTGCTGATATCTCAGCAGAAGCTGAGGGAGGATTCAGCATGATGAACAAGATAGCTGCTGTTAAGACATTTTCTCTACTTGAGGCCACAAGTTCTGCAAAGATGTTGCCCGTTGGCCACAGTGAGGTGGGAAATAGGATCTGGGCATGGCTTCTGCATGGAAACTAGTTTCCCTGGTTGCCTGCTGAGCAGACGAGGTTTCAGCAGTGGCATAAGCAATTATCATCTGCTGCTCGAGAGTTGTCTGTCACACCAAATTGGCACTGGTGGCTCATTGGGACTTGTCTCTGGGTCCAGGTCATGTGTAATTCTGACATCTAAGTTCATACCTGGCCACAGTGAACAGGCATCCCGTCTAGACTATTGATTAGGCTCCCTTACCCACACCACATCTTTATAAATAGTTCTTACATAAATATGTTCTTTCTGCATTATCCGAATTTGAGCATGCCTTTGGTATTTCCCATTATGAACCTGATGGGTAATAAAAATCATAACTCCTTGGCAATGACTGTTAACTAATAATAATGATTAGTTTAGTAGGGCATGTGTCCAAAGGCAAGTAAATCCTAGTAATTTTACAGGAGTTTCCAGGAAGTAATTTTTATTTTTATTTTCTCTCTGGACAGGCAGCAGTGAGGATTTAAGCCTGGATCTCTTGAGATCCCTTGCATGAGACACAAAGCACAATTTATTATCTGAAGTAGCCTATGCATTATATGTATTAATGAATGTGTTTTTTAAAAGCCATTATCATGCATAGATGGTTATGGCAGTTTTGCCTGGGAGGAGTAGAAAAGATGTTACAGTGAAGTTTTAAATTTAAGCTAGGCTTGGATAATGAGTTTATTGAGTCAATAGATGGTTGGGGGGAGTAGGCTGCAGAGAGAGTCTTTTTGGGAGAAGAAATAGAATTTGCAAAGTTATAATATCAGGAAGAGTATGGTAGGAGAATAATTTGAATAGGTTATGGCAGCTGAGGATTGAAAAGTTGAATGGAAAGGAAGCTCTTTACATACCACAATCCTGGAGGCAATGGAGAGTGACTGAAGATGAAGCAGAATAGGTAAAAGATTAGAGACCACGATAGGGATTATTATTACTTATCTTTTTGATATGGAGTTTTGCTCTTGTCACCCAGGCTGGAGTGCAATGGTGCAATCTTGGCTCACTGCAACCTCCGCCTCCCGGGTTCAAGCGATTCTCCTGCCTCAGCTTCCCGAGTAGCTGGGATTACAGGTGCACATCACCATGCCTGACTAAGTTTTCTTTTTGTATTTTAGTAGAGATGGGATTGGCCAGGTTGGTCTCGAACTCCTAACCTCAGGTGATCTGCCTGCCTCAGTCTCCCAAAGTGCTGGGATTACAGGTCTGAGTCATCACACCAGGCCAGGTATTATTATTAAGTATTTGAGATGACAGACAATGAGACTCTAGCCAACAAAATGAAACAAGGTGATGGAGAGAAAGAAAACAGGTTTCAGCTTCTTAAGTGTATGACACAATTCTATAGCTTATTTTTGGAGGGGAGAAGGTGAGACTTGAGGAAGAAGGAGGTTTGATTCCTACGTTACTCAGTGGGCAACTAGTGGATGATAATGTCGTTTACATGATTGGGAACATAAGAAAAGGAGGTTTAGAAGGGACTGAAAAGGATATAGGGTCAGGGAAAGTAATAAGTCGTTTCAAACACATTGAGACTAAGGTATCATGAGATAGCCCACATGGAGTTGTCTAGAAGACAGATCTGAATTGAAATGTAATTTAAAACACATAAATGATTAATCACAACCTTGTGCATCTATAGTCACCAGAGATTGGTGAAGACAATATATTGAAGGATGAATAAAAGATGAAGAAATCGGGAAAATATATGTGAAGTGTTCATTTAAAAGATTTGGTTACTAACAAAAAACTTCAAATTTAGAAATTTGAAAAAAGGCAAACAATAGATGGAAACTTTAAGTTGAGAAAATTGATTTTTTTAAAACACGAAGATACTTTGATATATGTATGTGGTAACGGAACTAAATCTGCAAAGTAAAAATTTGAATTACAAATTTAACCACCATTTATAATTTATTATATGTCTTCCCTCATTAGAATGTAAGATCTAGAGGGGTGGAGACTTTAATCCCTGGGCCTAGAACAAAATTTGGTTCCACTAGTCACTCAAAAATTGTTTAATAAATGAATGAGCAAATGAAAAACACTGTGTGTTAATTGAGGGTGAGGAAAAGCATGCACACTTACACATTGCTGACATAGATTGGTAACCCCAGGGAGACAATATGGCAATCATTTTGATCCAGTCATTCTAAAAACTTTCCCTATAAATAAATTTGCATGTGGTTTGAATGAATATGTATATCAATAGAAGTAGGCAAGTAAGTTATTGTATATACTTAAAATGAACAAAGCAGCTCTTTATATTTTGATATGAAAGAATTTCCAAAATGTATTTTAAAGTGAAAATAAATGCTGAAAAGTGTACACGGCAGGTTACTATTTATGTAAAAACAATGTACTTATTTGTATATGGAATATTTCTAGAAAGATACACAAGAGGTGGTTAACTGTGATTGTCTCCAGGGAATGTATGTCTAAGAAAACAGTTTGGACAGACTCTAAAATTTTGCACCCATTATGCATTTGTTACTTATTTTTAATTTAATTTAATTTAATTTAATTTTGAGACAGGGTCTCCTTCTGTCACCCAGGTTGAAGTGCAGTGGCATGATCACAGCTCATGTCAGTCAACCTCTTGGGCGCTGGTGATCTTCCCACCTCAGACTCCCCAGTAGCTGGGATTACAGACACTCCCCAGCACGCCAGGCTAATTTTTGTAGAAACGGGGTTTTGTCATGTTGCCCAGCTAATCTCAAGCTCCTGGGCTCAAGTGATCCTCCTGTCTCGGCCTGTCAAAGTGCTAGGATTACACGTATGAGTCACCATGCCTGGCCATTGTTGCCTATTTAAAAAAAAAAAAAAGTGAAACGAACCAACCAAATGTATTGAATACTTCGATTGGTGTCAAATACTTTTCCAAGTACCTTACCTTGTCCTATTTGAGGTCAGAAAGAAGAAGGTAAGTGAAGGAAGTAAATTTACAGCTGGTGAATATGTGAGCATGTATGTGTTAAGGTGGTGGTAGAAAATGGCAGAAACTTAAGGGTTTTCATGTGTCCTAATTTCTATTTTCTCTTTGGATGGAAGGTAGTGTCATCTGTGGAAGGGGAGGAAGCAGGGATCATGAAGGTAGAGGAACATTCAGCACAGTTGCTATAGGAAGGAAGGTGAACAAAGGCAGATAAACGAATTCTGTGTATCATTTAAAGTTGAATAGGCATCAATCTATACTACTGTGCAATTTTTCTTTGGAAGTGTTCAGTAGCCATGTAAGAGTGGAAAAGAAACATTGTTGGATTATATATGTTGTTGTGGGGAAGCACATGGTAACAAAAGAGCTCAAGATATTAACAAAAAAGTAGCTAAAGTCAAATGTAAATAAAGACATCAATAGGGAAATAAGTTTAGATTATAAGGGAAGAAATCAGTGTCTTGAAAACAAGGGTGAATTTCATTAGTTGAGAGAAAGTGAGAATTTCAAGGCAGAGCTCTTATCTTTTCTGATTGATCACAAAAATTCTCCCCTCAGGCCACAATTTTTTGGTTCTCAGCCCATAGGCTCTGAAGGGAGCCCTCTTGAGTAAAATTATTTTAGAATAGTTCCAGCTATTTCCTGCACGGCCCTCGCTCAGAGAAACATTTATATTTCTCATGTACATTCCCACTTTGGGCTTTTCCTCTACCTCAGCAATTTTCAAAGTGTAGTTTCTGGATCAACAGCATCAGCATCACCTAGGAAATTTAAGAAATGCAAATTCTTGTCCCCATCCCTGACACTGAATCAGAAACTTTGGGAATGAAACTCATCAATGTGTTTTAACCCCTGCCCCCACCAGAGGATTCTGATACATGCTTAACTTAGAACCATTGTTCTAGCTGTTCCCCTATATCTTACCTGAGATAACCACTTGGTTAATTAACTCCAACTCCTTCAAATCTTTGCTCAAATTCCCGTTAATTAACTTCAACTCCTTCAAATCTTTGCTCAAATTCCCACTACTCTGCTTAATTTTGCAACCTACATTTACCTCTCATCCTCCATGAATTAGTCTGTTCTCACACTGCTGATAAAGACATACCTGAGACTGGGTAATTTATAAAGAAAGACAGGTTTAAAAGACTCCCAGTTCCACGTGGCTGAGGAGGCCTCACAATCATGGCAGAAGGTGAAAGTCATGTCTACATGGCAGCAGGCAAGAGAGAGAGCATGTGCAGGGGAGCTCCCCTTTATAAAACCATCAGATCTCTTGACACTTATTCCCTATCGTGAGAACAGCATGTAAAAGATGTGCCCAATGATTCAATTACCTCCCACTGGGTCCCTCCCACAACATATGGGAAATACAGAAGCTACAATTCGACATTTGGGTGAGGACACAGTCAAACCATATCATTCCACCCCTGGCCCCTCCCAATATCATGTCCTCACATTTCAAAACCAATCATGCCTTCCCAACAGTTCCCCCAAATCTTAACTCATTTCAGCATTAACTCAAAAGTCCACAGTCCAAAGTCTCATCTTAGACAAGGCAACAAGGCAAGTCCCTTCCGTCTGTGAGCCCATATAATAAAAAGCAAGTTAGTTGCTTCCTAGATACAGTAGGGGTAAAGGCACTGGGTAAATACACCCATTCAAAATAGGAGAAATTGGCCAAAACAAAGGGACTACAGGACCCATGCAAGTCTGAAATCCAGCAGGGCAGTCAAATCTTAAAGCTCTGAAATGATCTCCTTTGACTCCCTGTCTCACATCCAGGTCATGCTGATGCAAGAGGTAGGTTCCTATGGTCTTGCACAGCTCTGCTCCTGTGGCTTTGCAGGGTACAGCCTCCCTCCCGACTGCTTTTACGGGATGACATTGAATGTCTGTGACTTTTCCAGGCACACAGATGCAAGCTGTCAGTGGATCTACCATTCCAGGGTCTGGAGGATAGCGGTCCTCTTTTCATAGCTCCACTAGGCAGTGCCCCAGTGGGGAATCTGTGTGACAGCTTTAATCACATAGTTCCCTTCCACACTGCCCTAGCAGAGGTTCTTCATGAGGGCTTCATTCCTGCAGCAAACTTCTGCGTGGACATCCAGGTGTT
Source organism: Theropithecus gelada (assembly GCF_003255815.1). NCBI lineage: Eukaryota > Metazoa > Chordata > Mammalia > Primates > Cercopithecidae > Theropithecus > Theropithecus gelada. The sequence goes on along the minus strand of NC_037669.1, from coordinate 12,065,653 downwards.
TCCATACATCCTCTGAAACCTAGGTGGAGGTTTCCAAACCTCAATTTTTGACTGCTGTGCACTTGCAGGCTCAATACCACATGGGAGCTGCCAAGGCTTGGGGCTTGCACCCTCCAAATCCATGGCCCAAGCTGTACCTTGGTCCCTTTTAGCCAGGCTAGAGTGGCTGGGATGCCAAGCACCAAGTCTCTAGGCTGCACACAGCAGGGGGGCCCTTGGCCTAGGCCAGGAAATCATTTTTGCCTTCTAGGCCTCTGGGCCTGTGATGGGAGGGGCTGCCACAAACGTCTCTGACACGCCCTGGAGACATTTTTCCCATTGTCTTGGAGAGTAATATTTAGCTCCACATTAGTTATTTTAAATTTCTGTAGCCAGCTTAAATTTCTCCTAAGAAAACGAATTTTTCTTTTCTACCACCTTGTCAGGTGGCAAATTTTCCAAACATTTATGCCCTGCTTCCCTTTTAAACTTAAGTTCCAATTCCAAACCATATCTTGTAAATACATAAAACTGAATCCTTTTAACATTTAACTCACCTCTTGAATGCTTTGCTGCTTAGAAATTTCTTCTGCCTGGCCAGGTGTGGTGGTTCACGCTTGTAATTCCAGCACTTTGGGAGGCTGAGGCAGGTGATCACCTGAGGTCAGGAGTTTGAGACCAGCCTGCCTAACATGGTGAAATCCTATCTCTACTAAAAATACAAAAATTAGCTGTGTGTGATGTCAGGCACCTGTAATAGCAGCTACTCGGGAGGCTGAGGCAGGAGAATTGCTTGAACCTGGGAGGTGAACCTTGCAGTGAGCCAAGATCATGCCATTGCACTACAGCCTGGGTGACAAGAGTGAAACTCCGTTTCAAAAAAAAAAAAGAATTATTCTGCAAGGTGCCCTAAATCATTTTTCTCAGTTTCAAAATTCCACAAATCTCTAGAGCAGGGGCAAAATGCCACCAATCTCTTTGCTAAAAGATAGCAAGAGTCACCTTTACTCCAGCTTCCAACAAGTTCCTTATCTCCATCTGAGACTACTTCAACCTGGACTTTATTGTCTATATCACTATCAGCATTTTGGTCAAAGCCATCCAACAAGTCTCCAGGAAGTTCCAAACTTTCCCACATCTTCCTATCTTGTGAGCCCTCCAAACTGTTCAAACCTATGCCTGTTGCCCAGTTCCAAAGTTGCTTCCACATTTTCAGGCATCTTTATAGCTGTGCCCTACTATACTGGCACATATTTACTGTATTAGTCTATTCTCATGCTGCTGATACACATACCTGAGACTGGGCAATTTATAAAGAAAAAAAGGTTTAATGGACTTATATTCCACATGGCTTGGGAGGCCACTCAATCATGGCAGAAGGTGAGAGGCATGTCTTCCATGGTGGCAGGCAAGAGAGAAAGCATGTGCAGGGGAACTCCCTTTATAAAACCATCAGATCTCATGACGCTTTTTCACTATCATGAGGACAGCATGGGAGAGACCTATCCCCCCTGCCATGGTTCAGTTACCTTCCACTGAATCTCTTTCGTGACATGTGGGAATTATGGGAGCTATAATTCGAGGTTTTGGGGGGCACAGTCAAGCCATATCACTCCTCAAGGTACCACTTTCCCTGTGTTTTTTTTTGGGGGGGGACAGAGTCTCACTCTGTCACTCAGGCTGGAGTGTAATGGCACAATCTCAGTTCACTGTAACCTCCGCCTCCTTGGTTCAAGTGATTCTCCTGCCTCAGCCTCCTGAGTAGCTGGGATTACAGAAGTGTGCCATCATGCCTGGCTAATTTTTGTATTTTTAGTGGAGACAGGGTTTCAAAATGTTGGCAAGGCTGATCTCAAACTCCTGACCTCAAGTGATCTGCCTGCCTTGGCCTTCCAAAGTGCTGGGATTACAGATGTGAGCCACCGTGCCTGGCTGAGGTCTTGATGTTTTCATTCAGAAGGGGTACTATAAGAAAAAGAGTTAAATAAATGTCATTTAACCCATTTCTATTTAAATTTCTTTACTATTAGGATAGACTTAATATTTTCATTGTATGTAGTAGAACTTTTCAGCCAATACATTATGTAAATAATTCTGTAAGCAAACTTCATTTGTAGGTTTAATTTATTTGCATTAACTCATATACTCTTAACTACTAAATAGCATAAAATGGGAGTATATGAGTTAATGCAAATTATTTCTTGGAAATCCTCAGTAGCCATATGAGAGTAGAAAAGGAACACTGTTGGATTATATGTCTTGCTGTGGGGCAGCACAAGGTATTTTTGTAAAACGTGTGATGGCATTCTACTCTTACCTAATTAAGAGTATGTGAGCTAATGTACTTAAGAAATTTTCCATGCCATGACAAAGCAGTTATCTTTTATCTTATTAGTCTTAAGAAGTATGTAATGTAATTAATGAGCAAGTATTTACTTTAATTCTTAGATAACTAATGAAGATGATAAAAATCACTTGAATCGAGTCATCAAGTTAAAATTTAACTCATTTACCATTTTCTGTCCAATATTAATTGTCATAAAACAAGGTTAAAGAAAGTACAATGCAAAAAGTGTCCATGTGACAGACCATTATTTTTCTATCAAAGGTGAAGTTTAACATGCAACAGACATAAGACATCACATTTAGCCATCAATTTTCTTCTTTGGATAGAAAAAGCTCACAAAAGTGGGAAAGACTGATCCAGAAGTTAGTTATATAACAGTTCTGGTGTCTTTCTGCCAAGCTGTGAATTGTTTATGTCTACCCAAATTTATACATTGAAATCCTTACTCCGGAGGTTATGGTATTAGGAGGTGAGGTCTTTGGGAGGTGATTAGGTCATGGGGGCAAAGCCCTCATGAATGGGATTACTATCTTTATAAAAGAGGCTTGAGAAAGGTCCTTGACTCTTTCTACTACATGAGGTTAGAGTGAGACGGTGGCTGTCTATGAGGCACTGAATCTGCTGGTGCCTTCCTCTTGGACTTCCCAGCCTACAAACTCTGAGAAATAGATTTCTGTTGTTTATAAGCCACTCAGTTTATGTAATTTTGTTATAGTAGTCTGAATGGCATAAGAGGCTCTTTTAATGTCCTATTATGTCTAGGAGGAGGAAGACATAATATGAAGTCCCTAAAGGACATTTTAGTAAAGAATTTAATAAGCCATCTGAGACGCAAGGGAGCTAAGCGAAGAGGGTGTAGTGTTAGTTTCAGCTGATGTGGCTCTAATCTGTGTATAAACAGCTTTAGTCAATAAGCTTTTGGCATTGACTTGAAGAACAATTCAGAGGCACATTTCTTGCCTTAACACTCCTTGCTAAATTTTGTATTGTGTAAGCTATCTAAAATTAGTGCTTTGAGGATATAATCTCAGGCATTTGTGTTAATTCTGTGCTTGTTTAGTATCTTCTTGCAAAAGTTGTTCCAAATAAGGTGCGTCATCAGTTATTATCTTAAAGACATTATTACCTTGTGTCCCCGGAATATGTCTATTGACTTTATTTTTAAGAAGCCAGCATACTCTCAAAAGGCTTTTTAAGTGTATGGAAGGTCCAAAAGGAAATGATGTGCCATTTTCAAATCTTGCTTTAGTCCAATTTAATCTCACAATTTTCATCCTCCTATTTCATAATTTGACAACACTTATGTCCTTTGGATTGATATTTAGTTTTGCAATATATGTGAAAAAATGTGAATTGTGCGAAAAATGATAGGAGATGTGTATCAAACAGATTTTGAAACATCTTTTTAGACTCCATAATGTAGAATATTATTTGCTTAGAAATGTATGTCACCAATTCAGACTTTCTGCAAGTTCATGTTATTAACTGAATTAATCTGGGTTTATGAAAGACATTACTATTTATAAAAAATGAAATCCAATTAAATCAGCTTAAGAAAAAGAGGTCATCAACAAGTGACTTCACAACACACAGGGACAGTATATTAGTCTGTTCTCATGCTGCTAACAAAGACGTACCTGAGACTGGATAATTTATTTTAAAAGAGAGGTTTAATGGACTCACAGTTCTATGTGGCTGAGACCTCACAATCACGGCAGAAGGCAAAGGAGGAGCAAAGGCACATCTTACATGGGAGCAGGCAAGAGAGCTTGTGTAGGGGAACTCCCCTTTATAAAACCATCAGATCTCATGAGACTTATTCACTATCACGAGAACGGCATGGGAAAGATCCACACTCATGATTCAATTGCCTCCTACAGGCTCCTCTCATGACACCTGGGAAATATTGGAGCTACAGTGAAGATGAGATTTGAGTGAGGACACAGCCATACCTTATCAGGCGGGAAACAAAGTATAGCTGGGCTACTCAGAGGACTGGAAAGGACACTGGAAAGGAAGATCTCTTACTATCATTCCAAATCCTAGTGGTCTCTCCCATCCACATTTTTGTTTGCTTCTTTTTCCCTTTACTAACCCTCTGTTTTCAGTCCCGGCCCCAGTGTTGTATAACCTTTCTGTTCAACTGTGTGGCTCCATCCAGCAGTTAATTTACTCAGTAGCTCTCTGTCCTATTGGTAAACTCTGAGAAGAGGGTTTGGATTGGTTTCAGAGTAAGGTGCTATCAGACGTCATCTGGAGAGTGGAGTCAGGAGTTGTGGCTCAGGGAGGAGGAGGGCAGCAAAAGGAATTTCAAAGAAGGAGCGATTACTCCAAACTATGTTGATTAACTTTAAATATCAAATAGTGTTTTAGAATTTTATTACTTCCATACTGCTTATTTTTTATTGGTATGCTTATGGCCAGGGTAAATAAATGACATCAGAGCTATAGGAGTGAGGAGTGATTTACTTTGGCCTCATGTATGCCCAGAAGGAAGGAATTCAGATGAAGGGTGAGGAATATATTATCGTTTTATATTCTAGTATTCAAGGACAATTATATAGCAGTTTTATAGTTAGTCCAAATCCTTAGGTGGAAGTAAGTGGAGAACTGTGATAATTGAGTTAAAGCACCTCGCAGCCAATTTTAGGGAAAAAGAGCCTCAAGGGGCTTGTGAGGGTGTTGGAGGAAAAAGACATTAGTTTGGGTTCCTGAGTCCTGCTGCAACGAAAGCAAAGAAAGCTGGCCTGGACTGGAGAAAGTTCCTGGAGCTAAAGGAAAGAAAGATGCATGTGACTCCCTAGTATTCATTTCTGAATTATTAAGGAACTCCCACCAAGTATGAACCTGGTGCTCTGGGGCTCTGAAGAGTAAGAATGAAGTATAGACCTTGCTTCCAGAGGGTTTACAACTCAGTTGGAAAGACAAAGCGCATATGTTGCTAGATAGGTTGGGATAAACCATGCCATAAATTCACAGAAAGTTAAGATCTCTAACCCTGAGGTGCCAGCATAGATGCTTTTTCTCAAATCCTTTCACTTCCATTGGGAAGATGAGGGATCATAAACTCAGAGCTTCTTGGTTCTCAACTACAAAATCATGGATTTCCTACAAAGACCTGATACTGTAGAAAACGTTTGAGGCCCACAGAAATGTCGAAAGGCATAGAATCTGGAGGTTGCTGCGTTGGAGGAGAGAGGATAGTTATTGTCATCTTGGAGGACAATACACAGCAAATGGCTCATTGTTTTATTCCTTGTGGAGTTTCACTTTTGGGACAAATAAAGATTTAGTGAAAGTAACTCTGAGTTTTAAAAATTCTCTATGTTTAGGCAATTAGGCACATCAGGATAACTCAGCATCTTCTTCTTGACTCATATATTATAAGAAGCTTTCCTAGAGATAGTTGTGGCAGGAACAGCTCTATTTACAGTGCAATACTTTCTCAGAAATAGTGTAACTGTTTCTCATTATTGTCCAGAAGCACAGGAAAATATTCTTAGGATAGATTTGGCTTGTACATTAAATTATCCACTATGAAAACCAAATCAAGAAAACGAGGATGCTTCAATAAAGAAAAAGTCCAATAATTGACATTTGGTACATTTATTTAGCCAGAAGGTTAAAAATGTCACTAACCCTTGCCCAAGACCATTAATTTTCCATGTATTAACAAATTTTGTAAAATACCATTATCAGAGTATAAATCAGTATTTTTAATCTTTAGCAAATTCCTGAAGAGGATTAAATTACACATGATTATTTGCTCTATTAAGAATTTATCAAGAAAGTAAAAAATGTAATTTTCAGTGTTGTTAAAATGATATTTATTGTCTATTAGTATCACTAGGTTAAACTACAACCAAAGAGAGAATATCTGGTGAGGGGAAGGTTGTCTGCATTTGCTTAAGAGTTATTTGGAAATAATTTAATTTTCATTATTTTAAAATGTTCTTTCCAAGCAAGGACAAAGTAAATTGTCAGTTGTATTCTGTGTTTCCATTTTTTCCCATTAGTGGGATACTTCAGAGATTCTGTATTCTGTATATATAAAACTGAAGAGTACAAACATTAAAATACAAATCAATACCATTTGTAGTTTTCAAAGGAACTTCTGATTACTTCATATCCTGCTAATATAAACATAAAAGAAAAACATCTCTTATGTTTATAATGAATGAATTCATAACACTGGCATACATTTAACTTCCTTTTTTATTTTTAGAAATAGTTCTCTGACAGCACAATTCTCACATGTTGACTTAAATATAATGAAGTTCATGTCGTCTCTTTTGTGCATAAATTTCTCTCTTGGCTTATCTTTAGTTTTATGCTAAAAGATTTTTACATTTATTCAAATAAAAGCTATTTATTGATTCGTAACACAAATAAATTGCAGTTTGAAATAGGTTTTGTACCTATTTTTCACACTGTCAAAATTTATTTCTCTAAGCAGTTCATGCAAAATTTAATTAAGATTTGCTTTTTAGTTTTCCATTTTCCCCCTTGAATATTACTGTCCTAAGTAGTAGCCAAATCAGCTATTCTGAATTCTCAGACTGGTCCTAATTTTTATCATCTGTTTGCAAAAAATCCAAGTTGTCTCTCTTTCTTTTTCTCTTTTGGCATGCCAATGTTTGAAAACTAGAAAAGTATCTGTTTTTCTTTGCTTATATTCAATAGACGTCATTTTTGATGCAATGTAGATAGCACATTGAGGTTGCCAGGTTTAGCAAATAAAAAAATAAGAATGCTTAGTTAAATCTGAATTTCAGATATACAATGAATAATTTTTTAGTATGTCTATGATATTGCATGGGACAGGCTTATACTGACAAAAATATGTATTGTTTATCTGACATTCAAATTTATCCTGCTGTCCTATATTTTATCTGACAACCCTTATACATTTTGTCATAGTTGGTAGAATTTCTGTAAACCTTCTATTCTTTTTTTAGATCTTATCACCTCTCTTTTATACTATCTCCATTATTTTCCATTTTTCAGGTTACAAAGTAAGAAAACAATGGATTTGATTGCATAATTTTTTGTCACACAGTGAAGTTGTCTCGCTGGGTGAGATATTAGATACTATATTCACATGTAATACATTAAAGTTCAAAAAATTTTTTAAGTTATGTTTTATTCATTCATTCATTCATTCATTCATTCATCCACTCATTCAGAATAGAGATGGGTCTCACTATGTTGCCCTGGCTGGTCTCAAGCTCCAGGCTTCAAGTATTCCTTCCATCTAGGCCTCCCAAAGTGCTGGGATTATAAATGTGAGCCACAAAGCCCAGCTGAAGTTATAAAAAAATTTAACAGCGCAAGTAGCCAGGATACTGATGACACTTTCAACTTTAAATCTCTAGTTTAACATTTTGTCTCAAAATTTAAAATCTCTCCTACACCTTTTTGGCTTCCTCCTTTGATTAGAGTTGGCTCGGAATGTGGTCTCTTCCAATGACAAGGAGGAGTATATCAAAATAATTTTCTTGCTTTTGACTAGTCATCAATAATATAATTCATTAGTATTCTCAATCTGTGCTCTTTGCACTTGGACTACTATAATTGTTGATTGGTGCTTGTAGTGGGGAAGGGGTGCTCAAATAAAATTGGGAAATCCTGGGTAAAAAAGGCATCTTGACTGAAGAACTCTGAAACTTCAGTATTTTACTTTTCACTGGACATCACTAATAGGAGAACCGCAGTATACTGCTTTTCTCTAATTTATTTGACATCAGAAAGTTTGTGTGTGTGTGTGTGTGTGTGTGTGTCTGTGTGTGTGCACGCGCATACCATACCAAGTACATTTTTTTGCAACATTAAGAGTTTTAGAAAACACAGTTAGGAAATTCTAAAGAGGGTTCCAGCAACTTTTTATCTGATTTCCAGGTCACAAGTGGCTTAAAGAGTAAACTAGCATGAAAGTCATTAGTAACCAGTCTACCACAATATAGGTCGGGCTGCATCAACATGACAGATTTCAAATGGCTCACTCTGATTACAGATGGGTTAATTTAAATTTAATAAACCCAAGTCCAAGTAACAGAGAATGGGAAAGGCATAGAGGTAGGAGAAGCTTGGAGCTAATCTTTGTTGTGCACTTACTGTGGCACTTGATTCCATGCAAGATGCTTTTATATAATTTATATAAATTATGACTTCATAATACCCTCACAACAAAAATATAGCCTTATGTAGATGAGGGAACTCAGAATGGTCTAGTGATTTGTTTATTGTCCCATTATCAGTTAAAACTGCACAACTGAAATTCAATACAGGTTCTGTAGGCTTCAAACGCATATTCTTTCCCTACTCACAAAAATCCACCTAAAGTCGATTTCCTTTGGCTTCTGCTATTCCTAGAAGGACCTGGACTACTCCTTCAGTTTTGAGAATTACTGTCTAAAGAAGCAATGATTCTTCCATTTATAAACCATCTGGGCAGCTACTATTTTCTGATACTTACAATGACCACTTCTTTTTGTGATTTATTTAGGATGTTTTCCAAATTGCGTATTAGTAACCACTCACAGGGGTAAATGAAGGCTCATCAAGTAGTGAAAAGGCAGCTGTTCTCAATTTGCTAGCTGCCACTGGAATCATCTAGTGACCTTTAAAAATGTTGATGCCTGCTTTTCAGCCCCACAAATTCCAATTTAATTGATTGGGGTATGGCAAAGGACTTGGGATTTTAAAATACTACCTAGGTGATTTTAATGTGTAGCCAGGCGGAGAACTATTGTTTTTTAGGGATCAAGATGAGAATGTAAGTATTTCCATAAAGAAGTAAAAGAAATAATGTTACTATTTATTTAACAAGCCCAGTGTTTTGAATAGCTGCTGAATTTAAGGATTTTTTCAGGTGGAAAATAAACAATTTAAAGTTTGATGTCTTTTTCTATATAAATGATATTTGTATTCATTTGGGGAACCTGTTTAAATATGTGCTTATTTCACTAGTTAGGTTACTGAGTCATTGTAAAACACATAATTCTAAAACAAAACCATGGCGGTCTCACATCATATCCCAGTGTAGATTTAATTATTACACTAAGAAATTCACATTTTCAGAACAGCATGAGCTATCCCTAAATCAACGTCTTAAATCCTTTCAACAATGCACTTTTTACATCTCATATTTGTCTCTCTCATATTGACATTGTTGAAGGTTTAACGAAGTGAATTTAAGTAAAGTACCACTTTCTTGATGTAACTACAGTATTTTTCAAACCATTCTTTAATTTTGGAAGTTAATTTTTTTTCTAATTGGCAAAATTGCAGAAAAAGAGGCTCTATTAGATTTCTACTAGAAATAATCTACTTAAATATTAAAGTAACAAAGTGACCATACAACGGGTTGAAAACAAAGCATTCTAATTGCCAGGCTTTGGCAATGAATAGATGTAGGAAGCAAGGGATAATTTGGATATTACAAGGAGGGCAAAAATGTATGGTGTACTAATTGCCTTATACATTACAGTCTCATTAAACCCTAATAATACTAGCATTTAGGTACTATTACTATTCCAACCATACAAATGTGAGAATTGAGTCTCAGAGAGTAGGTTTTGAACTCAGTTTATTTCTAGAGCTTGTGGTACTAACCATTATATGTCATTGCCTTCCTCTGAATGATAATATTTTCTGCTCGAGTGACTAGAGATTGATTACATCAAACAACATAGATATGTAACTCAAGTGAATTAAAACTTTCAGAGTAGGGTATCAAGGTAATAAGTTTATACTTAGACATATTTAATTTGGGTGCAGGGATTTTACCTGAGAAAACAGTCATTAGTCAGTTGACAATATGGATCTGACAATCACTTGAAAGTTCAGAGATGAGGAAGACGGAGTGCCAAATGCATGGTGCTTGTGGTTGAGAAAGTGGCAGTGGATAAAATAAGGGAGCAAATATAAAGTAAAAAGAGTTTTAACATATGATCTTGTGGGAACACTTCTAATTGTGAAGCAGATAAGGCCCAATTGGATTGGCAAGAAAGATGGCACAATAACGAAGAGACTACATCACAGAAACCAAGAGAAGAGACGTTTTTAAGAAAGGAATGGTGATAGCAGTGTCAAATGCGGCAGAACTGGACTAGGATAAAGTGTGGGTAAAGGGATACTGGATTTGGCTGTTAGAAAGTCATTAGCAATCTTCTAAAGAATGATTTTAATATCCTTGTAGGGCTAAAATGGAGACTAGGTTAGCTTCCAGAATAAACAAAGAGTATCTGTTTATAATTAGTTAATGTTTGTGGAGTGCTTCCTATAAGCCATGTGCTGCTCAAGGGTTTTACATGTTTTTAATGAGCTAACAACCCTACTTGGGGATTCAGTGTACTCAAGGGCACATAGAATTAAAGAGACACAAATAGTCACTCCAACATATTAGAAGTTTTAAAAAACTCTTCTCTAAGCGAATGATGGAACAATTAGACCAGAAAACAAAACAAAACAAAAAAAAAACAAGACCAAAAAAAACAATCACCCAAAGAGTTTATATATAAAGGATCTAAACAACACAATTTTCCACCTTGGTCTAATTTATATTTAGAACACCCAACAACTGCAGAATACGCATAAGATATTTAACAAAATCGTAAGTATTTGAAAATTGAACAACATATATCTAAATAATCCACAACTCAAATAAAAAATTACAAGGGGAATTTAAAATAGTTTAAACTGAATGTTAATAAAAATACCGTATGTCAAAATTTTGGGAGACAACTAAATTATTCTTAGAAGGAATTTAGAGCTTATTACTTATATTAGAAATCAATGACCTATGGTTTTATCCTAATAAACTAGAAGGAGAGCAAACTAAATCCAAGTAGAAGAAATAAAATAATAAAATAAGAGCTGACATCAAAGACATAAGCAACAGACAAAAGAAAAAAGTCAAAAGATGTTTCTTTAAAAAGATCAACAAAAGTAATGGAATTCTAACTATACTGATTAAAAAAAGTCAAATCAACAATATCAGAAATGAAAAACGGGTTTTCGACATAAATCATATGAATATTAAAAGGATAAAAAGAGAGTATTAAGAGCACTAATGTCAACAAATTAGGCAACTTAGATAAAATGGACAAATTCCTTGAAAGATGCAAAGTAATAAAGTTTACTGAAAAAAAAAATAGTTAAGTTGGAGAACCTTATTTAATTAGTCATTAAACACCTATCCAAAAGGAAAACTATGATTCTATATGGTTTCTTTGGTAAATTCTATCAAACAGTTAAAAAAGAAGCAATATAAATTTAATACAAACGCTTTCAGTAAATAGAAGAGAAACATTTTCATCTGATTTTCTGATTTCATAATTATCCTGAGACCAAAACCAGAGAAAGACACAAAAAACAAAAACAGAAAAAGACCCACCGTCCCCGTGAAATTAAACTTTAAAATCCTTACCAAAATATTTGCAGCTGAATCCTGCAATATTTACAAAGGATAACATATCCTGACCAAGTGAGATTTATCTCAGGAATGAAAAGTTACCTTAAGATTAAGAAATCAATCAATATAATTTAACTTATTAAGATAATGAAAGAGATATACCATGATATCATTTCACTGGAATCAGAAAAAAATCCATCTGATAGAATTTAACATCTATTCCTGATAAAAAAAATTCTTAGAAAAGTAGGAATAGAAAGGAACTGCCTCCATCTGATAAGAGGCATTTATAAAACATCTGCACCTAACATCATGTTTCCTTCTGAAAGTCTTAATGGTACTCTCCTAAGACTGGGAACAAAGATGCTTACTTTTACCGTTTCTATTCAGTATTGTATGTCATAGACCTGGCTAAAAATGCCAGAGAAAATAATTCATGAGGATCAGAAAGAAAAGATAACACTGTCTCCATTTGGAAATGATGAATCTGTTTACTTTGAAAATCTACAGGAATCTAAAAATCAACTGTTAGAGTAAGCAAATTTTACCAAGTTGCAGGACACAACGTTAATAAAAATCAATTGTAGTTTTATATAATAGCAGTAAATAATTGGTAAATGAATTTTTTAAGAAGTCATATCTAAGAATACTAAAATCATAAAGTACTTGGGAATTAATTTTTCAAAGATATACAAACCATCTGCTCTGAAAATTATAGAACATGGTTGAGAGAAACTTAAAGAAGACTTAAATAAATGGAAGGCCTATATTTAAAGACTCAGTGTAATTAAAATGTTAATTATTCCGAAATTTATCTCTAGATTCCACATAGTCCCAGTCAAAATTCAAGTGGGGTTGTCTTTAGAAGCCGGCAAGCTGGTTCCAAAATTTACATGGAAAGGTAAACATATTTTAAGAAAGAACATAGTTTAAGATACACAGTTCTTGATTTCAAGACTTACTCTAAAGTTGTAATACAGACAGTGTGGTATTGGTGAAGAGTAGAGACATACGTCATAGCAATACTTTAAAGAGTCCTCAAATAGACTTGCAGATATATGTTCAATTGATATTTGAAGATGGTGCCAAGATAATCCACTGGAGTGAAGGAAAGTCTATTAAATACCTGGTTATCCATATGAAAAATAATGATTATCAGTTCTTTACAGATACACAAAAATTAACATGAAATGAATCATAGACATAAAAGTCAAAACTATAAAGCATATCAAATATAACATTGGAGAAAATTTTAGCTACATTAGATTAAGCAAAGGTCTCTTAGTATAAAGGAATACAAATTATAGTGGAAAAAATAATTAAATTTGATTTTACCAAAGTGTAATAAAGCTTCTGATTTCTAAAAAACAGTTAAAAAATAAAGTCAAGCCACAGAATGGGAGACAATACCCGTAAGACTTGAGAATTATTTACATGATAAAATATTTGTATCCGGACCATATGCAGAACTCTTATATGTTAACAGTAAGACTAATAATTCATTAAAAAAACTCACTTAAAAAATAGACACAAAATTTAAACAGATACCTCACAAAAGAAGATATTTGAATAGCCCAAGTCTCAGGGAATGTGGTCAACATCACAGTCTTCAGGGAAATATAATTTTAATTGATAATGAAATACCAGTTTATACTCATTAGAATGGCTGATGATAAAAAGATGAAAAATACCTACATTGGTGGAAATATGGGGTGTACAGAATCTTCATGCATTATTAATAGTAATATAAAATGGTACAACTACTTTGGAAAACTATTTGGCATTTAAAAAAAAGGTTAAACATATATGTCTGACAATATGATCCAGCCATTCCATTGCAAGGACTTTACCCATGAGGAATGGAAGCATATGTCCACAAAATATCCTGTACATGAATGTTCATTGTATTCATAATAGCCTCAAACTAGAAACAACCCAACTCATCAATGGTGAATGGATAAAAAAGATGTGCCATTCACACAATTGAATGCTACTTATCAATTAGTACAAAGCAGCAAACTAGTGATACATGCAACATGGATGAATCTCAAAATCATTATGCAGAGTTAAAGAAGCCAGACATAGAAAGGGTCCATTTTGTATTATACTATTTACATAAAATGCAAACTAATATGGGTGCAAAAAAGCAGATGAATGATTGCCAGGGTCCAGAGACAAAGGCAGGGAAGGACTGCAAAGAAACCTGAGGAATCTTTTAAAGGTGGTTTGAATGTCTATTTTGATTATGGTGGTGACTTCAGGATATATATAACCATTAAAACTCACAGAATTTTGCATTTTAAATTAATATAATTTAACTTATGCAAATTATTCCTCCATAAAGTTGGTGAGGCAAAAAACAAAACAGATGGACACCAAACAACTGAGACAGTAAAGCAGGGGTAGCTAGAGTCCAGAACATTCTCCAAGCAGAATATAGCATAAAGTAGAGCAAGTGCATCTTGGAGACACCAGAAGATCTATAAATACTACTTGTGATGTTGAATGGGGTTGAAATCAGGAAAATGAGTTGAAAGTTTAATAAGTTCCTTTCACTACTTTAAAAAAGTTTGTGTCAGAAATAGCCTACTGAATTTTTGCTGTGATAGATGATGACTTAGTTTATTACTTCCATTATTCCACCTGCTAAGCCCCATTCTCCATATATGTTTGTACCAGTATTTAAAATGTTTTAATTGGTTATCTTCATGGCTTTCAGTAACACCCTATCAATTTTCTGTTTGTTTTCATTAACAACAAAATGTAGGTTTTGATTCTGTACTGTGTGAAATGATATTCATCAACCCCTGTTGATCCCTTAAATTTTCTTTTGCTTTTTTTTTTTTTTTTTTTTTTGAGACGGAGCGTCTGTTGCCCAGGCTGGGGTGCAGTGGCCAGATCTCAGCTCACTGCAAGCTCCGCCTCCCGGGTTCCCGACATTCTCCTGCCTCAGCCTCCCGAGTAGCTGGGACTACAGGCGCCGCCACCGCGCCCGGCTAGTTTTTTGTATTTTTTAATAGAGACGGGGTTTCACCGTGTTAGCCAGGATGGTCTCGATCTCCTGACCTCGTGATCCGCCCGTCTCGGCCTCCCAAAGTGCTGGGATTACAGGCGTGAGCCACCGCGCCCGGCCTCTTTTGCTTTATACTACAGAATTTCTTCTTTTACATTGTTGAGGTTCATAACATTTCTCAATTTTCTTATTATTATTAAGTTAACATAGCTTAGAACAGGTTTAATCTAAAAAGTCAAATACATAATCATGGCTATGTAAATATTATTTATTGCAGAACCAGTGGCTACTAATATTATACGTCTCATTTATCAGCTTTTGTCTTTCTTAGAGTTTCTAGTTTTCCCACTTTTTAATTGATACATAATATACATATTTATAGTGTCCATTTGATATTTTGATACATGTATATAATGTGTAATGATCAAGTCAAGTGATTTAGGATATATATCACCTCAAACATTTATCATTTATTTTTGTTGGGAACATTCATATCTTCTCTTCTAGCTATTTTGAAATATATAGTATATTGCTGTTAACTATAGTCATCTCACTGTGCTATCAAACGTACAACTTACTCCTTCTAGCTGACTGTTCATTTGTATCTATTAACCTACCTCTCTATGCTGTCTCCACTTCCCCACCACCCCACCACCCATTCCCTGTCTCTGGTAACTATCATTCTATTCTCTAACTCCATAAGATTAGCTTTTTAAACTTCCACGTGTGAGTTAGAGCTTTGACATTTGTCTTTCTATGTCTGTCTTATTTTACTTACCATAATGACCTTGATTTCCATCCATATTGCTGCAAATGACAGGAGTCCATTCTTTTTAATGACTGAATAATGGTCCATTATGTGTATTTACCACATTTTCTTTATCTATTTATCCACTGATGGGCACTTAGGTTGATTCCATATCTTGGCTATTGTGAATAGCATTGCATTAAACATGGGGGTGCAGGTATCCTTTTGATATGCTGACTTTCTTTGCTTTTGTTAAATACCTACTAGTAAGATTGCTGGATTGTATAGTAGTTCCATTTTTAGTTTTTGAAGAAATCTCCCACTGCTTTCCATAATGGCTGTACTAATTTACATTCCCACTAACAACATGTAAGTATGCCCTTTTCTCTGCATCCTTGCCAGCATTTTTGTTTGTCTTTTTGGTAATAGCCATTCTAACTGGGGTTAGATGATATTTTATTGACTTGCATTTCCCTCACGATTAGTAAAGTTGAGCAGTTTTTCATATATCTGCTGGCCATTTGTATGTCTTCTTTTGGGAGATGTCTATTCAGATTCTTTGCTCACTTCTTTTCTTTTCTTTCTTTTTCTTTTTTTTTTTTTTTTGCTGTTAAATCAATTCCTTTATATTTTCTGGTATTAATCTCTTGTCAGATAAATATTTTGCAAACATTTTCTCCCATTCAACAGGTTGTCTCTTAAATCTGTTGATTGTTTTCTTTGTTGTACAGAAACTTTTTAGTTTAATATAGCCTCATTTTTCTCTATTTTTGTTTTTGTTGCCTGAGCTTTTGAAGTCATAGTCATAATATCTTTGCTTAGACTAATGTCCTGAAATGTTTTCTCTATATGTATTCTAGTAGTTGTATAGTTTCATGTCTTGTGTTTTAAGTCTTTAATACATTTTGAGTTGATTTTCATATATGTTGAGATATATAAAGATTGGTTATATGATTTCTGTAAACCTGTATCCTCATTTTTCTTAGTTATTACTTATTTTGATGAAAAACATACTCAAGTAATTGTAGAAAATATACATGAGCTAGCTTTTATGTGTCCTTGTATGGCTGAAAATGTGGTGTAATTAGCACGGGAAAAAACAAGTTAAAACGCATAGAGGTAGCCGCCTCTGGAGAAAGCAATTGGGATTTAGAAGAGACGTGGCGGGTGACCATTGCTTTTCACCATCCCAAAGCTTGCATTATATTGATTATAAATATTTAACAAAGGTTCCTGGTGACTTGCTTTATTCTATGCATTAACCATTTTCAGAATTTTGTCAGAAATTACACGTGTAAATTGCAAATGATGCAAAACAATTTGAGAAACAGGTTTTTAAATTTCTATGTGAAGTTATCATGTCCTTTATTGCTCTTAGGGCTGATTGCAATTTACTGATGCTGGTAATGTTTTAGCACTTTTTGTACTTGTCTTTACATCTTAAAATACTTTTATGAGGAAGACACTATTTTTAATCCCCATTTTATAGACGAGAAAAGTGAGGCTCAAAGAGGTTTCCCAAAGTCTGCCTGTTTCCATATCAACATCTGTGTTGTATTAATGAGATTCTGAAATTCTGGTAGCCTCAGTTGCTCTTTGGGGATGAATTGAATGCTTTAGAAACTATAAGGCCAGGTGTAAAAACTGATAAATATTAAAAAGGTCTAATTATTGCTGTTGTTAAAAAATAAATTTTAAAATAGTTCCATTTTGTTGGTGCAAGTTAGTAAAATACAAACACGCTTCATTCAAGTCTAACCTGAGTCAGTGTAGAATGGGACCTTGTCTACTTTAAATATTGACATCAGGACTCAACTTGAGAGGATATGAGTTAATGCCACTTTGAAAAAAATCTTAACCAAGATTTCCTTTAGTAGGTCAATAAATTAACTGTGGTACATCCAGACAATGGACAATTATTCAGCGCTAAGAGGAAATAAGCTATCAAGTCATGAAAAGACATGGAAGCAATGTACATGCATATTACTAAATGAAAGAAGCCAATCCAAAAATACTACATGCTGCATGATTCCAACTACATGACATTCTGGAAAAGGCAAAACTATGGAGTCAGTACAAAGATCGCTGATTGCCAGGAAACAGGAGGAGATGAACAGGCAGAGCATAGAGGATTTTTAAGCCAGTGAAACTACTCTGTATGATACTAAAAGTATGTATATATATCTATCATATACAAAATGATGGATATATATATCCATCATATATATGCATATAATTATATATTTGCCTACATCTATAGAATGTACAATATCAAGAGTGAACCCTAATGTAAACTATGAACTCTTGATGATGATGTGTCAATGTAGGTTCATTAGTTGTAGCAGATATCCTACTCTTGTGGGGGATGTTGATAATGGAAGAGGCTATACATGTATGGGGCAGGTAGTATGTGAGAAATTTCTGTAACTTCCAATCAATTTTTCTGTGAACCTAAAACTGCTCTAAAAATAAAATCTATTAAAACAATTCTGCAGTAATGTACCAACACACTTTAATTTCTTTAGTAAGTATTTATTGAATGGTATCAACTTCCTCATGCTTATTTTACTTATTTTTATTATGAGAAAGGTAATGGTATTGACCTCATAGGATTGCTAAGAGGATTAACTAAAATGATGCATCTAAACTGTACAGTGTCTAGCGCATAGTAAATTTTAATATATTACTATTGTTCATGGTAATGCTGTTATAATATGTTTTAGACATTATGCTTGATATCTTTGATAGAATGGTATGCAAAAACTTACAGTCTGAAATCACAGAGATCATATATAACCTGAATCCGCCTGCACTTACCAGTATTGGAGTGAGAGTAAAACAGTTGTTAGGGTTTTCCAAGTTTTGGAGGTTGGCTGTCGGATGGGGAAATTTGAGACAGTGGAGGCTTCTGAAAGCAGAACTAATGTGAAAGTCGCAGATACCAGGATGAAATTACTTTTGTTAGACCCAGACAAAACAGGGCCAGGAAGGACGGAAGGAGAGGAGACACGTTTATATCTGAGATAAGAACTTGTTTCCAAGGACTGTCTAAATACCCTTAATGCATTTCCTGCTTTGATAAGGCTTATCACTAGACATTATTTAGGACTGCATTAATTCAGACACAGCGTTCTTAAAGAACACTTGACCAGTAATGACATCTCCACCAATGAATTGACAACAACTCTGACTGTGAAACTCTGAAACCAATGAACTCTGTTTCTAAGCAGCACATATAGTTTTTTTTTGTTTGCAATAAAAGCTCCCCTTTCCCCTTCCCATACCAAATGTACTGATGGCTTGCTATTCCATGCATTCCAGATTATAATCATTCTTTTTATTCTCAAGTAAACCCAATATATTTAGAAATAAATACTCTTTACTCCTTCCTTTTTTTTTTTTTTTTTGAAAGTGGACACTATCATTATTGAGGTCTAAGATAAATCTGTAAAAAAATGACATCAGGGCATCCTGATCAACTGAAGAACCGGAAGGAGTCAAGACTTGGTTATGTATGAATGAAGCGTTGAAAGAAAAAAAGAAAAGATGGTTTTAGAGTACCAGAGTTTGGAATTAGGTTTTCAGTGGATTAGATCGGTATAATAAGGAAGTCCAAGACAGAACTTTTGAGAGGACAAAATAGAATATACACAAGAGTTGTTTGCTATGGTTTGCATATAGTTTATTTGTTTACACCGAATCTCATGTTGAAATTTTATTTTCAGTTTGGCAGTATTGGGAGATGGGGCCTAGTGGGATGTGTTTGGGTCGTGTGGGCAGATCTCTTATAAATTGCTTGGTGCCATTCTTGAAGTAGTGAAGGAGTTCTTGCCTTTGTAAGAGTACATTGGTTCTCAAGGGAATGAATTAGTTCCTGGGAGAGAAGACTGTTACAAAGCTAGAGTAAGGCTCAGGTTTGGTTCCTTCTCATAGATGCCTGCTTCCCCTCTGACTTTCTCTGCGGTGTTTTGAGGTAGCACAAAAGCCCTCATCAGAAGGTGAGCAGATACCCGCCCATGCTTCTCGATCAGCCTGCAGAACCATGAGTTAAATAAACCTCTTTTCTTTATAAGTTGCCAAGCCTCAGATACTCCTTTCTAGCAACATAAAGTAGATCAAGACATTGTTCCAATTGGGAACTGTGAGGTGACCCTGTCTTATGTTTTGAATTCCCAAGGGCTCTCACAGAAAATGAAAGAAAATGAAGACTTACTTGAAACCTATGGTCTCTGATATTTAGGTCAGTAGATGGTAATTAGAGTGGTTACAGGAAGGGTGATGTAAAAGGAGATGGCATGGGTTTCAAGAGTGAGGGGATTTTGGAGTCACGGTGAGAAGGCAAAGGTCTGGAAGTGGCAATAAGAAACAAAAAGACTGTCAGTCATCCCTTCTGGATTCAAGAAATAAAAAGGAGAGATAATTGTGGCTTTTATTTGAACTTTATAACCTGTCATTAAACTGTTTGCTTTCTCAATGTCACTTCTTTCCCTAACACATACATCAGACTTGAAGGAAATCTGTGTTCCTTTAAAGGAGCCTGTCTTTCTGAAGGAGTCCTCTTCTCCTAAGCCCTGGGTAGAAAAAGCTTTGATTTATACCTTACAAAGACCTTTTCTAGATATGCAGTGTCAGACTTTTAAACTGCTGCTATTAGAAACTGACTGAGCTGTCAGAAGTAGAGGTACTTAGGTAATTAATAATTGCATAAGTAGTTAAAATGAAATTATTTGTAAGACAGTGTTAGAAACTACCCTAAAGGATCTTTGCTCTACTTGGCAATACAATTAGCTTCTATCATTGTGTGTGTGTGTTTGTCTGTGTATATACAAACTCTTTTGGCTTTGAAGAACAAATTTACATACATACTTGATCAAATTCAAGTCTAGTTCGAGAATTTTTTTTTAAACAGTCATTTCCAAAATCTAAGCAGAGCTAAACACTGATAGGATATAAATAGATACACAATTTGGTTTACAACAGAATGGTTTATGAAACTGATCTGAAAATAAATATACTGCTGAATAAGACTTTAGTGTTTAGCACATTCAAGAGGGTTGTTATTGTGCATTATTCAGTACTTCTAAAGCAAGGTTCCATAATATGGCTATTGGTACTAAAAATATGGCATAACATTTAAAATTAAAGTCTTCTCAGAATAGTTCTTAAATAGTAATATTAAAATAATAGTATATTAAAAAGACTGGGCACAATGGCTCATGCCTGTAATCACAGAACTGGGAGGCCGAGTTAGGCAAATCGCTTGAACCCCAGAGTTCGAGACCAGCCTGGGCAACATGGCAGAACCATCTCTACAAAAAATAAGCAAAATTAGCTGGGCTTGGTGTGAGCCTGTAGTCCCAGCTACTTGGGAGGCTGATGAGGCAGGAGGATTGCTTGTGCCCAGGAGGTCAAGGTTGCAGTGAGCTGTGACTGTGCGACTGTACTCCAGCCTGGGCAACAGAATGAGGTCCTGTCTTAAAAAAAAAAAGCATATAAAAAAGAATTCTAGCTGCCAGGAGAATTGAAATGTGCCTTTCCTCTTACTTGAGACTTTCAATTTATGCATAAATAAATGTAATGAAGAAGTAATTTAACAGGATAAATAAATACATTTTTAGATACAATAAAATACAATGTCTCGGGGCCTCTTTATTCTAGTGACCTCTGCCTTTCTAATTAAGTTTAGCTACCTTTTGGTCTTTCAAGTTCATTTAGTTCACAAAAGGTATTATAATAATTAGTTAGGATGCTCTGAAATTGGGGAACAGATCAGCCAAAATGAATGAAGCACTGAAAATAGTCAAATTTGTGATTCAGAATCTTTAAAATTGAAGGCTAAATACTTTTTTTACTTTACTTTTCTAAGATGATAGGATAAGCCTTAATGTTTTATAACATTTTTCAGAATGTTTTTTTTTTCAATGGAATAAACATCCAAGATTAGTAATACTAGACAGGGTTTTTTTCACTCATTGACAAAAACATACATATAAGTGGTTTAATATATTTTTAAAAATAGCAGAAAATTTCAGCCTGACCAACTGAAATGTTGATTTTGCACTATTAAGACAAATTTAAAGTGACATATCAACATTATTCTATTTGAGTGTATTAAGAAATATATTAGCATTTCATTAACCAAATTTAATAACTATGCTTATCAATAAACATAATAGTTATATAATGAATATCAAGACAATTAATATTTTTGAGCAGTTACTTTGTGTCAAGCATTTTAGTTTTTATTTTATTTTATTATTATTTTTTTTTGAGACGGAGTCTCGCTCTGTCGCCCAGGCTGGAGTGCAGCGCCGCGATCTCGGCTCACTGCAAGCTCCGCCTCCCGGGTTCCCGCCATTCTCCTCCCTCAGCCTCCCGAGTAGCTGGGACCACAGGCGCTGCCACCACGCCCGGCTAATTGGGGTTTCACCATATTAGCCAGGATGGTCTCGATCTCCTGACCTCATGATCCGCCTGCCTCTGCCTCCCAAAGTGCAGGGATTACATGCGTGAGCCAACGCGCTGGGCCACATTTTGGTTTTTACATACATTATGTCAATTAATCTTCACCCCAAAATCCTACACAGTGGATGTTATTATTATCTCATTTTATCCAATGGGTTACAGCTAGGAAGTGGCTATTGCTGGCCTTTTTGGGTCCAGTACTCAAGGTTTTCCATACCATGCTATAGATGCTCTCTTATATTTTTTGTACCTTTGACGTATGTGGTTATAACTGAGAAACATTTCTATGTTTCTAAATGTTATGACTTTATGTAATACTGTATATGAAAATAGTTCTCTTAAAGTTCATTGAAAAAAAGAAAATTATCAATTCCCTCCTACACTTACAATTACAACTTCAGACTTTGAGAGGAAAAATTTATTTTTCACTTGTTTGTGAAGAGAGAACTATTCTAGTATTCCACATATAATCGTGTCATTTTTTTTTCCTGTACTTTGACATTTAAGTTAATAAGATTTGAATGTAGAAGACTTCTATCTAGCATAGTCCTTCCAGTAATAAAAATTTCAAATTTCTCTGAATGAATGATGAGAAGAAAATATGATAATATTAATATTACTTTAAAGGCAAAAATATGTTAAAAACACTACAAATTGCTGAGTTTAAAATATGTTTTATTTTAATAAGAATTCAGAGTTACTCATTGAAAGACACACTTGAAAAGAAAGGCAAAATTTATTCTTAGATTCAAAATATTCACAACCATTTTCAACACAACGATTAAATAATAAAATTAACTTTTCAGAGTATTTAGGGACAGACCTATTGCTCCTTCCTCACTCTTTTCTCTGATTTAATAATGTATATGTAAATTACCTCTATCTTTTCATCTATATGTGTTAGGTACATTACATTTTCTTTAGTGTAGATAAGCATTTGATTTTAGAAAAGTTTGAAAAACTTGTATTTGTTTATTCTTATAAGTAAAAATAAATGATTTTTGCCTATTAGAAAATGTTATGTTCCTTGGGTACAAGACTTCAGGTTCTTTTATTTGATTATATTTTTAAATTATTTTTTAAATTTATAGAACTTCAAAACAAATCAGTTATACTAAGAAAAATAAATAACATATTGGCATTGCAGTTGTAGCTTTATCTCTTTACCTTCCTTACCAAATTGACTGTATTTTTCTGTGAATAATCGATGTGTACAATGAAAACCATGAGACATGTCAATATTTTAAGTATGACATTAGAACAGAATATTTATTATGTAAAATCAAGTATAATCCTTTAAATTCCATGCTAATATTCAGTATTTTCAAATTTCATTTCTTTGATTCTTATTAAAAGGATATTTGTATAGTTTATATGAACTAATATATTATCAATATTTCCCCAAATATTAATAAAGATTCCATAAGTCCTTATTAAAAACATTTGTGAGTCAATCAATCATGCTTCATATATTTTAGAAACATTATTTTCCAATTATTGAAGACATTTTTATTACAAAATATGTAAACTTAAAAAACAAGAATTAAAACATGGAAGGGAAAAACCAAACCAAATGAAACAGAAAACCCCAAAAAATATGAAGACCATAGATCATTGGAAAGGAGAAATAAAATTCCCATAATCAACACTATAATTTTTTTTAAACTTTTATTTTGGGTTCAGGGGTACATGTGGAGGCTTGCTCTGTAGATACACTCATGCCATGGGGGTTTGTTGTATCGATTATTTCACTGCCCAGGTACTAAGCCTAGTACCCAAAGGTATTTTCTCTGTTCCTCTCCTTCCTCCCACCCTCCACCCTCAAGTAGGCCCCAGTGTCTGTTGTTTCCTTCTTTCTGTACATGAGTTTTCATCATTCAGCTCCCACTTCCAAGTGAAAACATGTGATATTTGTTTTCTGTTCCTGTGTTAGTTGGCTAAAGATAATAGCCTTCAGTTCCATCCATGTTCCTGCTAAAGACATGATCTTATTATTATTTTTTTTTTTGTGGCGTAGTATTGCATGGTGTATATGTGCCACATTTTCTTTATCCAATCTGTCATTTGTGGGCATTTACATGGATTCCATGTCTTTGCTATTGTGAATAGTGCTGTGATGAACATTTGTGTGCATGTGTCTTTATGGCAGAATGATTTACCTTCCTCTGGGTATCTACCCTATCATGGGATTGCTGGGTCAAATGGAAGTTCTGTTTTTGGCTCTTTGAGGAATCACCTTACTGCTTTCCACAATGGCTGAACTAATTTACACTCCCACCAACAGGGTATCAGTGTTCCTTTTCTCTGCAGCCTCGCCAGCATCTGTCATCTTCTGACTTCTCAATAATAACAATTCATTCTGACTGGTGTGAGATGATATTTCATTGCGGTTTTGTTTTACATTTCTCTAATGATATTGTGCTTTTTAAAAATATGCTTGTTGGCTGCATGTATGTCTTCTTTTGAAAAGTGTCTATTCATGTCCTTTGCCCACTTTTTTTTTTTAATCATACTTTACATTCTGGGATACACGTGCATAACGTGCAGGTTTGTTACATAGGTGTACACGTGCCCTGGTGGTCTGCTGCAACCATCGACGCTTCAGGTAAGGTGATGCCTCTTGCTTTGGTCTTTTTGCTTAGGATTGTCTTGGCTATTAAGGTGCTTTTTAGGCTCCATATGAATTTTAAAATAGTTTCTTCTAGTTCCATGAAGAATGTCATTGGTAGATTGATAGGAATAGCATTGGATCTATAAATTGCTTTGAGCAGTATGGCCAGTTTAATGACATTGACTTTTTATACCCATGAGCATGGAATGCTTTTCCATTTTGAACCATCTCTGATTTCTTTGAGCAGTTTTGTAGTTCTACTTGGAGAGATCTTTCACCTCCCTAGTTAGCTGCATTCCTAGGTATTTTATCCTTTTTGCCAATTGTGAACATGACTGTCTTCCCGATTTGGCTCTCCGCTTGCCTGTTGTTGGTGTATAGGAATGTTAGTAATTTTTTTCGCATTGATTTTTGTATCCTGAGACTTTGGTGAAGTTGTTTATTAGCTTAAGAAGCTTTGGGCTTACACTATGGGACTGTCTAGATATAGAATCATGTCATCTGCAAACAGTGTTAGTTTGACTTCCTCTCTTCCTATTTGATGCCCTCTATTTCTTTCTTTCTCTTTCCTTCTCTCTCTTTCTTTCTTTCTCCCTTCCTCCCTTCCTCCCTTTCTCCCTTTCTCCCTTTCTCTTTCTCTCTTTCTCTCTTTCTTGCTTTCTTTTCTCTTTTGAGGTGGAGTCTCACTCTGTCACCCAGGCTGGAGTGCAGTGGCACGATCTCGGCTCACTGCAACCTCCGCCTCCTGGGTTCAAGCAATTCTCCTGCCTCAGCCTCCTGAGGAGCTGGGACCACATGCTCGTGCCACCATGCCCAGCTGATTTTTTTGTAGAGATGAGATTTCACCATGTTAGCCAGGATGGTCTCGATCTCCTGACCTCCTGATCCTCCTGCCTTGGCCTCCCAAAGTGCAGGGATTACAGGTGTGAGCCACTGTGCCCGGCCCTATTTCTTTCTTTTACCTGATTGCTCTGGTGAGGACTTCCAGTACTATGTCGAATAGGAGTGGTGAGAGAGGGCATCCTTGTCTTGTGCTGGTTTTCAGAGGGAATGCTTCCAGCTTTTGCCCATTTGATATGATGTTGGCTGTGGGTTTGTCATAGATGGCTGTTATTGTTTTGAAATATGTTCCTTCAATACCCAGTATAGAGATTTTAACATGGAGGAATGTCGAATTTATCAAAAGCCTTTTCTGCATCTACTGAGACAACCATGTGGTTTTGGTTTTAGTGCTGTTTACCTGATCGATCATATTTATTGATTTATGTATATTGTACCAACCTTGCATCCCTGGAATGAAGCCTACTTGATCATGGTGTTTAACGTGTTGCTGGATTCAGTTTGCAAGTATTTTGTTGAAGATTTTTGCATCAATGTTTACCAAGGATATTGGCTTGAAGTTTTCTCTTTTTGTTGGTTTCTGTCAGGTTTTAGTATCAGGATGATGCTGGTCTCATAGCATGAGTTGGGGAGGAGTCCCTCCTCTTTATTTTTTTTGGGTAGTTTCAACAGGGATGGTACCAGTTTCTCTTCGTACATCTAGTAGAATTTTGTTGTGGATCTATCTGGTCCTGGGATTTTTTTGGTTGGTAGGCTATTTTGATTCAATTTTGGAGCTCATTATTGGTCTGTTCGGGGAACCAATTTCTTCCTGGTTCAGTCTTAAGAGGGTGTAGAGTCTAGAATGTATTCATCTCTTCTAGGTTTTCTAGTTTGTGTGCATAGAGATGTTCTGAAATGAAATGCATATCTCAGTCAAATGAATGGACTTGTGTGTATAAATCTCCTAGTGGGTAGTAAACAGGCTTGCAATTAAGAGCTCTGGCTATCCTGAATCCCCAAACAAAACATTTCAGTTGTTTATGCTCTGTGATTTAATGTATGAAATCAACTAAATTATAGATTGTTGTGCTTCAAAGGTCACTCTAGCTCTTATTTTATATTTTATAATTTACCATCTTATAGATCTTTTGCTGAAACCGTGGTCAGAAACATCACAGATGTATAAAAGATAATAAAAATTATCTTTTTCTAATTCATTTATTCATTTATTAAAACATTAAATGTTTATTATATTCTGTAATGTGGTCAATAACTAGATGATAAGTTTTTAAAAAAGATAAATCCTAAAGCAGTCATGGAGACCCAAGTGGCTTAGAGGAAGCAAAATTATTAATCTTTTAATTGAATACAATTGTATTCTATAGTGTCATTTACAAATCTTTTACCTTTGTTTGCTTAACTTCCTATATTAAAAAGTTACAATAGAGGACCAAAAACTTAATTTTAGAATACTGAATGCACAATTGTATTCTTTTAGAAAATTATTCTTGTGTAAAACTTCTCAAAGT
Source organism: Theropithecus gelada (assembly GCF_003255815.1). Lineage (NCBI taxonomy): Eukaryota > Metazoa > Chordata > Mammalia > Primates > Cercopithecidae > Theropithecus > Theropithecus gelada. The sequence goes on along the minus strand of NC_037669.1, from coordinate 12,038,724 downwards.
ATAAAATATATTATTTGGGGTGTGTGATAGACTGAAGGCATCAGCAAACATTAAAAAATCCTAAAAACAGGCCAGGCCGCAGTGGCTCACACCTGTAATCCCAGCACTTTGGGAGGCCGAGGTGGGCCGATCACTCGAGGTCAGGAGTTTGAGACCAGCCTGGCCAATATGGTGAAACCCCATCTCTACAAAAATAGAAAAAGTAGCCCGACATAGTGGTGGGTGCCTGTAAACCCAGCTACTTAGGAGGCTGAGGCAGGAGGACCGCTTGAACCCAGAAGGCAGAGGTTGCAGTGAGCTGAGATCATGCCACTGCACTCCAGCCTAGGTGACAGAACAAGACTCCATCTAAAAAAAAATTCCTAAAAATGTGGGAAAATGTTATTAAGTCAAAATTTTTTCAGAGAGAATAACTATTTGTCCAAAGCATTTCACTTGCAGCCCATAAAACTTCTAACACAAAGATGTTGAATAAAACCTTCCATAATTTTATGATTTCAGAATATTTTTCAAAAAAATGGAAAACTAATGAAACAGTGAAATGGTTTGTTTTTAGATTATTCTCTAACTTTAAATTTTAATTTGAGTACATTAGATAGAAAATTTTAACCCAGTTAGGATTTTCAAGTAGTTGATTTCCAATTTTGGAGGTAGGTCTTTCGGCTGAATGAAGCAGTTTCATTTAGTGGAAGACCTTTTTTTAATTCCTTGTTTCTCATTTAGTGGAAGATCTTTAATGAGGATAAGATACTTGCAGGAGCCTCATCCTGGTGGAATTATTTAGGTAAAAAGTGGGGGAGATGGAGGTAAGTTGCCTGCTCTCCTTTGAGAGGAAAGAAGAGTGAAATTGATGCTTAAAGAGCAGTGAATGCAATGCAGAGTCACCAACAATGGAGCCTGTTGGTGAGAGACAATGATGGAAGTATGAGGAAGTAGGATGCTACCCACATTCCTTCTCCTTTTTCTCTCAGTTTTTGGGTCCTTGTTAGTACTTCTCGTGTTGTTGTCTCTGCCTTTAGAGTCCAGCTTTTGTGAAGTAACAGTTAAGAACCAAAGATGGTGGTTCACACCTATAATCCCAGCAGTTTCAGAGGCCAAGTCAGGAGGATCACTTGATTCCAGGGATTGAAGACCAGCCTGGGAAATGTAGTGAGACCTTGTTTCTACACACAAATGAAGAACATTAGCTGGGTCTGGTGGAACGGGGCTTTGGTCCCAGCTACCTGTGAGGCTGAGGTGGGAGGATCACTTGAACCCAGAAGGTCAAGGCTGCAGTGAGCTGTGATAGTGCCACTGTACTCTAGACTGGGTGACAAAGTGAGACTCTGTCTCAAAATGAAAACCAAAAACAGTTAAGAGCATGAGCTTTAAATTCAGACATTCTGAGTTTTTAATGCAATGCTGTACTTCTTAGGCTGTGAAGTAAATTGCTTAACTTCCCTCTTGGGGGTGATGTGAAGATGAAAAGAGATACAGCATTGCAAAGTGCTTCAGTCTTATGTTTGATTACTCAGAGACAGATCCTGGAATGAAGATTTGCATGGATGTGATCGTTGAAGTCATCTTGGGAGAAACCAACAAAAGAGTCAGAGACGAAGTCAAGCAAAGGTGTGACTTCTTGTAAAGTCCCACTGAAAATAGTTTCTGCATGACCCTAAATAGCACCTTAGAATAGTCATGACTGATGCACAGGAGCTGGGGTTTCATGACTGCACTAGTCAGTCATTAGCCTTTGCCTTGAGATCAGGGAATAAAAACTCCCAAGCACTTCTCGTTCTTTTTACAGAGACAAAGCAGTTCCAGATGGTTAAGGGAAGGGCAGTCCTCCATGGAGAGTCAAAGATGTGGACTGTTGGAGTGGGGATGGAGGGTAGGCATTAGTGATATGACAGGATTAAGGTGAAACACCAACAGTGTATGCTACAACTTTGCACAGTGCTTGGCAATGTTAAACTCACAGCATGTGTTAACCCTTATTGTTATTTTTCACACTATTTTTCTCTTTCATTCATTCTCTATTACTGTTACTTCACTAGTGTTTTCTTGATATGCTTTGATTAACAGTTACTGTTCATGGGTTCAAGTAGGTCAAGATAGCTCACTGATGAATAGCTTGTGGTTAGAAAGAAGTATGGGGAAAAAGACTAAGAATGTGGGCCAAAGACTAACCAGATATTATGAAGTGACATACAGCAGGAACAGTTTTCCCCAGGACTGGAAAAGCTGACCAATAGACATTTAAGGTGGCAATATAGAAAATGATGCCAGTGGAATACATGTGTAGGCTGATCCCAGGAAGTCTTGTCTTCTCATTATAATCTGGAAAGTATCTTGGCAGAGCACGTTACTGCCCATGACTTTCAAACGGCTGGAATGGAATTAATTTCCTTATGTGTTGGTTTAAAGAAAGACTATGGCACAGTATGCAGTCATTAAAAAGAATGACACAGAGTTATTTGACTTGGAGGAATTTCCAGAAGGTCTTATTCATTTATTGAGTGAAAACTGAGATGTACAAAAGTGTGTAATATAATTCTGTTCTTGTAAAACATCAATAATATATATAGGTGTGTATGTAAATAAGTGTATATGTATAGGCATGTGCGTAAACAAATAGTAGTAGTTCACATGTATATAGTGATAATTATGTGCTAGGCACTGTTCTGAATATTTTTTATTGTTATTATTATACTTTAAGTTCTAGGGTACATGTGCACAATGTGCAGGTTTGTTACATATGTATACATGTGCCGTGTTGGTGTGCTGCACCCATTAACTCATCATTTACATTAGGTATATCTCCTAATGCTATCCCTCCCCACAATAGGCCCCGGTGTGTGATGTTCCCCGCCCTGTGTCCAAGTGTTCTCATTGTTCAATTCCCACCTATGAGTGAGAACATGCAGTGTTTGGTTTTCTGTTCTTGTGATAGTTTGCTGAGAATGATGGTTTCCAGCTGCATCCATGTCCCTACAAAGGACATGAACTCATCCTTTTTTATGGCTGCATAGTATTCCATGGTGTATATGTGCCCCATTTTCTTAATCCAGGCTGTCACTGATGGACATTTGGGTTGATTCCAAGTCTTTCCTATTGTGAATAGTGCCGCAATAAACATACGTGTGCATGTGTCTTTATAGCAGCATGATTTATAATCCTTTGGGTATATACCCAGTAATGGGATGGCTGGGTCAAATGGTATTTCTAGTTCTAGGTCCTTGAGGAATCGCCACACTGTTTTCCACAATGATTGAACTAGTTTACAGTCCCACTAACAGTGTAAAAGTGTTCCTATTTCTCCACATCCTCTCCAGCACCTGTTATTTCCTGATTTTTTAATGATCATCATTCTAACTGGTGTGAGATGGTATCTCATTGTGGTTTTGATTTGCATTTCTCTGATGGTGAGTGATGATGAGCATTTTTTCCTGTGTCTGTTGGCTGTATGAATGTCTTCTTTTGAGAAGCATCTGTTCATATCCTTTGCCCACTTTTTGATGGAGTTGTTTGTTTTTTTCTTGTAAATTTGTTTGAGTTCTTTGTAGGTTCTGGATATTAGCCCTTTGTCAGATGAGTAGATTGCAAAAATTTTCTCCCATTCTGTAGGTTGTGTTCTGAATATTTTACGTATATGATTGATTCATTTAATCCTCACCAAGTCTATAAAGTGCAGAACTCCTAACAAAATACTGGCAAGCTGAATTCAGCAGCACATAAAAAAGTTTATTCACCATGATCAAGTGGGCTTCATTCCAGGCCGGCAAGGTTGGTACAACATACACAAATCAATAAATATGATTCATCACATAAACAGAACTAGAAACAAAAACTACATTATTGTCTCTCAGTAGATGCAGAAAAGGCTTTTGATAAAATCAACATCCTTTTATGTTAAAAACTCTCAATAAACTGGATATTGAAGGAACATATCTCAAAATAATAAGGGCCACTTATGACGAACCCACAGCCAACATCACACCAAATGGGCAAAAGCTGGAAGTATTCCCCTTGAAAACCAGCATAAGACAAAGATGCCCTTTCTTACCACTCCTATTCAACATAGTATTGGAAGTCCTGGACAGAGCAATCAGGCAAAAGAAAGAAACAGGGCATCAGATAGGAAGACAGGAAGTCAAATTATCTCTGTTTGCAGATGACATCATTCTGTATCTAGAAAACCCCATAGTCTAAGCCCAAAAGCTTCTTAAGCTGATAAACAACTCAGCAAATTCTCACAATACAAAATCAATGTCTAAAAATCACTAGCATTCCTATAAAACAGCAATAGCCAAGCTGAGAGCCAAATCAGAAAGGCAATTCCAAAAGGATAAAATACCTTGGATTACAGCTAACCAGGGAGGTGAAAATTCTCTACAAAAACACTACTCAGAGAAATCGGAGATGATACATAAATAAATGGAAAAACATTTCATGCTCATGGGTAGAAAGAATCAATATTATTAAACTGACCATACTGCTCAAAGTAATTTATAGATCCAATGCTACTCCTATCCATCTACCAATGACATTCTCCAAAGAGCTAGAAAAAACTATTTTAAAATTCATATGGAGCCCAAAAGGAGCCTGGATAGCCAAGACAATCCTAAGCAAAAAAAACAAAGCTGGAGGCATGATGTTACCTGATGTCAAACTATCCTACAAGGCTACAGTAACCCAAACAGCATGGTACTCGTACAAGAACAGACACATAGACTAATGGAACTGAGTAGAGAGCTCAGAAATAAGTCTACACATTTACAACCATCTGATCTTCCACAAAGCTGACAAAAATGATTAATGGGGAAAGAACGCCTTAATCAATAAATGATGCTGGGATAACTGGCTATCCATATGCAGAAAATTGAATCTATAAAGTATTTCCTATTATTACCATTCCCAATACACAGAAGTTAAGTGAATGTTCAAAGTTAAACAGCTAGTAAATTTTGAATCTGATTTTCATCTGAAAATAGATGAAACCAGATATAAGTAATCTGGTTGCAATATATGTTGTATGGTGCTTGTATACAATTATATTACTGTGGAGCCAGCAATAGAAGGAGGCTCTGCCCTGAAGAAGAGCTTCATAACTGTTTTGCTGAGAATCAGTGCATTTTCTCTGCTAGTGACATGCCAGGTGCCATGTGCTTTCTATTCTTGGCTGTTGGTTACTTTTACACTCACTGCAGCTACCAACATCATCTAAGTTGTGGGGGGAACACCTTAGCTTTTGAACTTTGTTTCCAGACAATAGCTAATTCCTGTTAGACTTGAGTTCTCACTCATCAAATGTAAATCTGTCATACTTTATATGCTTCTTTACCTCCAGCTGACAGGTGATATGAGGAGAAAAATGTCTCATTTCTCCAAACTTACATACTACCTTCTTGCAAATAAAAATGGATATGATCTTATCACATTATCACCAGTAGAGTTGCTCAGAGTAGCTTTTAGGCTCAGACAGCTCTTTTTCACTGACGGCTTTCTTGGTACCTGGATTACACTGGAAGTGAAATGCTGTACCCTTACACACAGAATGTGTATTTCTTTCTTCCTCTTTAAAAGTTAATGTTTTCCTTTTTTGTCTTCTGTTTATCAGTGGTCTTGCTTAGTTTCTGTGTTATCTTGTAGAAATAAAAGTAAGCTCATAAAAGACAAACGGGTACATGAAAGAATGATTAGTCCAAAACCAAAACATAAAATAGGAGAATCAAAAGCTGTGGAAGTTGGTTCATTTCAGCATTGATACTAATGGTTCAAATAATTATGTGTGTACCATGGCAAATAGCAGGACTTGGGTCTGGTATATAGATTGATTATGCAAATAATTGTGTCTGTATAAGTGAAAATATTCATTTTTAGGGACACACAAAATCATATTTAGTCATGAAATAAAAAAATATAAAATAGTATATGAACAAGTGATACAAAATCACCTATATTATTACTTATAAATGCCACAGCTGTCCAAATAAAATGTTCAATTCACAAATTTCACCATATAGCTGAAGAAACCATACATATTTTTCAATTAAAAGTAAATCAAGGGCCTGGTGTGGTGGCTCATGCCTGTAATCCCAGCACTTTGGGAGCCTAAGGCAGGTGGAACACTTGAGGGCAGGAGTTTGAGACCAGCCTGGCCAATGTGGTGAAACCCCATCTCTACTAAAAATACAAAAATTAGCCAGGCGTGGTGGTGCATCCCTGTAGTCCCAGCTACTTCGGAGGTTGAGGCATGAGAGTTGCTTGAACCTGGGAAGCAGAGGTTGCAGTGAGCCGAGATTACACCACTGCATTACAGCATGGGTGACAGAGCAAGACTCTATCTCAAAAAAAAAAAAAAAGCGGATAAAGATATTGAACTATTGATATTTGTACATGTAATTTAAGGCATAGAGAGTGATTTATGAAATCATTTATTAAGTTTATTATGGCACTAATGGAGATTATTTACATATTTCTTGATTACCTTTGATATAAAAATTTTAAAAAGCTTTAAAATTAATGCACTGGAGAATCATCCTCTGTAAAATCATTTAACTAGTATTAATATTTATACAGTTTATTGAAGTCCCATTTGTTATGCACATTTACCTGTGAGAAGAATGATAGCATCTCTCTTATTTACATGTGTACCTCCAGTAATTAGCACTATGCTTTGTACAGGTAGGCATGAATAAGTATGTGTTGCATAAATAAATAAATGCAATAATTTAGTTGAAATATTTGATTGGTATTTGTAGAGGTGGTACAAATGATTAGAAAGAAATGTCAGAATAAATTTGTACTACAAAGGTTCATATTCTTTTTTTCTTTCATTTTTCCAATAAAGGTAGCTCTATAAAATGTGATTATTTAGATTTCTAAATATAATATACCATTTAGGAAACTCAAGTGGCATAATATACCTTTTTTTAGTGAGATTATAGAGATCAATGGAAGCCTTATTTTTTTATGACACATTTTATGGATCTGTATTACATGTACTTCTTTTCACTGGGAACATTCAAAATATGGACTGCTGAGCATATTTTTAAAATATTAAAAAATTATATTTACATTTAAAACCAAGACAAATAGATATTTTTCTGTAATCAACATCAAATGACATGTGATCAACATTAGGGGTCTTGTTTTTCCCTTTCTTTCAGTCTTCTCTAGTGCTCCAGGAGATAACCATCTTTTAATCAATCAGCTATTTTTCAGGCTCTTATTGTAATTACATCCTTTGCAGACTCACCGGTGATCATCTGCACTTAAGTTGTGGCATATACCCATGGTACTAGTTTTTTTGTCTGACAGGTTGGAAGTTCTGAGTTTGGGCAAGTCTTCTGAGAGTCCTCTACAAAGCCCAGGCTGTGGCTTTCCACCACTCCCCTGGCAATTTTTCTCTTTTCTCTTTTCATCAAAGCAGTGGCAGCAGATTCTACCAAAGCAGCAACTCTTGCCATTCTTATCACCTCTCCCAATTCTCAGACTTGATTCTGAGCCATTTTAACTAACTTATATTTCCTAGTAGATCCTGAGGAGAAATATTTTACTGAGTAATCTTCAGAAGAGAAGACAGCAGTGCCAGGATACCTTACCTATCACCCTGTCTTCCTGATTGTTGAACAGGTGTGGGTAGCAACTCTTCCTAAGTGAAACAATATTTTTTTATTTTATTAAATTTAGTAATATGAACCCCAGTGAGTATAGTGACAATAAATCTTACCAGTAGAGGTCAATGGCTCTTTTCTAGCTTAAAGATCTTTCAGTATAAAACGATCTTTCTGTATACACTATATGAGAGCAATATTTTTCCCAGAGACTAAAAGAGAAGAAATCAATGTTATTTAATAATCCTTTTTCATTTACCTATCTCTTTGAAATTTACTATGTAGTAGGCATTGATGCTTTGTCTAAAATACAAAGATTAATGAACAGTGTTTCATCAAAACAAGCTCACAGGTTAGGGGACATATAACTAAACTAATCATTAGAATATTATTAGTGTTCTGATAAAAAGAAAAATGGAATGCTATGGGAGCATAGAGGAGAGTCATCTACATGAGACTGGGCTGACAAGTGTGAAATAGTAAAGATATGTTCCAAGTGGAATTTTATCTCTGTACATATCCTACTGTCTAATCTAAAATATCTAGTTAATCTAAAGTCCCTATTAAACCCGAGAGTCAACACTGAATGAACTGCAGTGAGTACTTTTTAAAAGGATCTTGTATATAACTTAAGGTAGAAGACCTGTTAATACCAACTTTGTCCACTGACATACTTTCACTTCAGTAATGTCAAAAGCATGTGAATATGTAAATACAATTACATTTCTGTAAAAAAGATGGATTTAAGCCTATGTCTTAAAATATGAAATAAATGTATCTACTTTTACAAAAAGCAAAGTGTAAGTAATAGATGATATCAAGATAGCTGATTGGAGGTGTCCAATGCTCATCTTTCTTTATTAAAAAATGACAAAAACAACAAATACATAACTACATTTCAAGTAAAGTATCCAAGGGAGAACCCTGGAATTCACTAAGAAGCAACACAGTCTTCTGAAGCACAAAAACTCAAGATGGCAGCAAGGAGAGAGAAGTAAAGCACCCAGCCAAGATTGTGGAGAAATGGTAAAGGGGAGCTCTCTAGCAGTGTCCAATACCACTATAGATACCTGCAATCATAGCTACAGAAAAAGACCACATTCCATGCAGGCCCTGAGCCACATAAGATGATCCTTGGAGTCCAACTGGCTGCATTACTCCAGAGAAGAAAGCCATGCAGGGTCCTGCCTACTCTCCAAGACGCAAGCTGCTATGGCATGACTTCATTTTGAGAACAGAGACATTGTTGTGGTGCGTTGTAACCTGGGAGCCCCTGCATCTCCACATTCCTAAGACCCTCCTTTCGATTCACTTTTATTTCACTATGCCCACACCAAAGGTTAGAACGCCATGACCCCAGTTAGATCAGTGGTACAACTGACTGCAGTACTTAAGGCCATACAGACCCCTGCATCCCCAAAAAGAAGTGGTCCAGCACAGCAGGGAGGTCACCTCCGAGACCCAAGTAACTGATATGCACATCCTCTATAATCCAAGGACTGACCACCCAGCACCCACAACTGCCAGTGACTCTGCCTCCACAACCAGAAAATTGTTCTATGTGCCCCCTAGAGCCTGAGGACTGGCCTGCCCAACATCTGCTACCATTAGTGGCCCCACTCCCTTGACCAGTGGAGCCTTCCAGAGCCTAAGAACTGGCTTGCTCAGCAGCTCCATCCCTTAGCAAAGCCACACTGCTGCCTCAACAAACACCCACAGGCTAGGTCACTGGGGCATTTACAGTTACCACTGATATTGATTACAGTTGAAGAAATCATGAGGAGACAAAAAAAGAACAAAAAAAATGAATAAAACCTATGGGACTTAGGGAGTACCATATTCACATTATGAGAGTTCCAAGGAGAAGAGACCAAAACTAAAAAAAAAATATTAAAAAGCATAGTAAACCTATTTAATGACATAATAACTAAAAATTTCCCAAGTCTTGAGAGAGTTAAAAACATCCAGATCCAAGAAGTTCATCAATTCCTCAATAGATTGAACCCAAAAATGTCCCCTCTAAGGCACATTGTAGTCAAATTGTCAAGTCACAGACAAAGAGAGAATTTTAGAAATAGTAACAGAAAAGCCTCAAATCACATATGAGGGAACCCTCATTAGACTGACAGCAGATTTCTCAGCAGAAACCATACATACCAGGAGAGAATGGGATAATATGTTCAAAGTGCTGAAAGAAAAATTACTGAGAGCCAAGAATAGTGCACCCAACAATGCTATCCTTCCGAAACTAAGGAGAAATAGTCTTTTCCAGACAAGCAAAAACATGGAATTTGTCACCACTTGGCCGGCCTTACAAGAAATGCTTAAGAGAGTCTTAGATCTGGAAGCAAAAGGACAATAACTACCATCATGAAAACACATGAAAATATAAAATTCACTGGTAGAGCAGACACAAAACTGAGAAAGAAACCTTGTCACCACAGAAAGTCACAAAACTGCAAAGGTAAGCAATAAGAAAAACTACACAAAGCAAACTAAAAACAATTAATAGAATTATACAAGTCTTAATCTATCAATAAGAAACCTTACAAGTAAACATTACATTTTCCAGTTAGAATATATACACTAGGTCAATGGATTAGATAATCATAACCCAATTGTATGCTTTGTAAATAAAAAATAAAATTGCAAAGCCCCCAACCATCTGGATAGACCCCTCCTCTCATCCAAAGGTTAACAGAGTTAAATCAGGTTAACCAGAGTTAACCTGAAAATCTAGTTCAGGCCATGATGGAAGAAGGGGTTGGACATGCCTCATTATATCCCTCCAGCATTAACATTAACATAGACTTTAAGTCTGATAAGAAATATTTATAATCTATTCTCTCTTAAGCCTGTTACTTGAAGGCTTCCTCTGCGTGATAAAACCTAGGTCTCCATAACGCCCATTAATATCCAGACATTCCCTTCCACTGACAATAACTCAACCAATTGCCAATTAGAAAAATTTAAAATCTATCTATGATCTGGAAGCCCCTGCTTTGAGGTGTCTGACCTACTAGATCAAACTAATGTAAATCTTACATGTATTTACTGATATATTATGTTTCCCTGAAATGTATTAAAGCAAGCTGTATCCTGACCACCTTGGGCACATGCCATCACGACCTCCTGAGGCTATGTCACGAGTGTGTCCTTAACCTTGGCAAAATAAACTTTCTAAATTGACTGAGACCTGTCTAAGATATTTTGAGTTCACAACTTCTTCATACAGGAAATTCACTTCACTTATAAAGACACACAAGTGAAGATATTTCATGGACTAAAACTGAAAGGATCAAAAAAGATATTTCATGCAAAACTAAACCAAAAATGAGCAGCAGTAGCTATAACTGTATCAGATAAAATAAACTTTAAGTCAAACACCATAAAAAGGGACAAAGAAAGTAATTTTATAGCAATAAAGAGATCAATTTGGCAAGAGGATATAACAATTGTAAACATATATGCACCTCAAACTGGAGCACCCAGATATGTGAAGCAAATACTATTAGATCTAAAGGGAGAGGTAAACTCCACTGTAATAGTAGTTGGAAACTTCAACACTCTACTTTCAGCATTGGAAAGAGCATCCAGACAAAATTCACTAAAAGGCATTGGATTCAAACTGTACTATAGACAATATAGAACTAAAACATTTATAGAACATTTCATCCAATTGCTATAGTAAATGCATTCTTCTCATCAGTGCAAAGAACATTTTCTAGGATAGATAACATGTTAGGCCACAAAACAAGTTTCAACAAATTTAAACAAATTGAAATCGCATTGAGTATCTTTTCTGACCACAATGGAATAAACCTAGAAGTCAATAACAAGAGAAACTTTGGAAAGTGTACAAATAAATGGAAATTAAACAAAATACTGATGAGTGACCAATGGGTCAATGAACATATTAAGAAGAAAATTTAAAAAATTATTGAAACAAATAAAAATAGAAATACAGCATGCCAAAACCTATGAGATATGCCAAAGTAGTACTAGAAGGAAAATCTATAGCAATAAACATTTACAACAAAAAGTAGAAAGATACCAAATAAGCAACCTAGTGCTGAATCTCAAGGAACCTGGAGAGCATGAGCAAATCAAACCTCAAATTAGTAGAAGAAGAGGAATAATAAAAATCAGAGCAAAAGTAAACAAAATTGAGACTAAAAATTACAAAATAGAAATGAAACAGAAGTTGTTTTTTTCAAAACAATAAAATCAACAAATCATTAGTTAGAAGAAATAAGAAAAAAAGAGAGAAGACGCAAATAAATCATAAATGAAAAAAGAGACATTACAATGGAAACCATAAAAACACAAAGGCTCATAAAAATCATAGGCTACCATGGACAATTATACATCAACGAATTGGTAAACCTAGTGGAAATGAGTAAGTTCCTGGACACATACAATTTACCAACACTGAACAGGAAGAAACAGAAAACCTGAACAGACTAAGAACATGTAATGAGATTGAATCATTAACAAAAAGTCTTGTGAAAAAGAAAAGCCCAGGATGAAATGGCTTCATTGCTGAATTCTACCAAACTTTTAAGGAAGAACTACTACCAATATTTCTCAAAGTATTTCAAAAAATTAAAGACTTGAGAATGCTTCCAAACTTATTCTACAAGGCCAGCATTACCCTGATATCAAAAGCAGACAAGGACACAACATAAAAAAGAAAACTACAGGCCAATATCCTCAATGAACAGAGATGCAAACATCCTTAACAAGATACTAGTAAGCCAAATCCAATAGCACTTCAAAAACAGTATACACCTGATCAAATGGGATATATCCCAGAGATGCAAGATTGGCTCAACACATGCAAATCAATAAATGTGACATATCACATAAATAGAAGGAAGGACAAAAATTATAAGATCTTCTCAACAGAAGGAGAAAAAGCATTTGCTAAATTTTAATATCCCTTAATGATACAAACTCTTAACAACGTAGGTGTAAAAGAAACATACCTCAAAACAATGAAGTTCATATATGACAAAGCCACAGCTAGCATCATACAGAATGTGGAAAAATTAAAAACTTTTCGTCTACGAAGTAGAAAAAGACAAAGACGATCACTTTCATATCACTTTTATTCAACACAGCAGTGGAAGTCCTAGCTAGAACACATAGGCAAGAAAAACAAATAAAATCCAAATTGTAAAAAACAAAGTCAAATTGTCCCTGTTTGCAGACATGATTTCATATGTAGAAAAACTTAAGGATTTCATCAATAAACTCTTAGAACTGAGAAAAAAAATCAGTAACATTGCAGGGTACAAGATCAACATTCAAAAATCAGTAACATTTCTAGAAACCAATAACAAACGAGTTAAAAAAAATAAAGAAAGCAATCTCATTTATAATAGCTATAAAAAATACCTAGCAATAAATGTAATCAAGGACCAAAAAAACTCTATCATAAAAGCTATAAAACACTGATGAAAGAAATTGATGAGGACCCCAAAATGGAAAAATGTCTTGTATTTATGGATTGTTAAAATGATCATGCCCCACAAGAGATCTGCAGATTCAATGCAATCCTTATTAAAATATCAATAACACGCTTCACAGAAATAAAAAGAATTCTAAAATTCATATGGAAACCACAAAAGACTTTAAATGGCCAGTGGAATCCTGAGCAAAAGAAGAAAGCTGGGGGCATCATACTACCTGACTTCAAAATATTCTAAAAAGCTATAGTAACCTAAACAGCATAGCAGTAGCATAATAAAAGATACATAGACCAATAGAACAGAATAGGGAACACAGAAATAAATCCACATATTAACAGCCAACTGACAGATAAATACTCCAAGAACATGCACTAGGGAAAGAACAGTCTTAATAAATGTTGCTGGAAAAACAAGATATCCAGATGAAGAATGAAACTAGATCCCATCTCTCATTATATATAAAAATTTACTCAAAATGGGTTGAAGACTTACATGTAAGACTAAGAAATGACTAGAAGAAAACATAAACGCTGCATGACATTGGCCCGGGCAAAAACTTTATGAATTTTATAAATAAGATCTCAAAAGTACAGGCAACAAAAGCAAAAACAGATAAATGGATTATACCAACTTAAAAGCTTCTGCACAGCAAAGGTAACAATCACCAGAGTGAAGAGACAATCTGCAGAATGGGAGAAAATATTTGCAAACAATTCATCTGACAGGGACTTAATATTTACAACATAGAAGAAACCCAAACAACTCAAAAGAAAAAAAAATAGATTTCAAAATGGGGACTGATATAAATAAAATTTCTGAAAAGATTCCTATAAATGGCCAAGAAGTATATGAAAAAAATGCTCAACACCACTAATCAGGAAAATGCAAATCAAAAGCAAAATAACGTATCATTTTATCCTAGTTAGACTGGCTATTATATAAAAACAAAAATAACAGATTCTGACAAAGATGGAGAGAACAGGAAACTCTTATGCATTGCTGGTAGAAATGTAAATTAGCATGCTCATTGTGATGAACAGTATGAACTTTCTTCAAGAAACTAAAAGTAGAACTACCATATGATCTAGCAGTCCCACCACTGGGTATATATCTGAAGGAAAGGAAATCAGTATGTCAGAGATATCTGCACTCCCATGTTAATTGCAACACTATTCACAATAGCAAAGACGGAATCAACCTCTGTCCATCAGAAGATGAATGAATAAATAAAATATAGTATATATACATAATGGAGTGCTATTCAATCATTAAAAAGTGAATTCTATCAATGTTGGCAACATGGACAACCCCTGAAGTCTTTATGTTAAGTAAAGTAAGCAAGGCACAGAAAGACAAATAGCAACATGTTTTCATTTAATATTTCTATGGTAAACAAGTCAATCGCAGAAGTAGAGAGTGGAATAGTTGTTACTAGAGGCTGGGAAGGTTAGAGAGGAGAAAGGGTAGGGAGATGTTGGTTAATGAATACAAAATTACAGCTAGATAGGAGGATTCTAGTGCTCTACATCACTGTAGAATGATGACACTCAACAATTATTTATTATATAGTTTCAAATAGCTAAAGAGATGGTTTTGAATCTTCCCAACACAAATAAATGATAATGGTTTGAGGTTATGGATAGTCTAATTACCTTGATTTGATCATTACACATTGTAAACCTATATGGATATATCAATCACACTGTACCCCATAAACATATACAATTATAGCAGGTGTATCAAAAAAGTCATGTTATATCTTAAGTTAAAATGTTCATGACCTTCTGGAACTTGCCTTGCACATAAACCATACAATAATCCAGTAGTTAATATTTTGCCTTTGTGGCTAATATCAAATAGAAACCAAATTCTTATGATAAATGATAATCTACTCCTCACATGAAAGAGTGTAAGGTAAATCCAATTAATATATGTAAACACTAGATGCCCTGTCATTTCTAATTTTGATATAGGCTATTAACACAACAGACAGAATTATGTTCTGTTATATTGAATGGTTTAATCTGAATTTTAATGATTCACCTCCAACCTCTAGCAATAGACATCTGCTTGTAGGTCATCAACAAATATGAAAGATAGCCTCACTATTTTAGTTATAATGAAACAGTGTGTCTAGATAGCCTCACTATTTCAGTTATAATGAAACAGTGTGTCATGTATATAATATACAGAATAACATTAAAGACCAAGTATTGAGCTTTAGGGGATGCCATGTGAGATAGTAAGATAGTAAATTAAAACCTAAAGAAAGGATAATCAGAAAGAAAGAGGAGAAGCAAGAGGGCACAGTATCATCTTAGTTAGAAAAAGTGTATTTTTTAAAAAAAGTTTTATTTTAGGTTCAGGGACAGATGTGCAGGTTTGTTACATAGTTACTCGCATCATGCTGGGTTGTTGTAGAGATTATTTTGTCACTGAAATGCACTACTCAATAGTTTATTTTTATTTTTTATTATACTTTTAAGTTCTAGGGTACATGTGCACAATGTGCAGGTTTGTTACATATGTATACGTGTGCCGTGTTGGTGTGCTGTACCCATTAACTCGTCATTTACATTAGGTATATCTCCTAATGCTATCCCTTCCCCCTCCCCCCACCCCACGACAGGCCCTGGTGTGTGATGTTCCCCACCCTGTGTCCAAGTGTTCTCATTATTCAATTCCCACCTATGAGTGAGAACATGCGGTGTTTGGTTTTCTGTTCTTGCGATAGTTTGCTGAGAATGATGGTTTCCAGCTGCATCCATGTCCCTACAAAGGACACGAACTCATCCTTTTTTATGGCTGCATAGTATTCCATGGTGTATATGTGCCACATTTTCTTAATCCAGTCTATCATTGATGGACATTTGGTTTGGTTCTAAGTCTTTGCTATTGTGAATAGTGCTGCAATAAACATACATGTGCATGAGTCTTTATAGCAGCATGATTTATAATCCTTTGGGTATTTTTTGTGCAATAGTGTCAATAGGATTGGTACCAATTTACCTTTGAATGTCTGGTAGAATTTAGCTCTGAATCCATCTGGTACTGGACATGTTTTTGTTGTTGTTGGTAATTCTTTACTTACTATTTCAGTCTCTCTGCTTATCATTGGTCTGTTCAGGGTATCTAACTCTTCGTGATTTAAGCTAGGAGGGTTGTAGCTTTTCAAGAATGTATTCATCTATTATTGGTTTTCCAGTTTATGTGCATAAAGGTGTTCATAGCAGCCTTGTATGATCTTTTGTATTTCTGTGGTGTCAGTTGTAATATCTCCCATTTCATTTCCTATTGACCTTATTTAGATTTTTCTCTCTTCTTTTCTTAGTTAATCTTGCTAACAATCTATCAATTTTACTTATCTTTTCAAAGAACCAGATTCTTGTTTCATTTATCTTTTGTATTTTTTTGTTCCAATTTCATTTAGTTCTGCTCTGATCTTGATTATTTCCATTCTGCTGCTCGGTATGGATTTGGTTTCTTTTTGTTTCTCTAGTTCCTTAAGGTGTGACTTTAGATTGTCTGTGCTCTTTCAGAGTTTTTGATGTAGGCATTTAGGGCTATGAACTTTCCTTTTAGCACCGTCTTGACTGTGTCCCAGAGGTTTTCTTAGGTTTTGTCATTACTTTCATTCGGTTTGAAGGATTTTTAAATATCCATCTTGATTTTATTTTTAACCCAATGATCATTAAGGAGCAGGTTATTTCATTTCCATGTATTTGCATGGTTTTGGAGATTCCTTTTGGAGTTTATTTCCAGTTTTATTCCACTGTGGTCTGAGAGAGTGCTTGATATAATTTCAGTTTTCTTAAAATTATTGAGAATCATTTTGTGGCCTATCACGTGATCTATCTTGGAGAAAGTTCCATGCGCTGTTGAATAGAATGTTGTTGGATGGAACGCTCTGTATGTATCTGTTAAGTCCATTTGTTCCAGGGTATAGTTTAAATCCATTGTTTCTTTGTTCACTTTCTGTCTTGATGACCTGTCTAGTGCTGTCAGTGGAGTACTGAAGTATTATTGTGTTGCTATCTCATTTCTTAGTTCTATTAGTAATTTTTTAAATAAAATTGGGAGCTCCAGTGTTAGGTGCATATATATTTAGGATTGTGATATTTTCCTGTTGGACAAGGCCTTTTACCATAATATAATGTCCCTCTTTGTCTCTTTTAACCATTATTGCTTTAAAGTTTGTTTTGTCTGATATAAGAATAGCTACCCCTGTCCATTTCCATGAAATGTCTTTTTCCACCCCTTTAATTTAAGTTTACGTGAGTCCTTATGTGTTAGGTGAGTCTGCTGAAGGTAGCAGATAGTTGGTTGGTGAGTTCTTATCCATTCTGAAGTTCTGTATCTTTTAAGTGGAGCATTTAGGCCATTTATATTCAAGGTTAGTATAGAGCTGTATCCAGAGAAACTAAGTTACCATTCCATTCATCATGCTATTTGTTGCCTGTGTACCTTGTTTTTTTGTTTTGTTTCGTTTTATTTTTGCTTTTTAACTTGTATTTTTTTATAGGTCCTGTGTGATTTATGCTTTAAAGAGGCCCTTTCTTGATGTGTTTCCAGGATTTGTTTCAAGTCTTAGAGCCCCTTTTAGCAGTTCTTGTAGTAATGGCTTGGTATGGTGAATTCTCTCATCATTTGTTTGTCTGAAAAAAGACTGTATCTTTTCTTCATGTATGATGCTTAGTTTCTCTGGATACAAATTTCTTGGCTGACAGTTGTTTTGTTTGAGGTGGCTGAAGATAGGGCCCCAATCCCCTCTAGCTTGTAAGGTTTCTGCTGAGAAATCTGCTGTTCATCTGATAGGTTTTCCTTTATAGGTTACCTGGTGCTTTTTTCTCACAGTTCTTAAGATTCTTTCCTTCGTCTTAACTTCAGATTACTTGATGGCAACGTGGCTGAGCGATTATAGTATTTGCGACAAGTTTTCCAGGTGTTCCCTGTGCTTCTTGTGTTTGGATTGCTAGGTCTCTAGCAAGGCTGGGGAAGATTTCCTTGATGAGACCTCCAGATTTGTTTTCCAAACGTTTAGATTTCTCTTCTTCCTCAGGAACACCAATTATTCTTAGGTTTGGTTGTTTAAGATAATCCCAGACTTCTTGGAGGCCTAGTTCATATTTTCTCCTTCTTTTTCTTTGTCCTTGTTGGATTGGGTTAATTCAAAGACCTTTTCTTTGAGCTCTGAATTTCTTTCTTCTATTTGTTCAATCTTATGGGTGAGACTTTCCAGAGCATTTTGCATTTCTATAAGCATGTCCAATGTTTCCTGAAGTTTTGATTGTTTTTTCTTTATGCTCCCTATTTATTTGAATATTTCTCCCTTCACTTCTTGTATCGTGTTTTTTTTTTTGGGGGGGCGGGTTTCGTTGCATTGCACTTCACCTTTCTCTGGTGCTTCCTTGATTAGCTTAATAACTAACCTCCTGAATTCTTTTTTAGGTAAATCGGATTTCTTCCTGGTTTGGATTTACTGCTGGTGAGCTAGTGTGATTTGTTTGGGGAGGTGTTATAGAACCTTGTTTTGTTATATTACCAGAGTTGGTTTTCTGGTTCCTTCTCCTTTGGGTAAGCTTGTCGGAGGGGAGGTCTAGGCCTGAAGGCTGTTGAGATTCTTTTGTCCCACAGTATGTTCCCTTGATGTAGTACTCTCTCCCTTTTCCTATGGATGTGGCTTCCTGAGAGCTGAGCTGCAGTGATTGTTGTCTCTCTTCTTGGTCTAGCCACCCACCAAATTTACCTGGCTCTGTGCTGGTACTGAGGGTTGGTTGTCTGCATAGCAGAGTCCTGTGATGTGAACCATCCTTGGGTCTCTCAGCCCTGGATACCAGCACCTGTTCTGGTGGAGGTAGCAGGGAGGTGAAATAGACTCTGCGAGGGTTCTTAGCTTAGGTGGTTTAATATTCTGTTTTTGTGCTGGCTGGCCTCCTGCCAGGGGGTGCTGCTTACCGTAGAGCATCAGCTGTGGCAGTATGGGGAGGAAACGGTGGTGGGCGGGGCCCTAGAACTCCCAAGAGCATATACCCCTTGTCTTCAGCTACCAGGGTGGGTAGGGAAGGCCCATCAGGTGGGGGCAGGGGTAGGTGTGTTTAAGCTTAGACTGTCTTTGGACAGTCTTGCTGGGGCTGCTGTGGAGGATGGGGGTGAGGTTCCCGAGTCACTGGAATTGTGTACCGAGGAGAATTATGGCTGCCTCTGCTGAGTCATGCAGGTTGTCAGGGAAGTGGGGGAAAACTGGCAGTTACAGGCCTCACCTGTCCCCCACACAATCTGAAAGGCTGGTCTGACCTGCACGGTGCCCTCTCTAACAGCACTGAGTGTGTTTCTAGGCCGTGGGTGAGCAGGGCTTGAGAACTTGCCCCAGGATACCCACCTCCGCTGTGAAAGAAAAGGGCTTTGATTCTTCCCCTGCCCATGGAATCTGCATATCGGATTCATGGCCTCTGCCGAGTTCTGGCCGGGAGGCTTCTCGATCAGTTCAAATTGTTATAAAATTCAGCTGGAGATCTCCTTCTCCTGTGGCCTTTTCCCAGTGCTTCTGGCCGCCCTCCTGAAGGTCCTCTGTGAGGTCAGGCAAAAGCGGCTTGGTAAGGGACCCAGCGAGCTTCCGGGGTTTTCCTGCTGCCTCCTCTACCCCTGTGTTATGCTGGGCTCTCCAAATTGACTGAGCTCCAGGTAAGGTCAAAATCTTCTCTTGTAATCTAGGCCTTCAGCTTCCTGGACAATCTCCCTTTCCCACTTCCACAGTTTGGGCATCACAGTATTTGGGGTGTCTGCCGGGTCCTGCAGGAGCCATCCACTTCCTTCAGGGGGTCTGCGGATCTTCTCAGGTTTCCTGATTTATTCCTTCAGTCGTTCTAGAGCAAAAATTCATGATGGGAGCCTCCACATGCTGCTCTGTCCGTCCAAGTCGGAGCTGCAATCTAGTCCTGGCTCCTGTCTGCCATTATCCCTTTGATATTTTGTTTTCTGTTCCTGTGTTAGTTTCCTAATAATGGTCTCCAGCTTTACCCATGTTGCTGCAAAGGACATGATCTCATTCTTTTGTATGGCTGCATAGTATTCCATGGTGTATTTTTTGTACCACATTTATTTTATCCAATCTGCCATTGATGGACACTTAGGTTGATTCCATTTTTTTTTTTTTTTTTTTTTGCTATTGTGAATAGTGGTGCAATGAACGTATGCATACATGTGTCTTTATAACGGAACAATTTATATTTCTTTGGGTATATATCCAGTAATGGGATTGCTGGGTCAAATGGTATTTCTATTTTTAGGTCCTTGAGGAATTGCCACACGGTCTTTCACAATGGTTGAACTACTTTACACTCCCACCAACAGTGTATAAGTGCTCCTTTTTCTCTGCAACCTCACCAGCATCTGTTATTTTTTTACTTTTTATTAATAGCCATTCTGACTGGTGTTACTGGGTCGCTCATGGTGGTTTTGATTTGCGTTTCTGTAATGACCAGTGATGTTGAGTTTTTTTTGGTATCACTGTTGGCCACATGTATGTCTTCTTCTGAAAGGTTCATGACCTTTGTCCGCTTTTTAATGTTTTTTTTTTTCTTGTGAAGTATTTTAGGTTTCTTATTGATGCTTAATATTAGACCTTCGTCAGATGCATGGTTTGCAAAAATTTTCTTCCATTCTGTAGATTGTCTGTTCAGTCTGTTGGTAGTTTCTTTTGTTGTGTGGAAGTTCTTAAGTTTAATTAGGCTCCATTTGTCAGTTTTTGCTTTTGTTGCAATTGTTTTGAGGTCTTCATCATAAAATATTTGCCTATTTATCTGTCCTGAATCATATTGCCTAGGTTGTCTTCCAGGATTTTTATAGTTTTGGGTTTTACATTTAAGTCTTCAATCCATCTTGGGTTGATTTTTTTATGTGGCATAAGGAAGGGGTCCAATTTCAATTTTCTGCATATGACTAGCCAGTTATCCCAACACAATTTATTGAATAGGGAGTCCTTTCCTCATTGCTCGTTTTTGTCAGCTTTGTCAAAGATCAGATCGCTGTAGGTGTGCAGCCTTATTTCTCGGCTCTCCACTCTGTTCCATTGTTCTATGTGTCTGTGTTTGTACTAGTACCATGCTGTTTTGGTTACTGTAGCCCTGTAGTGTAGCTTGAAGTTTACTAGCATGATGCTTTCTGCTTTTTTTTTTTTTTTTGCTTAGGATTGCCTGGGCTATTCTGACTCTTTTTTTTAAACTTTATATGAACTTTTAAATAGTTTATTTTTCTAGTTCTGTGAAGAATGTCATTGGTGGTTTGACAGGAATAGCATTAAATCTGTAAATTGCTTTGATAAGTATGGCCAGTTTAATGATATTGGTTCTTTCTATCCATGAACATTGAATGTTTTTCCATTTGTTTGTATCATCTCCGATTTCTTTGAGCAGTGTGTTGAAGTTCTACTTGTAGAGATCTTTCCTCTCCATGGTTAGCTGTATTCCTGGGTATTTTATCCTTTTTTTTTTAGCAATTGTGAATGGGACTGCCCTCCTGATTTGACTTTCATCTTGGCTGTTGTTGGTTTATAACAATACTAGTGATTTCTGCACATTAATTTTTTATCCTGAAACTTTGCAAAGTTGTTTTTTTTTTTTTTTTTTTTTTTTTTTTTTAATTAGCTTGGGGAGCTTTTGTGCTTAAACTATGGGGTTTTCTAGATATAGAATCATGTCATCTGCAAACAGGGATAGTTTGACTTCCTGTCTTCCTACTTGGATGCCCTTTATTCTTTCTCTTGCCTGATTGCTCTGGTCAGGACTTACAATAATATGTTGAATAGGAGTTGTGAAAGAGGACATTCTTGTTATGCTGATTTTCAAGCAGAATGCTTCCAGCTTTTGCCCATTCAGTATGATGTTGGCTGTCAGTTTGTTATAGACGGCTCTTATTATTTTGAGGTATATTTCTTCGATACCCAGTTTATTGAGGGTTTTTAACATGAAAGGAAGTTGAATTTTATCAAAAGTCTTTTCTGCATCTACTGAGAGACAATCACAGTTTTTATCTTTAATTCTGTTTATGTGGTTAATCATATTTACTGATTTGTTTATGTTGAACAAATCTTGCATTCCAGGGATAAAGCCTACTTGATTGTGGTGGATTAGCTTTTTGATGTGCAGTTTGCGAATATTTTATTGAGGATTTTTGCATCGATATTCATCAAGGATATTGGCCTTTTTTGTTGTGTCTCTGCCACATTTTGGTGTTAGAATAATACTGGCCTCATATCCCTTCTCAATTTTCTGAAATAGTTTTGGTAGAAATGTTAACCAGCTATTTGTACAACTGGTGCAGTTCTGCTGTGAATCTGTCTGGTCCTGATAGGCTATTTATTACTTATTCAGTTTTGGAGCTTGTTAATTGTCTATTCAGGGAATCAATTTCTTTTTGGTTCTGTCTTGGGAAGGTATATGTGTCCAGGAATTTATCCATCTCTTCTAGGTTTTCTAGATTGTGTGCACAGAGGTGTTCATAGTAGCCTCTAATGGTTGTTTGTATTTCTGTGTGGTCAGTGGTAACATCCCCTTTGCCATTTCTAATTCTGTTTATTTGGATCTTCTCTCTTTTCTTCTTTATTAGTCTAGCAGTGGCCTATCTTGTTATTTTTTTTTAGAAAACAAACTCCTAGATTTGTGGATCTTTTGAGTGTTTTTTCGTGTCTTGATCTCTTTCGATTAAGCTCTGATTTTGTTTTTTTCTTGTCTTCTGCTAGCTTTTTGGTTTGCTTTTACTTCTCTAGTTCTTTCAGTTGTGATCTTAAGTTGTTAATTTGAGATTATTCTAACTTTTTTGATGTAGGCATTTAGTGCTATAAATTTCCATCTTAATATTGCCTTAGCTGTGTCCCAGAGATTCTGGTATGTTGTATCTTTGTTCTCATTAGTTTCAAAGAACTTGATTTCTGCCTTAATTTCATTATTTACTCAAAAGTCACTGAGGAGCAGGTTGTTTAATTTCCATGTATTTGGATGGTCTTAAGCAATTTTTAAAGTATTGATTTCTATTTTTATTGCTCTGCAGTCCAAGCGTGTGTTTAGCATGATTTCTGTTCCTTTGAATTTGCTGAGGATTGTTTTATGTCTGATTGTGTGTTTAATTTTAGAGTATGGGCCATGTAGTGATGGGAAGAATTTATATTCTGTTGTTTTTAGGTGCAGGTAAGATTCA
The DNA here is from genome assembly GCF_003255815.1 of Theropithecus gelada. NCBI lineage: Eukaryota > Metazoa > Chordata > Mammalia > Primates > Cercopithecidae > Theropithecus > Theropithecus gelada. The sequence continues at coordinate 12,015,461 of NC_037669.1, read as the reverse complement.
TTTGGTCCAATGTTGAGTTTAGGTTTAAAATATCTCTGTTAATTTTCTGCCTCAATGATCTGTCTAACACTGTCAGTGAAGTGTTGAAGTCTCCCAATATTATTGTGCGGGAGTCTAAGTCTCTTTGTAGATCTCTAAGAACTTGCTTTAGGAATCTAGGTGCTTCTGTGTTGGGTGCATATATATTTATGATAGTTAAGTCTCCTTGTTGAATTGAATCCTTTACTATTATGTAATGCCCTCCTTTGTCTTTTTTGATCTTTGTTGGTTTCAAGTCTGAAAAAAAATGATGGTTAGATGCCACAAAATAGGTGGCAATGTCTTAACCATGTATGTCTTGTCATGCCCGAGGGGCTCTTCCATCCTTGTCAAGGAGTGTGGTAACCTTTTCTCCTTTCATACAACACAGGAAAAGTTTCAAGTTGTAATTGGTGCCAAATAATTTGGGATAAAAAGCTTCCTTAAATTTATCAAGAAAAGAGAGAATGTATACTTAGGAGAGTAATATCAATAGGTATATGAAGAATAAGAAGGGATATGTTTAGATATTTAAACAGCTAAAAGAATATATAATATAGAAAATTATTATAGATAACATAGGATACAATTTTGGCAGGAAGTATGGTACAGATTGTAGTTAGTCTGTATTAAGAATAGATTCATCTCTTAATCAGTTAATATGTATTAATCAAATAATAAGAAGAATAAAAGACCATGGAGTATGCGTAAAGAAAGCTGGATAGTATACTCTTTTGTCATTTTCCTTTTTCTCTCGCTGAAGACCTTCATGCCAGTGTAATGGTTGGAGCATCAGCAGTTCTTAGACCAACTGAGAGACCTTGAAAATAAAGTCATGAATGGAGGACTCTAGCAGAAAGGTAGGAGCCTGGATTCCTGAAGACATTGTGGCGCTGTTAGTTTAGACCTAGGTTTGAAGCTTAGCTTCTTTACATAAAATAAAAAATAAACTTCTATCATGGTTTAGAAAATCTTATTTTTTATTTCTGTTTTATGCAGCTGAACTTATTCTTTCTGATAAAACTGATTTTGCATCTCCAAGCCTCTTGAATTTTACAAAGTGTTTGTCACTAGTAGGCTTCCAAAGGGAAAGAGAATGGGAAACTGATTTGATGCACTGTCTTTTCAATGCTTTTATTTTAAGCAGAGGAAGCATATCGTGAGCACTTAATGAGTTGACTTTTTTGACCGTTAATGGAAGTATGTGTGGTCATGAAGAAAGATTTTGTAATTAGATACTGACCAGAGGTATACTGAAGCACATTGGCTAGGTTACACTGTAAACCACCAGCATTTCAGTAGCTTAAAGCAATACAACTTATTTCTTGCTCACTATACATGTTCAGCATGATTTGACTGCGGATTCTTTTCCATATAGTCACTCCACACCCTATACTATCTCCTTTGCACAGCAGGGGAAGAATGGGCTAAAGAGTTGGGCACTAGTATTTACCACTGGTGACTCACATGTTCCCTCACATCTCATTTGCTAGAATTAGTTACATGACCATGACTAACTCCAAGAAAGGAAGCAGTATAGGCTTCCTCATACACAGAAGTAGGAAAGAGCTGGATATTTAAGAACATTAATTATATCTACTACTCTACTAAAACATAAAATAACCTGTGCAAACACTTTCAATGCACAAATACATTTTTATCTTTTGTTAAATTAATTTCTTTAGAAAGGTTTTCCTCTAAAAAAGAACAAAATAAACCATTGCCAGATGAGAATTTCTACAAGATTAATCTCTCTTCGGCAGGTGAAAGACACTTTAACTGAGAAATAACAAGTCTCTTTGTTTAAGAAACAGATGAGCACTAAATCTTAAAGATTAACAAACACCCACACAAGTTTATTCATCCATTCATTTTGTAGACACTGATTGAGCATCTGCTAAGTGCGGTTCTGATGAAACCTATTGAAGTTAGAACGCAGGGTGCCAGATTTAAAAAGGGGAAATGGACATGACTCTAAATATTTCTAAAATTCTTTCTCTAAATAGAATTTTATTCAAAATACAGAAACTACATTATAATCTCCAAATACATTTACGTTACCAGATAGTTCTTGGAAACTAATTATATTACTATGATTAAAAATACCACAGTGACATTCATCCCAACTGGGAAACGTTTAACAGAATATATTTAAGAAAACACGTCAGAATCTCTGGGAATAAGGTACTGAGAAGACTTTCCTGACCAGCTGACTCTAGCTAGCTGCACACACATTTCATAATAATAACTTAGCAATATGGTTATTTTCCACAAAATAGAAAATTCACTGGTTTTTAATTTAAGAGATATCAATCTACTTCTTTTGTTTTCTTACGTGGTATTTATTGAACTGTTCTACATAAAGTGTCACTGTATCAGAATCTCCTATGACAGATTAATAGCAACATAAGGCAATATTTCAAATATCAAATTGAATAAAATCTCTGATGGGAAACTTCTCAATAGATAGGTTGCCAATTATACTTTTATGTTCTATATGTGTTGGTATAACGCTTCTGGAAAGATTTGAAAAAGTATTTCTCCAAATCCGGATTATTTTCTTAGGATAGATGACTTGAAATGGCAATATGAGTTCAAATTTATAAGAACATAAATTTAAAAGAATAAATTCAACACATACTTTCAAACTGTTTCCAGACAGAAACTTATACTAATTTGTACTCCAACGTATAAGCACTCTACTGATGGCTCGCTCTTTTGGTTAAAAACTTTATCAAAAATTATTCTTTCTTTGCTATTCCATTGCTTTCATCTTGAGAAGGTACTTCTCTATTCAGAAACCTTGTTATTACTTACCTATATTTAATTCTAGTATTATGATTTTGTTTTACTCTATTGCCTCCAATCTATTTAAGTAATATTTACTTTATTTCTTTAAACTGTAGGTTCTTGAGAGCAACGATTTTCCTGTATACCTTTTAAACAAGAGTCTGTCTCATGGTGGATATGGTGTGAATATTTCTAGGATAAATGGGGACTATGATGGCTTTTACCTTTTGAACATCTCATGAATTTTCTATGCCTGAACATGATTTTTCAAATCAATTTTGTTTTAGACAAAACAACATTTTAATTTTTTAATTATGAAAACATAGCTATGTTGATTTCATATTTTTTTGTGTGTTTAAACATATAACCAACAAAGGACTAATATCCAGAATCCACAAGGAACTCAAAAAAATCAGCAAGAAAAAAACAAACAATCCCATCAAAAAGTGGGCTAAGGACGTGAATAGACAATTCTCAAAAGAAGATATACAAATGGCCAAAGAACATGAAAAAACACTCGACATCACTAATTATCAGGGAAATACAAATCAAAACCACAATGCAATACCACCTTACTTTTGCAAGAATGACCAATTAAAAAAAAAAAAAAAAAAGATGTTGGCATAGATGTGGTAAAAAGGAAACACTTTTCATGTTGGTGGATATAAACTAGTACAACCACTATGAAAAACAGTGTGGAGATTCCTTAAAGACCCCAAAATAGGACTACCATTTGACCCAGCAATCCCACTCATAGGTATCTACCCAGAGGAAAAAAAGTCATTATATAAAAAAGATACTTGCACACACATGTTTATAGCGGCACAACTGGCAATTGCAAAAATATGGAAGCAGCCTAAATGCCCATCAGTCAACAAGTGGCTAAAGAAATTGTGGTATATATATACACCATGGAATACTACTCAGCCATAAGAAGTAACAAAATAATAGCATTTGCAGCAACCTGGATGGAACTGGAGACCATTAGTCTAAGTGAAGTAACTCAGGAATCAAAAACCAAACATCATATGTTCTCACTTACAAGTGGGAGCTAAGCTATGAGGATGCAAAGGCATAAGAATGATACAATGGACTTTGGAGACCTGGGGGAATGGGTGAGAGGGGGGTGAGGAATAAAAGGCTATACATTGGGTACAGTGTACCTGCTTGGTTGATGGGTGCACCGAAATACCAGAAATCACCACTAAAGAATTTATTCATGTAACCGAATACCACCTGTTCCCAAAAGCCTATTGAAATAAAGAAAAAGAAAGAAAAAAGTCAAAAGAATTCTTCATTAATTATAGTTCAGTTTGGTAGGCAGCATTATTTATCAGGAGACTGTCAACAAGAAAAGATTTTTATTTCAAAATTGAATGTGAGAAAACACTATAAAATTATTCTCTTTCTTTGCTCTATAGGAATTATGGAAATATTTATCATAATAATCATATAATGACTTGTTCAATCATATTATTTCTAGTTTCCTGAAAGTGCTTGTTTTTTTACAATGCATACAGTTTCAATACAGATAAAGAAGGGCAGGCAAGTTTCACATAAGGCCTTATACATAAAAAACTTCAATTAAAGTTAGTTTCAGAAGACCAAATTTCAAAAGTTACTCTACAGCCTTAACCTTTGGTATTTTTACCCTGAATTATATATTGGAATGCTTTTTTTTTCCCACGTGACAATTCAGCATTTTATGTTCTTTTTTCTTTTACTGTAAAATAAAGCACAACACAATAATGTATAGTTCAATTAATCCTTATAAGGTGAATGTTCTTGTAACAATCATCCAGGTCAAGAAATTGAACCTCGCCAGCCATCCCAAAGTCCTCCTTTTTTCCTGATCCCAGTTGCCTTCATTTTGCCTCCAACAGGAATCATTGTCTTGACTTAAATCCATATCATATCTCTGTGTTTCCTTGCAGTTATCACCCAAATGTGCATTCATAGGCACCACATTTTAGTCTTCAAACATTCTACTTCAAAGCTTTAAAAAATGCTGTCTTTGCACCAATTTCTCCGAAGAAAGATTAGAATGATAGTTTCCATTTATTACTATTATTTATTTTTTGCTAAATAAAGTCTTTAGAAAAGGTTACACCTTTGAGTTCTCCTTGAATGGAATTTACATTGCTCTCACAGTCACACAAAACAGAGACAAATTGTAATAACATTCTTTAGAAGAAATTCATTTCAAAAAATATGTTTCAGTGACAGTCAGTATTGTCAAAGGGGGCATCCCAACTTTCTACAATTGGTTATGATAGCAATTATGTCTTTGTGTAGACTGCACAAAGTTTCTGTTACTACTAACCAACCTATATATTCATGAAAAAGAAAATGTACATGTTTTAAAAATTAAGGAGCAATGAAAATGTCAGTGAAAAAAGTCAGGTTTTGAGTAGAGAATTTGGTTGAGTCTAAGCCAACAATTAATGTAAATGGCACCAATTTCCTTTTCTTGGTGATTTTTTTTAGACAATTTTTTTTTTTTTTTTTGAGAGGGAGTCTCACTCTGTTGCCCAGGCTGGAGTGCAGTGGCCGGATCTCAGCTCACTGCAAGCTCCGCCTCCCGGGTTTACGCCATTCTCCTGCCTCTGCCTCCCGAGTAGCTGGGACTACAGGCGCCCGCCACCTCGCCCGGCTAGTTTTTTTTGTATTTTTTAGTAGAGATGGGGTTTCACCGTGTTAGCCAGGATGGTCTCAATCTCCTGACCTCGTGATCCGCCTGTCTCGGCCTCCCAAAGTGCTGGGATTACAGGCTTGAGCCACCGCGCCCGGCCACAATTTTTTTTTTTTGAGGGGGGTTCTCACTCTGTTGCCCAAGCTAGAGTGGCACTGGCGTGATCATAGCTCACTGCAGCCTTGAACTCCTGGGCTCAAGAAATCCTCCAGCTTCAGCCTTCTGAGTAGCTAGGACTACAGACATATACCACCAAGTTCAACTAATTTTTAATTTTTTTTTAAGAGATGGGGTTTTGCTATGTTGCTCAGGCTGGTTTCAAACTCCTGGCCTCAAGCTATCCTCCCACCTCAGCCTCCCAAGTAGCTGGAGTAATAGGTGTGAGCCATCATACCAGGCCTGGACAAACACTTTTATTAAAACAAAACTATATTGAAGAATACATAATTCGTCACTGCACAGCTTTTATGAATTTTTATGAAGGAAAAATATTATAAGCCACCCCTCAGATCAGGCTGTAGGACACTATAAGCAGTCAAAATAATAAGTATCCCTATGTGTCCTCCAAAACATTATCACTCCAGCCTCCACAAAATGTAACCACTATACTAAGTTCCATCAATCTAGATTAGCTTACTGGTATTTGAAACATGGAATAATGTGGTATAATGTGTATGCATTCTATTGCATTTGGCTTCCTTTGCTCAACATTGTGATAGTGAGTTTCATATTGTTGCATGCAATAGTAGTGCTGCTTCTTGCTGTGCAGTATTGTATGGTATGACTATACCACAGTTCATTTATTCGTTTTATTACTGATGGACACTTCGGTTGTTTTCAGTTTTTGCTTCATTAAAAATAATGCTGCTAGGAGCCTTCTACTTTTCTTTGGGAGAATATATATATATGTACACATTTCTGTTGAGTAAATAGAAAGCAATGAAATTGCTTAATGAAAGAGTATTGAGTGTCCCAATTAGCAGATACTGCTAAACAGTTTTCCAACAAAAAAAACTTTAAGTGACTTACCTGGGTTCACTCAGCCAGGAAGCAGTGAACAGAGATTCAGAATCTGCATTGTATCCACCATGCCATGCATTGAATAGCTGGAGTGGATGCCTTTTTCCTGGTGGTACGTTTTTGCCTCCTGGTATTCTTGCTAATTGCCAGTCCACACTTCTCATCTCTTTTCTCTCTTTCTCTCTCTCTCTTTTTTTTTTTAAATTACACTTTATGTTCTAGGGTACATGTGCACAAGGTGCAGGTTTGTTACATAGGTATACATGTGCCATGTTGGTGTGCTACACCCATTAACTCATCATTTACATTAGGTATATCTCCTAATGCTATCCCTCCCCACTACCCCGACCCCACAACAGGCCCTGGTGTGTGATGTTCCCCTTCCTGTGTCCAAGTGTTCTCATTGTTCAGTTCCCACCTATGAGTGAGAACATGCGGTGTTTGGTTTTCTGTTCTTGCAATAGTTTGCTGAGAATGATGGCTTCCAGCTGCATCCATGTCCCTACAAAGGATATGAACTCATTCTTTTTTATGGCTGCATAGTATTCCATGATGTATATGTGCCACATTTTCTTAATCCACTCTGTCATTGATGGACATTTGCGTTCGTTCCAAGTGTTTGCTATTGTGAATAGTGCTGCAATAAACATACATGTGCATGTGTCTTTATAGCAGCATGCCTTATAATCCTTTGGGTATATACAGAGTAATGGGATGGCTAGCTGGGTCAAATGGTATTTCTAGTTCTAGATCCTTGAGGAATCGCCACACTGTCTTCCACAATAGTTGAACTAGTTTACCCTTCCACCAACAGTGTAAAAGTGTTCCTATTTCTCCACATCCTCTCCAGCACCTGTTGTTTTCTGACTTTTTAATGATTGCCATTCTAACTGGTGTGAGATGGTATCTCCTTGTGGTTTTGATTTGCATTTCTCTGATGGCGAGTGATGATGAGCATTTTTTCATGTGTCTGTTGGCTGCATAAATGTCTTCTTTTGAGAAGTGTCTGTTCATATCCTTTGCCCACTTTTTGATGGGGTTTTTTTTTCTTGTAAATTTGTTTGAATTCTTTGTAGGTGCTGGATATTAGCCCTTTGTCAGATGAGTAGATTGAAAAAATTTTCTCCCATTCTGTAGGTTGCCTGTTCACTCTGATGGTAGTTTCTTTTGCTGTGCAGAAGCTCTTTAGTTTAATTAGATCCCATTTGTTAATTTTGGCTTTTGTTGCCATTGCTTTTGGTGTTTTAGACATGAAGTCCTTGCCCATGCCTATGTCCTGAATGATATTGCCTAGGTTTTCTTCTAGGGTTTTTATGGTTTTAGGTCTAACATTTAAGTCTCTAATCCATCTTGAATGGATTTTTGTATAAGGTGAAAGGAAGGGATCCAGTTTTAGCTTTCTACATATGGCTAGCCAGTTTTCCCAGCACCATTTATTAAATAGGGAATCCTTTCCCCATTTCTTGTTTTTGTCAGGTTTGTCAAAGATCAGATGGTTGTAGATGTGTGGTATTACTTCTGAGGGCTCTCTTCTGTTCCACTGGTCTATATATTTGTTTTGGTACCAGCACCATGATATTTTGGTTACTGTAGCCCTATAGTATAGTTTGAAGTCAGGTAGCGTGATGCCTCCAGCTTTGTTCTTTTGGCTTAGGATTGTCTTGGCAATGCAAACTCTTTTGTGGTTCCATATGAACTTTAGTTTTTTTCCAAATCTGTGAAGAAAGTCATTGGTAGCTTAATGGGGGATTGCACTGAATCTATAAATTACCTTGGGCAGTATGGCCATTTTCACAGTATTGATTCTTCCTATTCATGACCATGGAATGTTCTTCCATTTATTTGTGTCCTCTTCTATTTCGTTGAGCAGTGGTTTTTAGTTCTCCTTGAAGAGGTCCTTCACATCCCTTGGAAGTTGGATTCCCAGGTATTTTATTCTCTCTGGAGCAATTGTGAATGGGAGTTCATTCATGATTTGACTCTCTGTTTGTCTGTTATTGGTGTATAAGACTGCTAGTGATTTTTTCACATTGATTTTGTATCCTGAGACTTTGATGAAGTTGCTTATCAGCTTAAGGAGATTTTGGGCTGAGATGATGGGGTTTTCTAAATATACAATCATGTCATCTGCAAACAGGGACAATTTGACTTCTTCTTTTCCTAATTGAGTACACTTTATTTCTTTCTCTTGCCTGATTGCCCTGGCCAGAACTTCCAACACAATGTTGAATAGGAGTGGTGAGAGAGGGTATCCCAGTCTTGTGCCAGTTTTCAAGGGGAATGCTTCCAGTTTTTGCCCATTCAGTATGATATTGGCTGTGAGTTTGTCATGAATAGCTCTTATTATTTTGAGATATGGTCCAACAATACCGAATTTATTGAGAGTGTTTAGCATGAAGGGGTGTTGAATTCTGTCGAAGGCCTTTTCTGCATGTGGTTTTTGTCTTTAGTTCTGTTTATATGCTGAATTACATTTATTGTTTTGCATATGTTGAACCATCCTTGGATCCCAGGGATGAAGCCCACTTGATTGTGGTGGATAAGCTTTTTGATGTGCTGCTGGATTCGGTTTGCCAGTATTTTATTGAGGATTTTTGCATCGATATTCCTCAGGGATATTGGTCTAAAATTCTCTTTTTTTGTTGTGTCTCTGCTAGGCTTTGGTATCAGGATGATGTTGGCCTCATAAAATGAGTTAGGGAGGATTCCCTCTTTTTCTATTGATTGGAATAATTTCAGAAGGAATGGTACCAGCTCCTCCTTGTACCTCTGGTAGAATTCGGCTGTGAATCCGACTGGTCCTAGACTTTTTTTGGTTGGTAGGCTGTTAATTATTGCCTCAATTTCGGAGCCTGTTATTGGTCTATTCAGGGATTCAACTTCTTCCTGGTTTAGTCTTGGGAGATTGTATGTGTCTGGGAATTTATCCATTTCTTCTAGGTTTTCTAGTTTATTTGCGTAGAGGTGTTTATAGTATTCTCTGATGGTAGTTTGTATTCTTTGATGGGGTCAGTGGTGATATCCCCTTTATCATTTTTTATTGCATCTATTTGAGTCTTCTCTCTTTTCTTCTTTATTAGTCTTGTTAGCGGTCTATCAATTTTTTTGATCTTTTCAAAAAACCAGCTCCTGGATTTATTGATTTTTTTGAAGGGTTTTTTGTGTCTCTATCTCCTTCAGTTCTGCTCTGATCTTAGTTGTTTCTTGCCCTCTGCTAGCTTTTGAATGTGTTTGCTCTTGCTTCTCTAGTTCTTTTAATTGTGATGTTAGGGTGTCAGTTTTACATCTTTCCTGCTTTCTCTTGTTGTCATTTAGTGCTATAAATTTCCCCCTACACACTGCTTTAAATGTGTCCCAGAGATTCTGGTATGTTGTACCTTTGTTCTTATTGGTTTCAAAGAACATCTTTATTTCCGCCTTCATTTTGTTATGTACCCAGTAGTCATTCAGGAGCAGGTTGTTCAGTTTTCATGTAGTTGAGCAGTTTTTATTGAGTTTCTTAATCCTGAGTTCTAGTTTGATTGCACTGTGGTCTGACAGACAGTTTGTTACAATTTCTGTTCTTTTACATTTGCTGAAGAGTGCTTTACTTCCAACTTTGTGGTTAATTTTGGAAAAAGTGCCATGTGGTGCTGAGAAGAATGTATATTCTGTTGATTTCAGGTGGAGAGTTCTTTAGATGTCTATTAGGTCCATTTGGTGCAGAGCTGAGTTCAAGTTCTGGATATCCTTGTTAACTTTCTGTCTCGTTGATCTGTCTAATGTTGACAGTGGGGTGCTAAAGGCTCCCATTATTATTGTGTGGGAGTCTATGTCTCTTTGTAAGTCTCTAAGGACTTGCTTTATGAATCTGGGTGCTCCTGTATTAGGTGCATATATTTTTAGGATAGTTAGTTCTTGTTGAATTGATCCCTTTACCATTATGTAATGGCTTTCTTTGTCTCTTTGATCTTTGTTGGTTTAAAGTCTGTTTTATCAGAAACTAGGATTGCAACCCCTACCTTTTTTTGTTTTCCATTTGCTTGGTAGATCTTCCTCCATCCCTTTATTATGAGCCTATGTGTGTCTCTGCACGTGAGATGGGTCTCCTGAATATGGCACACTGATGGTTCTTGACTGTTTCTCCATTTTGCCAGTTTATGTCTTTTAATTGGAGAATTTAGCCCATTTACATTTAAGGTTAATACTGTTATGTGTGAACTTGATCATGTCATTATGATGTTAGCTGGTTATTTTGCTCATTAGTTGATGTGGTTTCTTCCTAGCATCAATGGTCTTTACATTTTGGCATGTTTTTGCAGTGGCTGGTGCTGGTTGTTCCTTTCCATGTTTAATGCTTCCTTTAGGATCTCTTGTAGGGCAGGCCTGGTGGTGACAAAATCAGCATTTGCTTGTCTGTAAAGGATTTTATTCCTCCTTCACTTATGAAATTTTGTTTGGCTGGATATGACATTCTCGTTTGAAACTTCTTTGCCTTAAGAATGTTGAGTATTGACCCCCACTCTCTTCTGGCTTGTAGAGTTTCTGCTGAGAGATCTGCTGTTAGTCTGATGGGCTTCCTTTGTGGGTAACCCGACCTTTCTCTCTGGCTGCCCTTAAGATTTTTTCCTTCATTTCAACTTTGGTGAATCTGACAATTATGTGTCTTGGAGTTGCTCTTCTCGAGGAGTATCTTTGTGGTATTCTCTGTATTTCCTGAATTTGAATGTTGTCCTGCCTTGCTAGGTTGGGGAAGTTCTCCTGGATAATATCCTGCAGAGTGTTTTCCAACTTGGTTCCATTCTTCCCGTCAGTTTCAGGTACACCAATCAGACGTAGGTTTGGTCTTTTCACGTAGTCCCATATTTCTTGGAGGCTCTGTTCATTTCTTTTTACTCTTTTTTCTCTAATCTCTTCTTCTCACTTCATTTCATTAATTTGTTCTTCAATCACTGATACCCTTTCTCCCAGTTGATCGAGTCAGTTACTGAAGCTTGTGCATTTGTCACATAGTTCTCGTTTCATGGTTTTCATCTCTGTCAGGTCATTTAAGGACTTCTCTACATTGGTTATTCTAGTTAGCCATTTGTCAAATCTTTTTTCAAGGTTTTTAGTTTCTTTGTGCTGGGTTTGTAATTCCTCCTTTAGCTCAGAGAAATTTGATTGTCTGAAGCCTTCTCTCAACTTGTCAAAGTCATTCTCTATCCAGCTTTGTTCCGTTGCTGGTGAGGAGCTGCATTCCTTTGGAGTAGGAGAGTTACTCTGATTTTTAGAATTTTCAGCTTTTCTGCTCTGGTTTCTTCCCATCTTCGTGGTTTTATCTACCTTTGGTCTTTGATGATGGTCTCGTACAGATGGGGTTTTGGTGTGGATGTCCTTTCTGTTTGTTGTTTTTCCTTCTAACAGTCAGGACCCTCAGCTGCAGGTCTGTTGGAGTTTGCTTGAGGTCCACTCCAGACCCTGTTTGCCTGGGTATCAGCAGCAGAGGCTGCAGAAGAGTGAATATTGCTGAACAGCAAATATTGCTGTCTGATCATTCCTCTGGAAGGTTTGTCTCAGAGGTGTACCCGGCCATGTGAGGTGTGAGGTGTCAGTCTGCACCTAGTGGGGGATGTCTCCCATTTAGGCTACTCAGGGGTCAGGGACCCACTTGAGCAGGCAGTCTGTCCATTCTCAGATCTCAACCTCCATGCTGGGAGAACCACTGCTCTCTTCAAAGCTGTCACACAGGGACATTTACATCTGCAGAGGTTTCTGCTGCCTTTTGTTTGGCTATGCCCTGTCCCCAGAGGTGGAGTCTACAGAGGCAGGCAGTCCTGCTTGAGCTGTGGTGGGCTCCACCCAGTTTGAGCTTCCTGGCCACTTTGTTTACCTACTTAAGCCTCAGCAATGGCGGGCACCCCTCCCCCAGCCTTGCTGCCCCCTTGCAGTTAGATCTCGGACTGCTATGCTAGCAATGAGGGGGGCTCTGTGGGTGTGGGACCCTCCAAGCCAGGCACAGGATATAATCTCCTGGTGTGCAGTTTGCTAAGACCCTTGATAAAGCGCAGTATTAGGGTGGGAGTAACCCAATTTTTCAGGTGTTGTGTGTCATGGTTTTCCTTGGCTAGGAAAGGGAATTCCCTTCCCCCTTGCACTTCCCGGGTGAGACGATACCTCATCCTGCTTCAGTTCTCGCTTGTTGAGTTGCACCCACTGTCCTGCACCCACTGTCTGACATGCCCCAGTGAGATGAACCCGGTACCGCAGTTGGAAATGCAGGAATCACCCATCTTTTGTGTTGCTCACAGTGGGAGCTGGAGGCTGGAGCTGTTCCTATTCGGCCATCTTGGTGCCACCTCCTCCTTTTCTCCTCTCCAATGAATTTAAACCTTTTTACACTCTCATCAGCAAAGTAAGATTTCCACTTGCTTGTCATTGTCATGAACACTTGGAATTGTCAGCCTCCTAAATTTTAGGTATTTTGTTAGGTGTGCAGTGATATCTCATTGTGGTCTTTTTCTGAGAATTAATGAGGCTGTAAACCTTTTTTAAATGCTTATTAGCTACTGCCTATCCTTTTTTGTGAAATATTGGTTCAAGTCTTTTCCTCATTTTGTGTTTAACTGGATTTTCTTTTTATTTTTAGAACTTTTTAATATATTCTGCATATAAAGGTTTCATCAGCTAGATGTATTGCAACCATCTAGTAACCATGGCTTAACTTTAACATTCTTAAATAATCATTTGGTTATTAGACATTCTTAGCTGTAATCAAATCCATCTTTATCTTTTTTTCCCTCTTTTTGTCCTGTTTAAAAAACTTTGACCTACCCAAGGTCATGAAGTATGTTACCTTCTAGATGCTTTATTGCTGTCTTCTTACATTTAGGATTATGATTTATTTGGAATTGCCTTTTTTTCCCCCAATCCTTTGGGGTAGGAATCAAGATTCATATTTCTCCCCAGTGAAATTAAATTTTTCTGGAGCAATTCATGAAAAGAATAACTTCCCCCTTTGCATAGTGGTGGCACGTTGATTATAAATCAGGTGACTATTTCTGTGTGAATATCTTTTTAGGGTCTCTGTTTTGTTCTATTGTGCTAATTTCCTGTCCTTACAACACCACTGATCTTAATTACTGCAGGTTTATATATTTGATATGTGATCATTTAAGATGTCTGGTTTTTATTGTTTTATGTATTGAAGAGTATGTTATATATAAATTTTAGATTCCAATTTCCACCTAAATTCAACTGAAATAATTTTGATCAATTTGTGAAAAATTAATATATTTATAATATTGAGGCTTTCTATGGTTTATAAAAATTAATATATTTATAATATTGATGCTTTCTAACTATGGTTTATTACTGCATCTATTCAGATCTTTATCTTAGTAATGTTTGGCAGTTATTTTACAGAGGTCATGCTGATCTTTTGTTAGATTTAATCCTAAGTACTGGATACTTTTGAAGCTAGTGTATCAGAGCCTAAATAAAATATGTCACTAGAAAAGTCATTCCAGACTGGAAACAGATGATACAGGAAACTAGATATCCTCCTACAGAAATAGTTATTCTCATAGAATACTAAGTAGAGACCTTTTTTTTTTCCATTTTTGGAGAGTATATATGTAAATTGTTAATATTTAAGGAACAATTATATCTAATACATAATCACTTAAGCAGCTAGCTTAATTTCATTCCCTACATCTGTCTTAATATTACAAATAATAGTAATAATAATAGAAAGTTGAAGCCAGAAGTAAGCCCCTGAAGAAGTCTAGAAAATCTCAGGCCACTACTAATTATTGGGTGGCTTGTACAACAGAAATGTATTTTTCTCACTTCTGTAGGCTTGAAGTCCCAGATCAAGGTGTCAGCATGGTTATTTCTTCTAAGATCTCTCTCCTTGGCTTGCAGATGGCTGTTTTTCTCTCATCTCTTCATGTGGTGTTTCTTTTGTGTGATGGCGTCCTAATCTCCTCTTCTGATAAGGGCGCCAGTCATACTGGTTTGGGAACCCAACTCATGAGTTCAATTTATCTTAGTTACCACTTTAAAGCCCCTATCTCAAATACAGTCACATCCTGAAGCCCTGGATGTTGGAAAAGGTTTCTTGCCATAATTTCAACAAATGATGGGGTATGAAAACAAACTAAAGTAACAGAATATTTTTCAGATGTTTAATTGAGCCATATAATTGTACTCTAAAACAACTGTGTTATTGTAAAATAAGTGCACTGTTGCAAAGTCACACTTGATACTGGGCTTTTTCTCTTTCCTTCTGTTGGTGCGTCTATCCTAGACCCAGTCCTTGGATGTCTTTCTCCTCTATGTGTACTATCATGGCATTTCTTACTATGTATGTATATATCCTCATGACTTCCAAACTTACCTATTCTGGGATCCTATACATATAAACACAACTATCTACTTAAAATTTCTGCATAGATGTCTAATACACATCTCAAATGTAACATGTCCAGAAACAAACTTCTGCTCCTTCCTCCAAACCTGCTTCTCTTGCTATCTTGGTTAGTAGTAACTCTTTCAGATGCTCAGTATAAAACCCATGGGGACTCTCCTTAACTCTTCTTCTTCTCTTTTGCCGTATATATTTAACCCATCAGCAAATTGTATTGGTTCTAACTTTAAAATATATTCAGAAACAAATTCTCACTGCCACCTCTAGAATCTCTCAAGTCCACTTCCCATTATCTCTTGCACCCAGGCTTATGTTATATTCTTGCTCATTTTTTCCCTGCTTCCACCCTTACCACCTTCAGTGATGGAGCAGTCAGAGTCACCCTGCTGAAATGTAAGTCAGATCATACCCCTCCATTGCTGTAGATCCTCCAATTGCTTCCCGTCTTATTTAAATTAAAGGTTTCTACAATGCCTGATTCCCCCAAACTTGTCTGAATTAATTTCTGACAACTCTTTCCTTCACTCAGCTCCAGCTACATGGGCCTCCATGCTATTCTCTGAGCAGATTCGGAGTGCGCTTTTTGATTCTTCTGCCTTAAAAGTTCTTTCCAATATATCTCAATATATCTTTTCTATTGCCCCCTTCAGATCTTTGTTCAAATGGCATTCAATCCAAGAGACTGTGTGACTGTGTTGTTTAAAATTATAACATTATACTACTCTCTTGCCTCCTTACTTCCTTTTCTTTATATTAATACTACTTATCCCATTGAAAATACTATCAAATGAACTGAATTATTTTGGTTTTTATCTGCCTTTCTGCACACATGTGTAGAGCCTATGTAGATAGTAGTTTTTATTTATTTGACTCATTGATGCATTCCCCACACATAAATGATAGACTGTGGTTTTTGTTAGGAATCTCGCTCTGCCACCCAGGCTGGAGTGCAGTGGTGCAATCTTGGCTCACTGCAACCTCCATCTCCGGTTCCAGCAATTCTCCTGCCTCAGCCTCCCGAAGAGCTGGAATTACAGGCACAAGCCATTATGCCTGGCTAAATTTTTTGTATTTTTAGTACAAATGGGGTTTCACTATGTTGGCCAGGCTGGTCTCGAACTCCTCACCCCAGCTGATCTGCCCGCCTCAGCCTCCCATAGCCGGATTACAGGCGTTGAGTCACCGCACCCGGCCATGATATACTGCCTTAATGCAATAATTAGGCTATTTAAAATTACTATGTAAATTATAGAAATTACAAAAGGATTTAGCTTTCCTACAGAGCTTTAATGTTTATAAACATATAGAAGTAACTCCTACGTAAATTAAAAGGTATTCAGCTGGTTTCCATGTTATGACAAGCAAAAACAAAAATGAACAAACTAGCTACCAGGAATAGGGAGGTGTGGGAATTTCTAAAATGCTCTTTTAATGCAAGAATTCTGGTAGTATTTATGATGGCTAAAGAAAAGTGAACCTAAACTATACCACAGTGTATAAACAAGGCTGATGACACAAAAATACTGAGGATTGTCACCTTTGTGTCTGAGACTGAGGATATAAGTTGTTCTAGTTTCCTTGATACATTATTTGGCTTGCCTCGCATTGTCAAAGGACGGTATTTACTGAAGTTATTTAAATTAATTTTGAGAATGAAAAATTCATAAGGCTGAAAGAGGGCCACAGAAGATAAAAATTAGTTCACAGAAAATGTAATGTCAACGCTTACTTCCTGGAGCATGTTAATATATTCTGTTTTGTTCTTCACAGCAGAATCTTGTTAGAATTTCAGAACAGAAAAGGAAATAGATTCCTTGTAAAGAGACTGACTGTATATCTTAGGTAGGAAAAACATACACAAAAGTAAATGTTTTGCCTCAGAAATAACTCGTATAACACTTTCAATATCCAAACATTTATTTTTAAAATACAATTTGGATTTCTCTGAGTTGCTTATAAATAAGCAACATTTCTTATAGGAATAATTTCAGCAAGAAATAACTAAGATGAATACATAAAATGTTATATGTATGCAAATTGAAAACATTTAAAAAAAGAAATACCCCTCAAGAAAAAAAATATTGGTCAGCTACTATATCTAACTAGTTATATCTGCTAGCCTAGTGTATGGTAGTTACTGATTTTATATTTCTAAATGAAAAAATAAATTCATCTTCCATATAAAATTATTTTTATAATTAAACTACAATGTTAGAGAAGAATTGAATCACATTACTGTAACATTATACCTTTATCTTATTAATAGTTAATCTGTCGAGGCGTGAGTTATGGTTTAGTTTTATGACATATGCCAATTTCTTCCTACCTATTCTCGCTTTGCTTAGAAAAAAACATCAGCATGAGCTAAAACAACTTTTAAAGACTAAATGACCTACACAAGGCCTCAAGATATTTCATAATTCTGGGCCTTATTTTCTGTATCTGTAAAATAAAAGGCTAGGAGTAGAAGACCTAAGATGAATTCCAGGCTCTATCATCCCACAACTCTAAGACTGCACAAATAACTCACCTGATATAGATCTGTAGTAATCTCGCTCAGAGCTCTTATCACACTGTATTGTAATCTGGGTTCTTATTTATTTTTAGCCCATCTTGTTCCTTGGTAATACTGTAAGGGGATTTCCACTCTGTCTTACCTACACCCATCCAACTATCCATCTAGTGGTACATGCATCTATTTTTCATCCACCTATTTATTCATCTAACAATCCACTCATCATCCATCCTTTGATCTATTCATCTGCTCGTTTATTCATCAACTAATTATTGATCACTTGATCTGTGCCAGGCTTACACTGTTGGGGAGACATGCATGTAATCCAATTATAACATAGTGAAATAAGTATAATAAGGAGGTTGCATAAAGTAATATGCATCCCAAAGTTGGTTGGAGATAGATAAGAAAAATTTCCTAGAGGAGGTACCAGGAAGAATTTCAGGACACTGTGGGAAGATAGAATGGAAGTGAAGAAGTGATGTATGCAGGAGTGTGAAAGAACATGAAGAGTGGATAAAACAAATTGTTGCTTCTGGGAATGTCCACGTGTGCTTTCAAGGAGAGGCAGGAAACAGGGAGGTCATAAGAATTTAGGCTGGATAAATTGGTGTCATCAGATCATGAAGGGTTTTATATGCCATAGTGGGTACTATTAAGTTAATGTAAAATCTTCATAGGACAGATATGAGTTAATAAGCTCAAAATGAATAAAGTAATATTTTCATGGATCACAGTATCCATTAAGAAATTAAAAATGGTTTTTGTTTTTCTTTTAAACAAAACTGAATAAGCCCTCTTATCTGACAAGGTTGCACTGATATGTGGCCTGTTTATTGAAGAAATATATTTGACCTTTTTTTTGGATTTCACATATAAATGAGATCATGCAATATTTTCCTTTTTTGTGTGTCTGGCTTATTTCACTTAGCATTCTGTTTTTTTATGTCTATGTTGTAGCAAATGGTATAATCTCCATTTTAAAGGCTGAATTATATACTATATATAACATATATATATGTTTATATATTATATAAACAGTTTCTGTAACCATTTGCTCACTGCTCATTGGCAGGCACCAAGGTTGTTTCCACATTTTGACTATTGCTAATAATGTTGCAATGAACACGGGAGCACAACATCTTCAACAGGTGGTCATTTTATTTCCTTTGAATATATATCCAGAAGAGGGATTTCTGGGTCATATGGTAATTCTATTTTGAATATTTTCGAGGAACATTCATATTATTTTCCATAAGGGCTGCAATAAGCTACATTCCCACCAATAGTGTACAAGGGTTTCCTTTTCTCCACACTCTCGCCAACATATATCTTTGTCTTTTTGATAACAGCTATCCTGATGGGTATAGTGGCTTTGGCTTTGATTTACGCTTTCCCGATGATTAGTGATGTTGAGCAACTTTTCATATACCTGTTGGCCATTTTCGCATCTTTGGAGAAATGTCTATTTAAGTCCTTTGTCCATTTTTATTAGGTTACATATTTTCTTGATATTGAGTTGCTATATGCATTCTTTATAAATTTTGGATATTAATCCCTTTTCAGATCTATGATTTACAAATACTTTTTCCCAATCTATAGGTCACCTTTTCACTTTGCTGATTGTTTCCTTTGCTGTGCAGAAGCTTTTTAGTTCGATGTTGTCTCATTTATTTATTTTTGCTCATATACCCTGAGCTTTTGGTGTGATAGTCAGGAAATCACTGCCAGGGCCAGTTAGATAGACCTACTTTTAAGTTTAAATCACTTAGTGTTCTTTGAGCTAATTAATTTGAATAAAGATACACAACATGTTCTATCTTGGGCAACATCATGTAACGATGTGATTATAACTGTCAGGCACAGTACCTGGCACACATTAGACACTCAGATGAAATAGTAGATGGACTGTATGTCCCTTCTCTGAAGCCTGGTTAGGCTCTAGGCTCCTTCCCACTCTTCAGAAGGAGGCCCAGGCTGCTGCTATGACTATTGGTGTATGCATTGAGCAGGTAAAGGTCTTTTCAGTTAATGTCCCTGAGGTGAGATTGACTGACTGGTGAATAGTCAGAGTGGCCCTTGTTGAGCAGCACTAGGAGACAGCAACATTGAGAGATAAGGCGGCCATCTGTTGTCCTTAGCAATGTCACTGTTTCAAAGTGGGGGAAATAAATGATTCATAACCGTTTCTCTTTCCCATTTTATTTTAAAAAGTATTTCTAATGTAACAATATAGATATTTTAAAGCACTCTTATAAATACATCTTTTGGAAGGGCTTCAATTCATTGCTACTATAAATCACTTACTCATCACACCACCTGCCAGTGTTTCTCTCTCCCTGCCTGTCTTTTTTCGGTTCCAGAACTATTAACTCTTATCTTACCGGTGCCAAATGTTATGAACGATTAGAAAGATGTCAAAAATTCACCAAAGTCTTAACTTCATTTTAAGGAGTTTCTAGAAATGATAAATGCTCAAGTAAGGAAAAGTTTTTCTGTCTACAAGGATGACATATTCACTCATTTAATCTGGCAAATGAGTAACGTAAAGATGATGGTTGAAAACTATGAGGTGCAGAAATTGCTTAAACTCAGTTTCTTTTCTTCTATAACTTGAACTTGCTATTAATCTGGTAAAATCCAAAGATGTATTTTGTATCATGAGGAAATCATTCCTAACAGTCAAATTCTTTTGAAGAGAAAGATCATTTAGTATAATATATTCAGATCACATAATACACAACAGAGAGTTGGTATCCCGTCAATATTATTTGTGTGTATATGTACACAAATAATATGTGTGTACATATGTATATATAATACAGGTATATGAGCATCTTTTCATATACCTGTTGGCCATTTTTGCATCTTCTGAGAAATGTCTATTCAAGTCCTTTGTCCATTTTTAATGTGTATATTTAATGTGTATTAAATATGTATTTAATCTGTGTAAAGTGTATATACACACATATTATTTCATCTACTTTTCACAAGAATCCATGAGATAGGGGATACACTTCATATTATATTATTAAGAGAGAAATCAAATAGCTTGGTCAGTGTTATCCACCTAGTAAAAGGCAAACCTACATCTGTGACTTCAAGTCTGTGCTCTTTTCATCACCACTGTCTGAGTAGATACTCTTTCAGTTTTTGAATTTTGCAAACTACTTAATCCCCTTTAATCTTTTAGGAATAATACCCAATTTACTATTTTGCCTTTTCAATAGTGATAGTAGTAATAATACTATTCATTAAGCCTTAATCATGAGCCAGGCATCACGCTAATAATGCAGTACACACTATTCTATCCTTTCAAAAACTCCTTGAGGTACTTAAAATGACCGACATTTGTGTAGCCATTCTTATTTGCTAGTGGCTTTTCTCAGCAGTTTTCTCAGCATATTAACTGTCTTAATCCTCATGTGATTTGTATTTATACCCATTTTACAGTAAAGGAAACTGAGGTATAAAGAGACTAAGTTATCTTGGTTAAGACAGCCCAACAGGCAAATGCAGAGATGAGATTCACATGGCTCCAGAGTCCTTGCTCTTTACTTTTATTTTGAAAATGAGGCTGGGCACTCCAGCCTGGGCGACAGACAGAGACTCCATCTAAAAAAAAAAAAAAAGGCCGGGCGCGGTGGCTCAAGCCTGTAATCCCAGCACTTTGGGAGGCCGAGACGGGCGGATCACGAGGTCAGGAGATCGAGACCATCCTGGCTAACACGGTGAAACCCCGTCTCTACTAAAAATACAAAAAATTAGCCGGGCGAGGTGGCGGCACCTGTGGTCCCAGCTACTTGGGAGGCTGAGGCAGGAGAATGGCGTAAACCTGGGAGGCGGAGCTTGCAGTGAGCTGAGATCCGGCCACTGCACTCCAGCCTGGGCGACAGAGGGAGACTCCGTCTCAAACAAAAACAAAAACAAAAAACAAACAAACAAAAACAAAAAAAAAAAAAAAAAGAAGAGGATGGGCACCATGGCTCATGGCTCACCTTTGTAATCCCAGCACTCTGGGAGGCCGAGTTGGGCAGATCACTTGAGGTCAGGAGTTCGAGGCCAGCCTGGCTAATATGGTGAAACCCTGTCTCTATAAGAAAACACAAAAATTAGCCAGGCATGGTGGTGTGTGCCCATAATCACAGCTACTCTGGAGGCTGAGGCAAGAGAATGGCTTGAATCCGGTAGGCAGAGGTTGCAGTGAGCAGTGATCATGCCACTGCACTCCAACCTGGATGACAGTGAGACTCTGTCATTGTATGTTCTTACTCATAAGTGGGAGCTAAGCTATGAGGATGCAAAGGCATAAGAATGACACAACAGACTTTGGGGACTCAGGCGGAAAGGGTGGGAAGAGGAGGAGGGATAAAGACTACCATCTGGGTTCAATGCATACTGCTTGGGTGATAGGTGCAGCAAAATCTCACAAATCACCACTGAATAACTTACTTACGTAACCAAATACCATCGGTTCCCCCCAAAACCTATGGAAATAAATAAATAAATAAACAAATAAATAAAAGCTATCCAAAGCAGAAAGGAAAAAAATGAGCAAACAACTCACAAAATTTAGGTAAACTGAGGAAGATGATTTGGATAAAATTGGCCAGGTAAGGACTGTAATGCAATGTGTATGGACAAGTGGCCAGTCTCAAGGAGCATATGCACCTTTGCTTATGTAGCAATATAACGAAATTAAAGACACAACTTGTAATCATTTTAGATCGATACTTGCTTTGTCTTCTTAGAGAAGAATGCAGAGCATAACTTTCTGAGATGACTTAGGAACAGTCTCATGAAAGAACACCTGTTATTGTCACGGATTGCAAAGCAAAGATGCTGTCAAGAGCCATTGGCATGGATAAAGTTATTCGTACTAGCATTAAATCACCCCAGGCCACTGCACTTGAACATGTCTTCTTCGTGGCCAGGCATTCTGGCCAGCCACTTGCTGCTGTTGACATTGTGTGTACCTCTAGCAGTCTTTTAATTTGGTATGTTGAAATCAAGTATCAAACAGATGAGTCAATGGATTGATATTTCTCAAATAATAATCTGCAATATTGTAGAATCTAAGGATGTATTAGGATTCTTTGACTTTTTAAAAAAATGAGTTAATATATTGCTCAATTTAGCATTGTAAATTAAGCACGTAACTGTAGGTGGAATCTTTTTGAGGAATGATAAACAATGTGAACAGACTCATACATGTACTAGAATTCATGCTTAGGGTTGATACCAACAATTTTGGCGATTCAGAAATATACTTATTTTGTTTAATTATACTTGATAGGTTTGAGTTTCCAAGTAAGTGACTTATAGATAAAAAATACTAGTAATGTTTGTGTATATATCACTCACTCTTCAGATGTACTGTCACTGGACTAGAAATTAAAGTGCATCAGGACCAAATCCCTTTATATTTTTAGCCAATTGTCCCTTACAATTAAAAAACTTTATCAACTGTATTACAAACTTTAAAGATCTACACTGTAAAGCATTCTATAATAAATCATACTTAACTTACACATGTATATA
The DNA here is from genome assembly GCF_003255815.1 of Theropithecus gelada. Taxonomy (NCBI): domain Eukaryota; kingdom Metazoa; phylum Chordata; class Mammalia; order Primates; family Cercopithecidae; genus Theropithecus; species Theropithecus gelada. Next base: position 11,992,496 of record NC_037669.1, on the reverse strand, counting down.
TTTTTCCTTTTTTGGTATGTTAGTTCCCTTCTCCTTTCAGGAAATTAATTGATTATTCATAGGAAATTTTGACAAAGGTAGGCCTGACAGATGATGGTAGCAAACTGTTTTTTATTTAACAATTGTGATATTAGCTACATCCTATAAATATTTGCGGCTATGCCCAAAGATCCAGATGCAAACTAAATGATCTTTATTACAGTATAGAGGAAAAAAATAGCCCAAAAAGAGTGCACAATGATATAATTAATTGTGTTTTATGCATTTGAACATGCAGTATTTTCTAGATAATTAAAACCACAAGTGAATCTAAGTTGAAAATTAATGCTATGAAAATTAACATTTCTGGAACACCTACCATGTGCCTACAAGTGTACTGGGTAGCTTTATAGATGTTGTTTCCTTTCAAGCCCGATTTTATCCCCTTGTTCAAGATGAGAAAATTGAAGGTCAGAGAAGTTATATAAAAATATCTTGATTTTGAATTCAGGTCTCTGATTTTGTAACCCAAATTCTTTCCACTGTGTCTTGCCACCTTTGTGGTAATTGTAAAGCAAACAAACATAACAATGGATCTGGATATTAAACTGAAAAATTTGAATAATCATTGGAAATAGAAATTTAAATGAAACAGATAGAGGCTTTAACATCTCCTAGGGAAAGTGCCAGTAACAGAACTAAACTAATTTTTGCTGTTTTGCAGCATACTCCATTTTATAGCTTTCACAATTTTATCTATGCCTTTATTGTATCATAACAATATTTCCCTGATTACAAATCTTTGGCTTATTATCTAAATTAAATAAAATTATGCCAGTGATACAGTTTATCCCCAATAATAACAGAAGTCACAGAGCTATTGATAGGTTCTAAAAAGGCAAAAGGAGGCTGATACCAAAGATGGGGTTAAAACACTCGTGTGAGTTTAATTTGATTTTTCCCCTTGAGGTTTCTGCAAGATCCAGGAAATAAGAGAAGATACTACTATGTGGGAGGGTGAAAATATGTCTTGAGTTGGCAGCTCGACAGGAACGTGAGCTTGCCTTAAGTCGTCTGTGTTTCTCCCTCTCCTGGCGTTGTACAGTAGTCAGAGACTAATTACAGTGGTGATTATAAAGTTAATGAAGTTGAAAAATTCCTGGAAATAATTATGTCTGAATGAATGGGATAAAGAATGTGACATATAAGACATAATGACTAATCAGACACTGAAAGACCTGATTTTGTGAACATTCCTTCATGAAAAAGAGCTCAGTGAGAGAAACATATCGAGAAACAACCAAGTATCAATCACTTGACCTCAAATAATGATGGGTCTGACAAACAAGAAAGTAAAACATGAAGAGGGGTTAGAAGACAACTGGATAAGAAGCAGATTCTTTGCGATGAGTTAAGGATACTGAATCCAAATTCTTTTCAGGCAATGAAAAGCAATGTAAGGGTTTTGCAGGAAAAGAAGAACATTTGGAAAGTTCCATTGTTAAAAGAAAGGAACTTAGATTAGATTTGTAAATTATTCTTGTTAGGTGTTTGAAATGCTTGAGGGATTTAGGTGTTAAAATTTGTAATTGAAATTTAAAATGTATAAAGAAGTTGAATTAATGAGGTTCATAAGTGGTGTTAAATGTTTAGGGAAAATTAATCTGTCGACTATGTCAACTGAGCACTGATCAAAGAAAAAAGGGAGAACGACTTTTTTTTTACTTTAACAAAAACACTCAATTTATATGTACATTTACTAGATATCTCTTTGAAGATTTGAAAAGAATTAATTTAAATTATAATTTTAACAAATTGAATTCAAATTAAAGTGAGTAACTGTAAGTACTCTTTTGTGTACATATGCATAAAATTGTCTTGGACATTAAGAAATAATTGAGCCGGATGTGGTGCCTTATGCCTGTAATCCCAGCACTTTGAGAGGCCAAGGCGGGGCAATCACCTGAGGTCAGGAGTTCAAGACCAGCCTGGTCAACATGGTGAAACCCCCTTTCTGCAAAAGCACAAAAATCAGCCAGGCTTGGTGGCAGGTGCCTGTAATCCCAGCTACTTGGGAGACTGAGATGGGAGAATCACTTGAACCTGGGAGGCCCAGGTTGCAGTGATCTGAGATCATGCCATTGCACTCCAGCCTGGGCAAGAGAGCAAGCCTCTGTCTCAAAAAAAAAAAAAAAAAAAAGAAATAATTGATTTGTAGTCAAATCAGGGAACGCTTTCAGCTGGAACTTTAGTCCTACCACCAGTATTTGTGTACTTTTTAAAATAATAAACTCGTTTTGGAATAACTTGAAACAATAAGACTTGCATTTCTCATCCCATCATGTCAGTGGGTACATGATATCCATATGACATTACTGGTGGTGTTTATCTTGATTACTAAGTTAAGGTAGTTTTGCAAGTTTCTCCACTGTACAGTTAATATTTTTCCCATCTAATACTCTATTCTAAATCTAGCCCATACTCAAAAAAAAAAAAAAAAAGGATCAGGAGCTAAATTTCACCTTCTGGAGAGGGTAGTTATTTACATACATTGTTTGGAATTCTTCTGGAATAAAAGCTTTGTTTTTATTGTTTACTAAACCTCTTAGAACCCTAATCTCTAACATTACTCACGCTTCACTCCGCAAAAGATTGTTGTGAGGACCCATAATAGAGATAAAAATTTTATAAAAGCTGCAGAAGTTGCAAGTGATTATATTCCCTCAGGTATATTTCTGAGATTAAGTATAAACATATATATGTAAAAATAAGAGTAAATTGTATTTTAGTGTGTTAATGCACTGAATATCACTTTGAACTATTTTTGCTTCCTTCAGTTGACACGAAGAGCAAATCCTTCATCAATGAAGTGCAGATTGTGGATTTGGATGACACATTCTTTAAAAGAAGCACACTGCATAGGTCTTATATGTTTACCTTATATTACCTGGGTACATACAAGGTATATATCTGGGTACACAAGTACACACCACAGGGTTCTAAACTTTCCACTGAAATAATAAGATCACTTTTGTGTCTTTTGACAATTTGATACCAGGAAATATTTATAAAGCATTTTTATGACATTTTAGAATGTGTTATTACTTTCATAAAATCCAAATTATGTTTTCAATGGAGGTGCCTGGTGCAACACTTGTGATCTAAACTCAAAGGCTATCATGTCTAAATGACAGTTAAATTATTAGTCTCATTTTCATATCAGAATTTCACTTGTCAGATTCAGCAAGTTGGCAATTACTGAGTGCAATAGGTTTCCAGACATTAAATAATAAAATGGTAAATGTCAAATTACCAAACATGGCTCATTTAAAGGAAACAAAAAAAATCAAATTTTATATAGTTTGGATTATCAAGCAAAACAGCCCTTGTTTTCAAAGGATCTTTAAATAACTGCCTAACATTTTCCTTGTGACATCTCAAACCCAGATATGTGAGTTTTTTTTCACCTCCAAATCTTCTTAGTCAGAACACTTGTCCTAATTTGGAGGAAAAAAGAGATGTTCTCTATGCTTAAATTGATAAAATTAGATCTTTTGTGTTTTAGAAACAGTGAAGAGACTTGTTTGAATATCCTAAAATCTAAACATGAAAAAATCTTCTATTATAATCGGGGAATGGCAGGTGATAAGATGAAATATATATATTTTTTTGTATTGCAAATTTAGTCATTCACAATTTTATGAATATAACTTCTGCCTTAGTCTGTTTAGTGTTGCTCTAAAGGAATACATGAGGCTGGGTAATTTATAAATAAGAGGAGATTATTTAGTTTACGGTTCTGTTGGCTGGAAAGTTTAAGACTGGGCATCTGGTGATGACCTCAGGCTGCTTCTACTCATGATAGAAGGTGAAGGGGAGCTGGGGTGTGCAGAGCTTACGTGGCCAGAGAAGCAGCAAAAGAGAGTTGGGGAGGTGCCAGGCTCTTTGTAACAACCAGCTCTCATGAGGACTAAGAGTAACAATTCACTCTCTTGCCCACCAGGAAGAGCATGAATCTATTCATGAAGGAAATTCCCCCATGACCCCAAACACACACCATTAGATCCCACCTCCAACAACGGGGATCAAATTTCAACATAAGAATTGGAAGAGACAAACTATAGCACTTTCTTTTCTTCCTAAAATAAGAGTATTTACAGATGCTAATTTTTTTTGAGTGCTTATTTTGTGGTAAGTACTGTGCTAAACACTTTAAGCTCATTATCTCACTTAATCTTTACAAAAACCTTAAGGTAGGTAGTTTTATGCTCCCCATTTCACATATAAGGTCAGTCAGTTTAAAGGAAGTTAGACAGCAAGGAATGAACAAGAAACAGACCACAGAGCTTATGCTCATAGCCACTAATTATTTAGTGTTATACTTCCACAATATAATTCAATAACTGCATTTCCCAATATGAACATTTGTGACATCAGATGGAATTTTTATGAAAATCCATAAAGTCCATATTCTTTGTCTCACAATGTTTTTTTCTCATACTCAATGTATTTAGTAATTTCATATTTCTATTTTATTTTATTTTTTTATTATATTTTAAGTTCTAGGGTACATGTGCACAACATGCAGGTTTGTTACATAGGTATACATGTGCCATGTTGATTTTATGCACCCATATAGTGATGTTCCCCACTCTGTGTCCAAGTGATCTCATTGTTCAATTCCCACCTATGAGTGAGAACATGCGATGTTTGGTTTTCTGTCCTTGTGATAGTTTGCTGAGAATGATGGTTTCCAGTTTCATCCATGTCCCTGCAAAGGACACGAACTCATCCTTCTTCATGGCTGCATTGTATTCCATGGTGTATATGTGCCACATTTTCTTAATCCAGTTTATCACTGATGGACATTTGGGTTGGTTCTAAGTGTATGCTATTGTGAACAGTGCCACAATAAACATATGTGTGCCTGTGTCTTTATAGCAGCATGATTTATAATCCTTTGGGTATATACCCAGTAATGGAATGGCTGGCTGGGTCAAATGGTATTTCTAGTTCTAGATCCTTGAAGAATTGCCACACTGTCTTCCACAATGGTTGAACTAGTTTACCCTCCCACCAACAGTGTAAAAGTGTTCCTATTTCTCCACATCCTCTCCAGCACGTGTTGTTTCCTGATTTTTTAATGATTGCCATTCTAACTGGTGTGAGATGGTATCTCATTGTGGTTTTGATTTGCATTTCTATGATGGCGAGTGATGATGAACATTTTTTCATGTGTCTGTTGGCTGTATGAATGTCTTCTTTTCAGAAGTGTCTGTTCATATCCTTTGCCCACTTTTTGATGGGGTTGTTTGTTTTTTTCTTGTAAATTTGATTGAATTCTTTATAGGTTCTGGATATTAGCCCTTTGTCAGATGAGTAGATTGCAAAAGTTTTCTCCCATTCTGTAGGTTGCCTGTTCACTCTGATGGTAGTTTATTTTGCTGTGCAGAAGCTCTTTAGTTTAATTAGATCTCATTTGTCAATTTTGGTTTTTGTTGCCATTGCTTTTGGTGTTTTAGACATGAAGTCCTTGCCCATGCCTATGTCCTGAATGGTATTACCTAGGTTTTCTTCTAGGGTTTTTATGGTTTTAGGTCTAACATTTAAATCTTTAATCCATCTTGAATTAATTTTTGTATAAGGCGTAGGGAAGGGATCCCGTTTCAGCTTTCTACATATGGCCAACCGGTTTTCCCAGCACCATTTATTAAACAGCAAATCCTTTCCCCATTGCTTGTTTTTGTCAGGCTTGTCAAAGATCAGACGGTTGTAGATCTGTAGTGTTATTTCTGAGGCCTCTGTTCTGTTCCATTGGCCTATATATTTGTTTTGGTATCAGTACCATGCTGTTTTGGTTACTGTAGCCTTGTAGTATAGTTTGAACTCAGGTAGTGTGACACCTCCAGCTTTGTTCTTTTTGCTTAGGATTGTCCTGGCAATGTGGGCTCTTTTACAGTTCCATGTCAATTTTAAAGTAGTTTTTTTCCAATTCTGTGAAGAAAGTCATTGGTAATTTGATGGGGATGGCATTGAATCTACAAATTACCTTGCGCAGTATGGTCATTTTCATGATATTGATTCTTCCTATCCATGAATGTGGAATGTTCTTCCATTTGTTTGTATTCTCCTTTATTCCGTTGAGCAGTGGTTTGTAGTTCTCCTTAAAGAGGTCCTTCACATCTCTTGTAAGTCAAAATTCCTAGGTATTTTATTCTCTTTGTAGCAATTGTGAATGGGAGTTCACTCATGATTTGGCTCTGTTTGTCTGTTGTTGGTGTGTAGGAATGCTTGTGATTTTGCACATTGATTTTGTATCCTGAGACTTTGCTGAAGTTGCTTATTAGCTTAAGGAGATTTTGGGCTGAGACAATGGGGTTTTCTAAATATACAATCATGTCATCTGCAAACAGGGACAATTTGACTTCCTATTTTCCTAACAGAGTACCCTTTATTTATTTCTCCTGTCTGATTACCCTGGCCAGAACTTCCAACACTACGTTGAATAGGAGTGGTGAGAGAGGGCATCCCTGTTTTGTGCTAGTTTTCAAAGGGAATGCTTCCAGTTTTTGCCCATTCAGTATGATATTGGCTGTGGGTTTGTCAAAAATGGCGCTTATTATTTTGAGATATGTTCCATCAATATCTAGTTTATTGAGAGTTTTCAGCATGAAGGGCTGTTGAATTTTGTCCAAGGCCTTTTCTGCACCTATTGAGATAATCATGTGGTTTTTGTCATTGGTTCTGTTTATGTGATGCATTATGTTTATTGATTTCTGAATGTTGAACAAGCCTTCCATCACAGAGATGAAGCTGACTTGATCGTGGTGGATAAGCTTTTTGATATGCTGCTAGATTCGGTTTGCCAGTATTTTATTGAGGATTTTGCATCGATGTGCATCAGGGATATTGGTCTAAAACTCTCTTTTTTGGTCATGTCTCTGCCAAGCCTTGGTATCAGGATGATGCTGGCCTCATAAAATGAGTAAGGGAGGATTCCCTCTTTTTCTATTGATTGGAATAGTTTCAGAAGGAATGGTACCAGCTCCCCTTTGTACCTCTGGTAGAATTCGTCTGTGAATCCATCTGGTCCCGAGCTTTTTTTTTGGTTTGCAGGCTGTTGATTATTGCCTCAATTTCAGAACCTGTTATTGGTCTATTCAGAGAGTCAACTTCTTCCTGGTTTAGTCTTGGGTGGGTGTATGTGTCCACAAATTTATCCATTTCTTCTAGATTTTCTAGTTTATGTGCATAGATGTGTTTATAGTATTCTCTGATGGTAGTTTGTATTTCTGTGGGATCGGTGGTGATATCCCCTTTACCATTTCTTATTGCATCTATTTGATTCTTCTCTCTTTTCTTCTTTATTAGTCTTGCTAGTGGTCTATCAATTTTGTTGATCTTTTCAAAAAACCAGTTCCTGGATTCATTGATTTTTTGAAGGGTTTTTTGTGTCTCTATCTCCTTCAGTTCTGCTCTGATCTTAGTTATTTCTTCCCATTTGCTTGCTTTTGAATTTGTTGTTGCTTCTCTAGTTCTTTTAATTGTGATGTTAGGGTATTGATTTTAGATCTTTCCTGCTTTCACTTGCAGGCATTTAGTGCCATAAATTTCCATGTACACACTGCTTTAAATGTGTCCCAGAGATTCTGGTACGTTGTGTCTTTGTTCTTATTGGTTTCAAAGAACATCTTTATTTCTACCTTCATTTCTTTATTTATCCAGTAGTCACTCAGGAGCAGGTTGTTCAGTTTCCATGTAGTTGTGCAGTTTTGAGTGAGTTTCTTCACCCTGAGCTGTAATTTGATTGCACTATGATCTGAGAGACAGTTTGTTGTGATTTCTGTTCTTTTACATTTGCTGAGGAGTACTTTACTTCCAACTATGTGGTCAATTTTGGAATAAGTGTAATGTGGTGCTGGGAAGAATGTATATTCTGTTGATTTGGGGTGGAGCATTCTGTAGATGTCTGTTAGGTCTGCTTGGTGCAGAGATGAGTTCAAGTCCTGGATATCCTTGTTAACCTTCTGTCTCATTGATCTGTCTAATATTGATAGTGAGGTGTTAAAGTCTCCCATTATTATTGTGTGGGAGTTTAAGTCTCTTTGTAGGTCTCTAAGGACTTGTTTTATGAATCTGGGTGCTCCTGTATTGGGTGCATATATATTTAGGATAGTTAGCTCTTCTTGTTGAATTGATCCCTTTACCATTATGTAATGGACTTCTTTGTCTGTTTTGATCTTTGTTTGTTTAATGTCTGTTTTATCAGAGTCTAGGATTGCAACCCCTGCTTTTTTTGTTTTCCATTTGCTTGGCAGATCTTCCTCCATCTCTTCATTTTGAGCCTATGTGTGTCTCTGCATGTGAGATGGGTCTCCTGAATACAGCACACTGATGAGTCTTGACTCTATCCAATTTGCCAGTCTATGTCTTTTAATTGAGGCATTTAGCCCGCTTACATTTAAGGTTATTATTGTTATGTGTGAATTTGATCTTATCATTATGCTGTTAGCTGGCTATTTTGCCCATTAATTATTGCAGTTTCTTCCTAGCATCAATAGTCTTTACAATTTGGCATGTTTGTGCAGTGGCTGATACCTATTTTTCCTCTCCATGTTTAGTGCTTCCTTCAAGAGTTCTTGTAATGCAGGACTGGTGGTGATAAAATCTCTCAACATTTGCTTGTCTGTAAAGGATTTTATTTATCCTCCACTTATGAAGCTTAGTTTGGATGGGTATGAATTTCTGGGTTGAAAATTCTTTTCTTCAATAATGTAGAATATTGGCCCCCACTCTATTCTGACTTGTAGAGTTTCTACCAAGAAATCCGCTGTTAGTCTGATGGACTTCCCTTTGTAAGTACCCGACCATTCTGTCTGGCTGCCCTTAACATTTTTCCTTCATTTCAACCTTGGTGAATCTGAAAATTATGTGTTTTGGGGTTGCTCTTCTCAAGGAGTACCTTTGTGGTGTTCTGTCTTTCCTGAATTTGAATGTTGGCCTGCCTTGCTAGGATTGGGGAAGTTCTCTTGGATAATATCCTGAAGAGTGTTTTCCAACTTGGTTCCATCCTCCCCGTCACTTTCAGGTACACCACTCAAACGTAGATTTGGTCTTTTCACATAGTCCCATATTTCTTGGAGGCTTTGTTCATTTCTTTTTACTCTTTTTTCTCTAAACTTGTCTTCTTGCTTTATTTCATTAATTTGATCTTCAATCACTGATACCCTTTCTTCCACTTGATCAAATTGGGTATTGAAGCTTGTGCATGCATCACGTAGTTCTCATGACATGGTTTTCAGCTCCATCAGGTCATTTAAGGTCTTCTCTCCACTGTTTATTCTAGTTAGCCATTCATCTAATCTTTTTTCAAGGTTTTTAGCTTCCTTGTGATGGGTTCAAACATCCTCCTTTAGCTCGGAGAAGTTTGTTATTACTGACTTTCTGAAGCCTATTTCTGTCACCTCGTTAAAGTCTTTCTCTATCCAGCTTTGTTCCCTTGCTGGTGATGAGCTGCAATCCTTTGGAGGAGAAGAGGCGCCCTGGATTTTAGAATTTTCACCTTTTCTGCTCTGGTTTCTCCCCATCATTGTGGCTTTATCTACCTTTGGTCTTTGACGTTGGTGACCTACAAATGGGGTTTTGGTGTGGGTGTCCTTTATGTTGATGTTGATGCTATTCCTTTCTGTTTGTTAGTTTTCCTTTTAACAGTCAACTCCCTCAGCTGCAGGTCTGTTGGAGTTTGCTGGAGGTCCACTCCAGACCCTGTTTGCCTGAGTAGCACTAGCGGAGGCTGCAGAACAGCAAATATTGCAGCACAGCAAATATTGCTGCCTGATCCTTTCTCTGGAAGCTTTGTCCCAGAGGGGCACCCACCTGCATGAGGTGTCAGTCAGCCCCTAATGGGATGTGTCTCCCAGTTAGGCTACATGGGGGTCAGGGACCCACTTGAGGAGCCAGTCTGTCTGTTCTCAGAGCTCAAACACTGTGCTGGGAGAACCACTGGTCTCTTCAGAGCAGTCAGACAGGGATGTTTAAGTCTGCAGAAGTTGTCTGCTGCCTTTTGTTCAGCTATTCCCTTCCTCCAGAGGTGGAGTTAACAGAGGCAGCAGGTCTTGCTGAGCTGCAGTGGGCTCCACCCAGTTCGAGCTTCCAAGGCTGCTTTGCTTACCTACTCAAGCCTCAGCAATGGTGGATTCCCTTCCCCCAGCCAGGCTGCTGCCTTGCAGGTGGATCTCAGACTGCTGCGCTAGCAGTGACTAAGGCTCTGTGGGTTTGGGACCCACTGATCCATGTGCGAGATATAATCTCCTGGTGTTCCATTTGCTAAGACCACTGGAAAAGCTCAATATTTAGGCAGCAGTGTCCCATGTTTTCCAGGTCCAGTCTGTCATGGCTTCCCTTGGCTAGTAAAGGGAAATCCCCTGACCCCTTGCACTTTCCAGGTGAGGTGATACCCCATCTTGCTTCAGTTCGCCCTCCATGGGGAGCACCTACTGTCCAACCAGTCCTAGTGAGATGAACCAGGTACCTCAGTTGGAAATGCAGAAATCACCCATCTTCTGCATCGATCACACTGGGAGCTGCAGATTGGAGCTCTTCCTATTTGGCCATCTTGGAACCACTCATACTTCTATTTTAATGCCTTATAAAATACGTTCTCATACGACAGTATTATCTTTTCCTGGGCTATTACAATTCCAGTGGGCAGGCTCATTAAGATGAATTGGTAAATATCCGATTACAGTTTACAACTGTTCACATTGAAAATCCCAAAACTAGAGAAAAACTGAAAAGAGTAGTAAAGTGAGAACTCATATAAGCTTACCTATTTTTGTTACTTTGCTTTCTATTTTGTCTCTCTGTCAGCTTCTCTCTCTCTCTCTCTCTCTCTCTCTCCCTGCCCACCATATATGGACATACTCCTCAGTACACATACACACACAAACACACACACACACACAGACACACACACACTTTGTAGTTGAACAATTTAAGAGTTAGTTGCAAATTTTAATTTTAGGTATCAATGAATAAATTGAAGAAATATTTTTTGAAAAGAATTTACTCCTGTAAAGAGAGTAATCCAGTTAATTATTTCTAAAAGCAATCCTTTAATTATGCCAGGTTTCTAATACTCACTATTTATCCTAAGAAAGTAAGTTTTCCTTTATTCAATTTATATTTTTGGCATTTTCTGTATGCATTTTTGTTGATGATGTCTTTTAAAGAGTTGATTCATTTTGATGAAAATTATCCTTAAAAATTTTTTATTGAGATTAATCTATGTACAATGAACTACATCCATTTAAAGATACAATTTGATACTTTCTAAAGACATATACAACTTTAAACCACACCACAATTAAGATACAAAAGTTTTCTCTTACTCCCCAAAGTTTTCTCATGCCCCTATTCAGTCCATCATTCTTGTTGTCCTGCACCCAGCCTATCACTTATCTGTTTTTATGCCACTATAGATCAGTTTGCAGTTCTTAAAATTTTGTAAACTGAATCACAATGTATCAACTTTTTTCGTGCCTAGCTTTTTGCACTCAGTAAGAAAAGTTAATTTTGTTGGGCCTTAACTCTCAGATTTTCATTTTATATGAAAAATACTGTTTAGATGTTAAATTTTATATCTCTTTTAAATAGGAGGAAATATATTAGAATCACCAGACAGGAAATTCATAATGTTCTGTTTGTACATTTTAGAGTTATGAATAGATAACAGAAAAAAATATGCTATCATTACAATTTATGTATTATTAATGGTGTGAGAAATAAGATAGGCTGATGTAAGTATAGAAGCTAAAAAAATCTTGTTTAACTAAACTTTACTTACAAATCAATGTGTCAGTTTTATGTGACAGTGAAATATTCATTTTATGGAAATATGGGTGATACTTTATAATGTATTAGAATAAATTATGAAAAATTTGCTTCTTGAAGTAAAAATTTAAGAATCTTGAGAAACTGGCATATTTTTCTTTAATGAACAATTCTACATATCCTAGAATGTTGTTATGATGCCATTACAGTTAAATTTAATTAAAAATATCATTCAAGGGTATGTGTGGGAAGGGAGAGGGGTTGTGTGCTAGGGAAGATTCTTGGCTAATGCACTACAAGGTTGGCATTGCAATAAGGTGATTTTACGCATAAGGAACCTCTGTAAAGCTATGGAGAGTAATGGGTTAATACCCAGTAAGTAAAAAAAAAAAATGATATTTAATATCTTGATATACATCAGTACTAAGAATGATGTTGTACAAGCAAAAATGGGAAGTTAAAATATGATTAAATGCATTATACTCTCAGGGTGAATATTTTAATTGGGAATTTGCAAATTTTTATTGCAATAAGTCAAATTTTAATTCTGTTTAACAATTACTAATGCTATACAACATGATTCCACTTAGATTGCAGATTATGTTACCACTTTTGACTTTTAGCATTCTTTTAAACTAAAGAAAAAGAAATTACTTAGCTGAAATCTTCAGGTAGTCAGGAAAAGATTCACAGTATATACTATTTGAAAAAGTTCTGTATGATTACTGTGCAAATACTTAAATAGCACAAATCAAAATTTATTTTCTACTTAAAAATATTTCTATCTATATTTACATATACTTAACAGTTGTTTTAGGTGTTAATTACATAATTTCTGCGGAAAGATGAAAAGAATAACAGACTTCCTACTGTGTTTCAGAATATTAACAAAGTGAATGTTGCTTTTCTCAACTACAATATGACACCTATGAGATGAACTATAGTTCAAGCAAAGATCTAAAGCAAGACATAAACCAACGAGCAACACATAACTTTTACTTAGTGGAGGAAAACAGCCTAAACATATTTTTTTTTTGTTTTTATTTTTCTCTTTACTTTTCTCCATTTCAAAAAAATCTGTGTGTGTGTGTGTTTGCGTGTGTGTGGTGTGCGTGTGGCGTCTGCATGTGTATACTTTCAAAGAGCAAGATCAATACAACAGAGTAGATCTGAAAGCACAATGCCTCCTCATTTCTACTTAGAGATATGATGGGCATTTTTTAAAGCTTACTGCCTCTGCCTCATCCTACAATTTTAGGTGAAACAAAACAATGAGCAAAAGTAAGAGTCTGATTCATTTGAGGAGGGCAGAAATTCTCTTTTATTCTATCTTTGTCCTGCTGGAAATAATTTTTTATCAACATTTCTGTTTCAATTAGACATTTCACATACACATAAAATGATTTAGCATTTACTTCCTGGGTCTACCAGGCTTCTTCTGGGAGCACTACTCTGGACACTGTTGCAATACAACCATCTTAAGTAACATCTACTTTTCTTCAAGATGATTTAACACTCAATGATCTGGATCATAAATGGTCTGAAATTGCATACTGGACTCCTGACATGTTTCAGCTGAACTTTTTCAAAGCAAAACCTCTGCTCTAGAATGACTAATTTTGTTATTGGTTACAAAAGTCCTCTTATTTTTACCTCAGAGCCCATTCCTAGACTCTCAATCTATTCAAACTTAATCCATTCTCAAGACCCTGTCCATTCTCTCTTTTTCATTAAAACCACTATCAGTCATTCAAGTCTATACTTATTTCCTATTGGTTAATCGTTTTAGAAGACCTTAAATAATGAGGTATTAAAACTGAGAGAGAAATTGGGTAAACTTTATAAAATTCATTGTGTTGGAGGTCTGAAAGAGGTGGAAATTTAGAAGTGGACAGGAAGGGAAGGAGCTTTGCTAGACATTTCTCCGTTCTCTTATCCTTACCCAAAGATAAACATTGTTCATATTTTCATTGATTTCTTCTTCTATGCAAGCCTGCTTTACACATTTGAGCTCATCCTCCATGTACAGTATAGTATAGCAGCAGCTGGGAGCTTGAGCTTTAGAGTTAACTCAGAGTCAGATGAAGCTCTGCTCTTACTATTAATGGTTGGGGCCTTGGATATCACTTAGATCCTTGAAACCTCAGGTTCCTTATTGGTAATGGGAATAATAATAGTGCCCTTTTCATGTTTGTTGTCAAAATGATATGATATAAAGCAATAATATATAAAGTGCTTAGCACATTGTAATAACTTACTAATCATTAACTTTTACATAAAAATTAATAATTTATTAAATAACTTCTTATGTAACTAATAAATCTTCCATTTATAGTTTTGGAATGGTTTTTCTTTCAATTCAATTGAAATTACCCAATCAATTTTCAGTGAGTTGAAAGGAAAAGGGAAAGGACAAATAAAATTCATCGTCTCCTATGATCAGACACAGCACAGGGCTAGAAAACTCAGGCACATTACTCCATTTAATCCTTATCACATACTAAGTAGTGGGTAACATTATCTTATTTTCTTTTATTACAAAAAAACAAACAGACAAACAAAAAACAGGACTGGAGAAGTAATATCATTTGGCTAATGTCCTAGAACCTGTATGTGGCAAAATGATGGTTTCTTTCCAGAGATTTTAACTCACTACAAATCTTGTATTCTTCTATATCAGTTTGTTCTCCTCTTTTAGCTGAAATAAATGGAATGACTCTATGAAAATAGGATGATTCATTCTAAATAACTTTGTAGACTATATATTTAATATCCTAGGCCTAAAATTACTTTTTGAAATGTTTATTTCTTTTTTTATTTTAGTAAAAAGCACATATAATTAAATTAACCATCCTAATCACAATTTACCACCTTCATGATTTTTAAGTGTACAGTACAGTTTTATATATATGAACTTTATGTGGCTTTAATGAAAAAGTGGGAATGAATAGGGCCTTAAGAAATAAGTTAAGTTTGAATAGACTGAGAATCTAGGATATACATATGAACTATATATATATATATGTTGTTCTTCAATAGATCTCTATACAATTTACACCTTGAAAAACTGAAACTATATCCATTGAGCAACAAATGCTGTCTCACACCTCTCCCTGGTCCCTAGCAATAACTACTCCACTTTTAGTTTCTGAGAGTTTGACTATTTTGTATATCTCATATAAGTGGAACCATGCAGTCTTTGTCATTGTGGATATAGAGTGAAATAAGACACAAAATGCTAAGTGAAATAAGCCTGCATGGTTCCACTTATATGAGATATACAAAATAGTCAAACTCTCAGAAACTAAAAGTGGAGTAGTTATTGCTAGGGACCAGGGAGAGGTGTGAGACAGGATTTGTTGCTCAATGGCTTATTTCACTTAGCATTTTGTGGCTTATTTCATTTAGCATTTGTCATTTTGTGATCGGCTTATTTCACCTAGTATAATGTCTTCAAGGTTAATCTATGTTTTACTATGTGACAAGATGTCTTTTTTTCTTTTTTGAGACAGAATCTCGCTCTGTCACCAGGGCTGGAATGCAGTGGCATGATATTGGCTCAGTGCAACCTCCACCCTCCAGGTTCAAGAAATTCTCCTGCCTCGGCTTCCCAAGTAGCTGGGTGCCCACCACCATGCCCAGGTAATTCTTTTTGTATTTTTAACAGAGTTTCACCATGTCAGCCAGGATGGTCTCGATCTCCTGACCTCCTGATCTGCCTGCCTTGGCCTCCCAAACTATTGCGATTACAGGCGTGAGCCACTGCGCCCAGCCATCTTTTTTTTTTTTTTTAAGGCTGAATAATATTCCCTTGTATGTATATACCACATTTTCTTCTTGTTTTCACATTTTCTTTATCCAGTCACCCATCAGTGGACATTTAGGTAACTTCCACTTCTTGGCTATTGTGAATAATGCTTCAGTGATCATAGGTGTGGGAACATCTCTTCAAGATCCTGTTTTCAATTATTCTGGATATATATACCCAGGAATGGTATTTGTGGGTCATGTGGTCATTTTACTTTTGTGAGGAATGTTCATACTGCTTTCCAGAGCAGCTGCACTATTTTATATGCCCATCATCAACACACAAAGGCTCCAATTTTCCACATCCTCCCAACACTTGTTGTTTTATGAGTTTTCTAAATAGTGGATATTCTAATGAGTGTGAAGTGATATTTCATTGTGTTTTGATTTACATTTCTCGATGACTCATGATGTTGAGCATCTTTTTATAAGCCTATTGAGTATTTGTATAACTTAGGAGAAATGGCTATTCAAGTCTTGCCCATTCTTAACTAGGTTATTTGATTTTCTGCTGTTGTGTTCTCTGAGTTCTGTACATATATTGGGTATTAACTGCTTATCAGATATGTGTTTTATAAGTGTTTTCTCCCACTTCATAGGTTGCCTTTTCACTCTGTTGGTTGATTCCTTTGCTGTGCAGAATTTTTTTTTTTTTTTTTTTGAGATGGAATCTTGCTGTGTCACTCAGGCTGGAGTACAGGCGTGTGATCTTGGCTCACTGCAACCTCTGCCCCCTGGGTTCAAGCAATTCTCCTGCCTCAGCCTCCCAAATAGCTGGGAATACAGGCACCCACCACGACGCCTGGCTATTTTTTGTATTTTTAGTTGAGACGGGGTTTCACCATGTTGGCTAGGCTGATCTCGAACTCCTGACCTCAAGTGATCCACCTGCCTTGGCCTCCCAAAGTGCTGGGATTACAGGCGTGAGCCACCACACCTGGCCTGCTGTGCAGAAATTTTTAAGTTTCATGTAATCCCATTGTTCTATTTTTGCTTTTGTTAACCTGTGCTTTTGGTGTCATATCCAAAAAATTATTGCCCAGACCAATGTCAAGATGCTTCTTCCCTATGTTTTCGTCTAATAGTTTTACAAATTCAGGTCTTCCGTTTAAGTCTTTAATCCATTTTAAGTTGATTTTTATATATGGTGTAAAGTAAGAATTTAACTTAATTATTTTCATGTGGATATTCAGTTTTTGCAACATCTTTGGTTGAGGAGACTACCCTTTCCACATTGTGTAGTCTTGGCACCATTATTGGAGATTATTTAACCATATGCTTCTGGGCTTTCTATTATGTTCCACTGGTCTATATGTCTGCCTTTATGCCAGTGCCATAGGGTTTTGATTGCTGTAGCTTTGTAATACGTTTTGAAGACAGGAACTGTAAGATTTCTAGCTTTGTTTTTCTTTCTCAAGATTGTTTTGCCTATTTGTTGTCCTCTGAGATTCCATATAAATTTTTTTTTCTATTTTTGCAAAAAAAAATGCCATTGGGATTTTGGTAGGAATTGTATTGAATCTGTATATTGGTTTGGGTAATAAGGGCACTTTCACAATGTTAATAAATCTTTTAATTCATGAATATGAGATGTCTTTCCATTTGTTTTGTCATCTTTAATTTCTTTCAGCTATGCTTTGTAGTTTTTCTATGTACAAGCCTTTTCCTTTCTTAGTTAAGTTATTCCCAAGTATTTTATTCTTTGTGGTGCTATGGTAAGTGGGACTGTTTTCTTAATTTTCTTAATTTTGTTTTCAGATTGTTCATTGTTAGGATATGAAAATACAAATGATTTCTGTGTGTAGGCTTTGTATCCTGCAACTTTGTTGAATTATTCCACTAGTTCTGACAGGTTTTTTTTTTTTTTTTGTACGTATGTGTAGAATCTTTAAGGTTTTCTACATAGAAGATCATAGTATCTGTGAACAGAGATACATTTATTTATTCTTTGCCAATTTGATCACTTCTTTTTCTTTTTCTTGTCTAATTCCTCTGGCTAGGAACTCCAGTATCATGTTGAATAGAAGTAATGAAAGTGGACATCTCCTTGTCTTGTTCCTAATCTTACAGGAAAAGCTTTTACTTTTTCACCAATGAGTATGATGTTAGCTGTGAGCTTCTCATATATGGCTTTTATTATATTGAGGTAATTCTTTCTATTCCTATTTTGTGGAGTGTTCTTTTTATGAATGTGTGGTAATTTTTGTCATGTACATTTTCCACATCTATTGAAATAATCATAGAATTTTTGTCCTTAATGTTAATGTGGTGTATTATATTGACTGAGTTTTGTAAGCTGAGCCATGCTTGCATTTTAGGAATAAATCCCATTTGGTGATGGTGTATAACCCTTTTAATGTGCTGTTGAATTCAGTTTGCTAGTATTTAGTCAAAGATTTTTGCATCAATATTTTTGATGGTTAATTATATATGTCAATGTGACTGTGCTAAAGAATGCCCAGATAGTTGATAAAACATTATTTCTGAGTGTGTCTATAAGGGTGGTTCTGAAATAGATTAGCATTTGAATCAGCAGCCTGAGTAAAGATGACTGGCCTTATCATCTTTACTCATAATACATCTTTACTCATAATACATTATGAGTACATAATACATAACGTACATAATATATTATCAATGCAGGTGGGCAACATCTAATACATTATATCTTGAATAAAAGAAAAAGACAAAGGAAGGGGTATTTTCTTCCTGTTTGAAGTGAAGCTTTCATCTTCTCTGCTCTCAGACATTAGTGTTTCTGCCTCTTGGGCGTTCAGACTCCGACTCGTACTTACACCATTCATCTCCCCCCTCCACTCTCATGGTTATTAAGCCTTTGGACATGGACTGGGACTTACCCCATTGGCTCCTCTGGTTCTCAGACTTTTGGACTTAGACTAAGTTATACTACTGGCTTTTCTAGTTCTCTGGCTTGCAGATGGCAGATAATGGCACTTTTTGGCCTCCGTAAGCATATGAACGAATTCCTGTAATAAATCTCATAAATCTCTCTCTCTCTATATATATATATATATATGTGTGTGTGTGGGTATGTGTGTGTGTGTGTGTTCATCCATCATATTGATTCTGTTTCTCTGAAGAACCTTGACTAATAAAATATTCATCAAGAATATTGGTTACTGGTCTGTAGTTTTCTTGTAATATCTTTGTGTGGCTTTTGTATCAGCATATGTCTTGCCTCATAAAATGAGTTTCAAAGTATTCCTTCCTCCCAATTTTTTGGAGAGTTAGAGAAGGATTGGTGTCAATTTTTCTTTTTCTTTTTTTTCTTTTTTATTATACTTTAAGTTCTAGGGTACATGTGTACAACATGCAGGTTTGTTACATATGTATACATGTGCCATGTTGATGTGCTGCACTCATTAACTCTTCATTTACATTAGGTATATATGCTAATGCTATCCCTCCCCCTTCTCCCCACCCCACAACAGGCCCTAGTGTGTGATGTTCCCCTTCCTGTGTCCAAGTGATCTCATTGTTCAATTCCCACCTGTGAGTAAGAACATGCGGTGTTTGGTTTTTTTTTCTTGCAATAGTTTGCTGAGAATGATGGTTTCCAGCTGCATCCATGTCCCTACAAAGGACATGAACTCATCATTTTTTATGGCTGCATAGTATTCCATGGTGTATATGTGCCACATTTTCTTAATCCAGTCTGTCATTGATGGACATTTGGGTTGTTTCCAAGTCTTTGCTATTGTGAATAGTGCTGCAATAAACATACGTGTGCATGTGTCTTAAAAATTTGGTGGAGTTGTCTTGTGAAGCCATCTGATCTTGGGCATTTCTTTTTTGGGAGGTTTCTGATTACCGATTTAATCTCCTTACTAACCATAGGTCTACTCAAATTTTCTATTTATTCGTGGTTCAGTCTTGATGGGTTGTATATTTCTAGGACTTTATCCATTTCTTCTAGGTTGTCCAATTTTTTGGCAATGTAATTGTTCATAGTAGTCTCTTATAATCCCTTTTATTTCTGTGGCATTAGCTGTAGTGTCTGCTCTTTCACTTTCAGTTTTTGTTATTTAGTCTTCTCTTTTAGTTAGACAAGCTCGGTGTTTGTCAAATATATTGATCTTTTCAAAAATCCAACTCTTAGTTCTGTTTATTTTCTATCACTTTTTCTATTGTTTCACCTTTTTATGCTTTAATTTTTATTATTTCCTTTCTTCAGTTAACTGTGAGTCCACTTTGTTCTTATTTTCTTGCTATTTGCATAGTAACAAGAAACTTGCATAGAAAATAAGTCAGGTTGTTGATTTGAGAGCTTTCTTTTTATTTAATGTAGGCGGTTGCCACTATAAACTTTTCTTTTAGTATTGCTTTTGCTTCAGACATAAGTTTGGCATGTTGAGTTCTCCATTTCATTTGTCTCAAAATAGTTTTTAATTTTCTTTGTGATTTTTTTCTTTGATTTATTGGTTGTTCAACAGTATGTTGTTTAATTTCCACATATTTGTGTATTTTACAATATTTCTTTTGTTATTGGTTCTATGTCCATTTAACTGTGGTCTGAAAAAACGTTTTGCATGATTTCAGTCTTTTCAAATGTGTTAAGACTTGCTTTGTGACCTAACATATTACCTATCCTGAAGAATGTTCTGTGAGCTCTTGAAATAGTTCATTCACTGTTGTTGGGTAGAATATTCTGTATATATGTTTGTTAGGTCCAATAAGTCTGTAGTGTTCAATAAGTCTGTAGGGTTGTTCAAGTTCTCTGTTTCTTGATTGACCCTTTGCCTGGTTGTTTGACCTATTATTGAAAGTGAGATACTGAAAACACCTACTGTTAATGTGCTGCTTCCTATTCTCCCTTCCATTCAATATTTGCTTCATGTATTTGTGTGCTCCCTTCTGCCTATAGAATTTCTGCTGAATAAGTCACTGATAATCTTATGGGAGCTCCGTTATATGTCATGAGTTGCTTTTTTCTTGTGGCTTTCAAGATAATTTTTTTTTTTTGCTTTTGATTTTTGACATTTTGATTATAATGTGTCTGTCTAGCTGTGGGCCTCTGTGGATTCATCCTAGTTGGAACCCATTATGTTACTGAATTTAGATGTCCATTTTCTTCCTCAGATTTGGAAAGTGGTCAGATATTGTTTCTTCACATAAGCTCTTTGTACCCCTTCTCTTTCTCTTTTCCTCCTGGGACTTCTGTAATTTATATACTTCCCCAGTAATTTATATATTTATATATATATAAATAAATATATATATTTATATATATAAATTTAAATATATGGGACCCCATAAGTCCCATAGGCTTTTCTTCATCCTTTTTTCTTTTTCCTTCTCTGACTTGATATTATCAAATGAGGTCTTTTCAAATTCACTGATTTTATTCTGCTTGATCATGTCTGCTGTTGAACTCCTGTAGTAAATGTTTCATTTTAGTTGTACTCTTCAGCTCCAGAATTTCTGTCTAGTTCTTTTTAATAGTTTCTATCTCTTTATTTATATTCCCATTTTGTTTGTGCATTATTTTCCTGATTTTTAAGGTTTCTATCTATCTATGTTTTCTTGTAGTTTACTGAATTTTAAAGATATTTGTTTTAAATTTTTTGTGAGGTAATGCATTGATCTCCATTTTTAGGGTTAGTTTCTGAAGATTTATTTTGCTTCTATGATTGAGCCACATTTCTCTGTTTCTTCACATGATTTTTTTTTTTTTTTTTGCTGAGATTTGAGTATTTGGTAAAGCAGTCACCTCTCCCAGTCTTCATGGACTGGCTTCATACAAGAGAAGACTTTCACCTATCATCCCAGCCAGTGATTCTGGGGACCTTTCAAACTTTTTCGGGGCATGCATTTTCTCTGGAATTGTGCATACAAATTTCCAGTTAGAGATGTATGTTGGATCCTTTTTCAGAATCTTGTAATAACTTGCTTCTTCTAGCATCTACCTGTGTTACTGTGGTTTCTCTGGTGCTGCCACAAACTCCAGAGTTCTCCTTTGTTCTTAATGACCCCTAGGCATCCAACGTATGCTGTATCTCCATCAGTGCTCTGAGTCAGACGAGAAACCAATTCCTCAGGCAGCCCCATGAAAAGCCAGAACATTTGTTGTATGTTCTATTTTGTTTCTCTCTCCGAAGAGAGAAGCTGTCAATTGGGCATTTTTTTTTTTTTTAAATTGCACCAAGCTGTGCTGGTTTGGGAAGGGCTATTATGAATGAAATCCAATAGCTTTTCTTAATTGTTTCATTTCAGTTGTTCTCGGCTTGATGCATGTCTCCGGGTATGGCAACCTCTAAGCTGGTTTCTGAAGTCCTTGTAAAGCTTTTTGGCTAATATACTGTTATTAAGTTACTGTCTTAGTTGGAGAATTGTTCTGTCTTGCTACTGTTGCTCTGAAAGTTTGATTTCTTTACACAAAATCTGGAGCATCCTGAGAATATTCGTTGAGATATAATGATAACTTGTGGGGAAAGTTTTGACAATGAATCTTACATACTCCTCACTTGGAATATAGATCTTGCTTTTATTATTAAAATAATTATAGAAAACTCACTTATAGTTTTCAGTTATGAAGTATGTACAATACCTGTCACATAGATGGTGCTCAGTAAATATTTGACTTCTTCCCCTTTAAGAATAAAATGTTTCAATGTAAACAGAATTTCATTGCATTTTATATGTAGCAATCATTGAAAACACATAATTTAGAAATAATTTTTACTGTAGCTTACTAATGATGGGATAGCAAATTGAGAATTGTATCTTATTTTATCAAATGTGATAATGAATTAGAATAGGAAATTTTCATTCGCATCTATGACGATTAATTTATGTGTCAATTTGGGCCACATGGTATCCAGATATTTATTTATTTATTTATTTATTTATTTATTTATTTTTTTTTTTGAGACTGAGTCTGGCTCTGTCGCCCAGGCTGGAGTGCGGTGGCCGGATCTCAGCTCACTGCAAGCTCCGCCTCCCGGGTTCACGCCATTCTCCTGCCTCAGCCTCCCGAGTAGCTGGGACCACAGGCGCCCGCCACTTCGCCCGGCTAGTTTTTGTATTTTTTAGTAGAGACGGGGTTTCACCGTGTTAGCCAGGATGGTCTCGATCTCCTGACCTCGTGATCCGCCCGTCTCGGCCTCCCAAAGTGCTGGGATTACAGGCTTGAGCCACCGCGCCCGGCCGGTATCCAGATATTTAAACACACATTATTTTAGATGTTTTTGAGAGGTTGTTTTGGGTGAGATTAACGTTTAAATCAATAGACTGAGCCAAGCAGATTGCTCTTCCTAACCTGGGTAGGCCTCATCTGATCAGTTAAAATCCTAAATAGGACCAAAAGGCTTGTCCTCCCACAAGTAACAAAATTTCTCCTGCTTAATATCAGTTCTCCTTGTGTCTTGATTTTGGCAGCCTTTGAAGTAGAACTCTGCTGTTTCTTAGGCCTTTGAACTTGAACTAAAAGTATATCATCAGCTCTCACGGGTCTCCAGTTTATCGACTCACCCTGAACATCTTAGGACTTTTCAGCCTCCACAGTTGTATAAAACAGCTCTTTAGAATATTTATCTATCTATCTATCTATCTATCTATCTATCTATCTATCTATCTAATCTACCTTCTTATTGGTTCTGTTTTTTTTCTGGAGAACTCTGACTAAAGCACTCACCTAACATACTATGGTATGGACAGCTTTCAAATAATGTTCATGATAATTAAACTAGGAGATATCTTACAAGGACCTATTTGAATTAGCTGGACATATTAATATATATTTAGGGTAAGTGCTATGTGTTTCAGTAGTTTATTTGCATTATAAAGCTGTTCTATTATATATATTTGTAGTTGTATGTGCAAAATTTAAGACTATTTCTTAGGTTGTGATAACAATAAAGTTCAAGGATTGAGGGAAGTTACTTTCTTCCTCGTTATCTTACTATTGTTTATTCAAATATGAATGCACATGTATAATAGATAGCAACATTTGAAAAAATTCAAAGGTCGATGCTATTTCGATTTTTCTTTCTTTTACATTGTTAATCCTTATATTAAAAATCAACATCTTACATTTATTATTGTTCATGGATTACCAATAATTTAAAAAGTCAAGACTGCATAATGTTCAGATAATTGACTAGAATGTTTGTTGTAAGTAAATGTACATTGATACCCAGTGCAATTAAGCTAACTTCATGGACTTGCTAGATCCTTAAGAGGATTTAACTGAACTATGCACTTTATAGAGAAAAAATGCAAATAATAAATATCATTGTTTGCATGATAGATGCAGGCTTAAGAGCAGACAGAGGTTTTTCTCTAATTCTCTGGTAAGGCTATCTATTTTGGAGTTTCATTTTATTTAATTCTTATCTAAAATATATATTCTAATTTTTTCCTGAAGTTTTGAAAAGTTTAAATTTTATGATAATTTAGATAGGCAATATTTTACCTAAAAAACAGAATATAATCAAGATACCAAATGTGAATAAAGACAAAAAATACTTTAAGAAAACCTGCTACTAATATTTGTGTTGCATTCATTCTTCTATTTAATCACGCCTTTCTTAGCCACTTCTTTCTCTAAGAAAATCCTTTAACAAGTGTTAGTAGCTACCATATATAAAGTGAAATCACATCTAACCCAAATTTCAATCAGAGAAAAAAAACATATAATTAATCCAATTAGTTCTTTATAGTTTTTCATGAATTGGTTAATTGCTAATCTGAGTGAAAGTCATTGATTTTATTATCCAATTAAAAATTAAAAGGGCTAGAAGAAACAATGAGATCCAATGAATGTCAGAAATCTCCAAGCTAAAAGCCACTATGGCAACAAAATCATCTTCTAAAGAAAGTGTCAGAGGTTGTACGTATTTTATTTGATGAATTGATGTGCTTAACTAGAGAGAGATAACTGTTAGTAGTGCATTAAAAAATAACACGGCCGGGCGCGGTGGCTCAAGCCTGTAATCCCAGCACTTTGGGAGGCCGAGACGGGCGGATCACGAGGTCAGGAGATCGAGACCATCCTGGCTAACACGGTGAAACCCCGTCTCTATTAAAAAATACAAAAAAACTAGCCGGGTGCGGTGGCGGGCGCCTGTAGTCCCAACTACTCGGGAGGCTGAGGCAGGAGAATGGCGTGAACCCGGGAGGCGGAGCTTGCAGTGAGCTGAGATCCGGCCACTGCACTCCAGCCTGGGCGGCAAAGCGAGACTCCGTCTCAAAAAAAAAAAAATAAATAAATAAAAAATAAAAATAAAAATAAAAAATAACACGGAGGAAAATGCAAAAACGTAAAATAATAAATGGATCTTTTAAGGCAAACCAGATCATAATCCATAGTAAAATCATCTATATTATTTAGAGCTAGTTTTTATTCCATTTGTGCAGCAGAATCACCATTTAAATATAAACTTCTAATTAATGATTTAGATAAGAATAAAGGGAAACTATGAAATCAAATCCAGATATGAAGTTTTCTGATGGAATTATTATATATCAAGATCCCTATTATTGTGTACAATGTGGTACCATTTTAAACCTCAACCATAGTGTATTTCTCCAGTGAAGAAAATTAGAACACTTTTAGTAATATGATTTAAGTAGAATTTGATATTATTTAAACAAAGAAACTCCAAGTTGCATAGAAGAATTGACAGATTTTCACTGGATAGCAGACCTCTAGTGTCCTGTAGTGAGGACTGCATACATCTTGGAGACATATATACGTTGGTTTTCTGGGGGTGGTCACTCAGAGAAAAAATATATAATTAATTTTCCTGGAGTATATATTTTACTTTGATATTTTGGAATATATATTTGATTTTTGCCACTTAAAAGTTTTTTCCCATGCTTGAAAAAATGAAAATTGAGTCTTGTTTTTCCCGCCATTTTAACTACTCTGAAGAGATCTGCATGGGTGTGTGAAAAAAAGAGCAAACCTGAGAGAGACAGACAGAGAGAGAAAGGTAAGATAGAACATTTCAATGTGCAATGAGAGATTTAAAAGTTTGATACCTCTATGTTCTGCAAGAACTTGCTGTTTTTACTACCACATTCTTATCAAAGGTGAAAATGCCAAAGAATGTGAAGCCAACACCATTGATGCACACAAAAAGTGCAAATGTGCTGCCCTAGGAAGCAATTAGATTGAAGAGGGAATTTCCTAGCGAGTTCTGGAAGATTTCATGGCTTGGTGTTTGAAAAAATACTTTGACACATTACGAGCTAGTATTAAGTTTTTGAATTCTATAATACTTCTCATGGATCGGTTCAGTTTTCTGCAACAATCATATTGCA
Source organism: Theropithecus gelada (assembly GCF_003255815.1). Taxonomy (NCBI): domain Eukaryota; kingdom Metazoa; phylum Chordata; class Mammalia; order Primates; family Cercopithecidae; genus Theropithecus; species Theropithecus gelada. The sequence continues at coordinate 11,966,591 of NC_037669.1, read as the reverse complement.
TCAATATTTTGTTTATAAACTTAATTATCTAAGCTATTACTTCAGGTTCAAACTGATGTTTTTAATTGAAATACTGCTCAGGGGAAAGCATAAAGAAATATAGAAAAGTGGTACTATGCACCTTTTCTTCCACCTTAACAACGCTGCTCCCTGAACACACACACACACACACACACACACACACACGCACGCACGCACACACTGGTGCTCATGTATAATAATGAGCTCTAATAAATTCTAACCCAAACAGTTTTCCTGCCCTTTGGAAATAGGTTAAGAGATACTGTAGTCAATAACTGTAAGAAAACAAACATTCGATTTTGCAGGAAAGGCACTTGAAGTTTTTTGGTTTGGGGTTTCTGTTTTGCAAGTATGAGAGAAAAACTGGCTACAAGAAACAATATAGTGGAAAGCGTAATCAAACTAGCAAACTCCTTGTTTTCTGAAGTGTCCCCGTAGGTTAGTTACTGAATCCCCTTACAGTGTAAAGGTCATAGTGTTGGGTAAAATCTGGCGATGGCTTGTAGTACAGATAAAGACATTTTAATATTCTCCAAAAGCCTTCTAAAGGAGTTAGTTATTTTTCAGTCAAAGGATTTATAACTTTGCTTATGGATGCATTAGAGCTAAGATAACTGCCTTGATCAGTCTCTTTCCATCAGGACTCTGAATCCAAAGTCATGCTCTGACTAGCAGCTCTAAATCCTACCTGAGTAGACATTCGGACCCTACCTCTGATGGGGCGTATGTTTGTAACACCTCAATACAAAATACCTGCTTTTGCATTTGACTCCCTTATTTTAAGTATTCTAGTTGGAAATATTGAACAATTATTTGACATTGTCTCAGGACACTGGATTATTGATTTATGAAAATTATTTTACAAAACGCTTTTCATTTTCCTCACGCTCCTCATTGGTCCTCCTTTTAGAGAGAAAATGTCTGGGTTAAGGAGGCTAGAACAGAAAAACTTAATTGGAAAAATTTTCTGGCATTGCATCATAAAAGCAAGGAAGTATTGGGAAGGATGTGCAGCAAATGAAGCCCTCATTCATTACTGTGATTGATAATCAGCTTTTTGGTAAGCTGTTTGTCAGTATCAACTAAATCTGAACATATGCAAGCCCCATATGCCAGCAGTTCCACTGGTGGATATATATGCAACAGGAATTTATATACATTAACACTAAGAGGCATGCACCAAAATGTTCATAGTAGCCTATCTGTAATAGTCCCATACCAGAAACAACCAAAATATCCTCCAAGAGTAGAACAGATACATAAAATACAATTTTTTATATGAGAGAATATTATACACTTGGGAGAATATTATACACTTGGGAATAGTGTTAAAATGAATAAAGGTAACTGAATAAACCATTGCTACATAAAAAACAATTTTTATGATTCTCAGAAATATAATGCTGGGTGAAAGAAACTAAACACACAAAAAATTCGTATTTATTGTGTGTTCATATATAGTTCTAGAATGAGGAAAACTAAGTAGTGATGGTAGCAGTCAAGATAATTATTAGCTTTAGGGAAGAGTGTTTATGGTGACTGGGAGATGGCATAAGGTGATAGTTGGTGGCACTGATAATATTCTATTTCCTGATCTGGATGTTGGCTACTATGGTCTGTTTATCTCGAGAAAAATTCATCAAGTGGTACACTTGTTATCTGTGCATTTTTCATAATATATTTTGAATTTCAATAAAAATATTTTCCTAAAAATATCTGACAGCAAGAGAGACTGCATTAGGTACTAAGAGAGTTATTATGAAATAAAATGAGTGATACAGGTGATGATGTAAGGCAAAAAAAACCACATTGTTTTATTGGAATTTGACATATTGAAGCAAGTAAATAAAGTCACCAACAAGTTTAAAAATGAATATCAAGGCTTCTGGTATGACTAAATAACTCAGATCAACCCTTAGACCAACCTTCATGCAGATAACAGTTATATTTTGTCTCTGAAGAAAGACAAAACTTCCTGAAGACAGTAGACACTGTCAAAACGCAGGCAGGTGCTGGAAGAAAATCAAAACTTTGTAGAAGGGAATTATGCTAAATGAGTTTTCCAGATATATTGCTTTTCTTTTCTTTATTCTTCTTCTTCTGTTTTTTTTTTTTTTTTTTGAGATGGAGTCTCGCTCATTCACCCAGGCCAGAATGCAGTGGCTTAACCTCAGCTCACTGCAACCTCCACATCCCAGGTTCAAGCGATTCTCCTGTCTCAGCCTCCCAAGTAGCTGGGATTACAGACGCTCACCACTGCACCCAGCTAATTTTTGTATTTTTAGTAGAGATGGGGTTTCACCATGTTGACCAGGCTGGTCTCAAACCCCTGACCTCGGATGATCTGCCCTCCTGGGCTTCCCAAAGTGCTGGGATTACAGGCATGATCCACCATGCCCGACCGATATATTGCTTTTCAACTGATGACAGGCACCAGTCTTCATCTTGTAGGGGAGCTAAAACTCCAGTAGAAAACCTACAATCTTTTCTAGCTTGAAGAACCTGAGGACAGAGTTTGGGTCAACCATAGTTGCTGAATAATGTCAGATAAGATCCTGGAAATAAGAGAACCTGTAAGGGAGGGTCCTGAATTCTATGTATAAACTAACAGTTTTCTGGCTGACCTGAACAACATATATGCGGTGCAGACTCCTAGAAGCACATCTCACGCTAAAGGAGTGAACTGAGATTTGGGCTGCCACCATTGCAAAGAAGGTAGTTTGAACTTTAAACTGGCTATGGTACACCAAATAATAGCCTCCCAAACTGTCCATATTCTAATACCCAGAAACTGTGAATATGTTAAATTACATGAAAAAATGGAATTAAGGAAGCAGAGGGAATTCAGGTTGCTAATCATTTAACCCAGAAAAAGGGAAATTTTTCTGGATTACATGAGTGAGCCCAATGTAATCATAAGGGTCTTTAAATGTGGAAGATGCAGGCAGAAGTATCAGTTGCAGAGTGATGCAATATGAGAAAGAATAGACTAACCATTGTCGGCTTTGAAGATGGAAGGTGGCATGAGTCAAGGAATGTGGGCAGCTTTTAGACGCTGGAAAAGACAAATATATATATATATATATATATATATATATATATATTCTGGGTTGGGGGTCTTCAGAAAAGAATGCAGTGTTGCCAGTGCATTGGCTTTAGCCCGGTGAGAACCATTGCAAACTTCTGATGTCCAGAACTGTAAGATAAATATGCATTATTTTAATCCACTTAATTTTCAGTAATTTGTTACAAACCCCACAGAAAATAATACAGATTTTTGTACTAGAAGTGAGATACTACTGTTATAAATACCTAAAAGTGTAGAAGTGGCCTTGGAATTGGGCAATAAAGGCTGGAAGAATTTTAAGGAGCATTATAGAAAAACTGATTTCCTTGAAAAGGCTGTTAGTAAAAATATGGATGTTAATAACTGCTAGGGAAAACTCAGAAGGAAATAAGGAACATGTTATTGGAAACTGGAAAAAAATAAATCCCTGATATATAGTGGCAGAAAATCTAGCAAAATTGTATTCCTCAGGTATATGGAAAATAGAATTTGTAAGTAATGAATTTGGATATGTAGCTGAGGCTATCTCATCCAAGCAAACGTCAAAACTGGGCTCTGATTTCTTTTTGCTTCTTACAGTAAATTATGAGTGGAAGGAAATAAAATGTTTGAAAAATCACTAAACAAAAAGTACTAGGATTTGATCACTTTGGAAATTCTCAGCCTATCCAGATTGCAAAAGACACTAAAAGATTAACTGTCAGGAAAATGTGCTCTGGAAACAAACCAATAAAACCACCCCCAAACTCAAAACAAGTGAGGGTATGGTTGGATGACCTTTTGCTAATCCTTCAGAAAGATCATTAGGTCATAAAATTCATTCATATAAAAGACTCTTTGAAAAAAGTAAGTATGTGGCCAGGCACAGTGGCTCATACCTGTAATCCCAACACTTTGGGAGGCCAAGGCGGGTGGATCACTTGAGGTCAGGAGTTTGAGACCAGCCTGGCCAAAATGGTAAAACCCCACCTCTACTAAAATACAAAGATTAGTGGTGGTGGTGGCACATGTCTATAATCCCAGCTACTCTGGAGGCTGAAGCAGGAGAATTGGTTGAATCTAGCAGGCAGAGGTTGCAGTGAGCTGAGATTCTACCACTGCACTCTAGTCTGGGTGACAGAGTGAGTAACTGTGTCTCAAAGAGAAAAGAAAAATAATTAAAAGAAAAGAATAAGTATATGAGTCAGATCAGCCATTTCAACAGAAGTCAAAAATAGAGAAATTAAAGAAAAATGATGCATTATATAGAGAAAAACACACAATTTCAATGATTGCAGACTTTTCATTAGAGACAGTGGAAGTCAGGAGAAAGTAGACCATAAAGTGCTGGTTTCTAGAAAAGATCCGTGGAAGAGGCACTCGCCTAATGAAGTAAATGTGTGTGACATATATTGGAGATCCATGCATTGGTCTTGAAAATTTTATATCAGCAGAAGCACTGCCAGTTTGAGTTAAAAAGTACAGAAAGAGTACAAAATAAAGGAATGCTGTTTGTCTCCCAAGATTCTATATGTAAGATAAAAGATGGTAAAACTACTCAGCTTCAAACACATATTATCTTTCACAATAGGGAATGATTGTTCATGAGAGTTCGGTGATCCCAGAGGGCAGATTGTTAAATTATAGAAAACTGTTTTCAGGTGTTAAAAACAACTGACCTTTACTTGGTTGGATTTCAAAATTGCTTGGGATTGGTAACTTATCAACCAAGAATTCTATATCCATTGAAAACGTTTTTAAAGAGTGAAGGTAAATTACAGACATTTTCAGGTAAATGAAAACCAGTACATTTGCATTACAAAAAAATGCAAAAGAACATTATTCTGGAAGATGGCAGTTGATACCAGATGATTCTTCAGGAAGGGATAAAACACATTGGAAATGGTAAATATGTGGTTAAATATAAGAGGTTATTTTTCCTCCTTATAATTTGTTTAAAATACCATTAATTGCTTACAGAAAAATTATAACATTTGATTGTGGGATTTATAACATATTTAAATGTGATATACCTGAATGGAATAAAGGATAAAGAAATAAATGGACCTATATGGCTATATGGTTTTGATATTTTATGTACAGTGATATAATATTAATTGTAACTAGAATGTGAAAAGTTAGGAATCACTAGAGCACTTGTCTAGCATTATTTCAAAGAATTATACCTAAAAATAATAAATAAAAATTAATATCAGCAAAAGCTTAGAAAAACACAAATTGATGTAAATAGAAGAGCTATGGAAAGGAATTGGCCATCTAATTTTCACCATGCAATGGAAAAGAGCTATTTATGTGTTTTCTAAAGTATTTATGAGCTCCGAGGCCTCAAACTTTAGCAAGAGAAATTTAAATCTTATATAATAAGAACTGTGAGGCATGTTAAATATTGTTATTCTGTACAAGCACAGAAAGTGAATTGTGTGTCTATGCTGGTAAAAGTCAATAATAATTGTTAGTATCATACATGTATGGAAATACAGTCCTTGGAAAGTATAAAATGAATGTGGCAATAATTTTGATTTTTTTCTAATTGAAGATTAAGGAAAATTGTCATTTTCAAGGAGGTAAAGCTCTTCATCCTTACTTGTGGGGCCTCATTTTCTAATGTAATTATTTAGACTGTATTCAAAATGGATTTAGTATTCACAGTGATAGGAAGAGTGAACAAAATGTTCTTAGTGAGTAAATTTAATTCTTAGTAAAACAAGTGGAATCACCATCTCAACTTTTTACTGATGAACAAAATCCAAAATTGCAAACTTTCTTAGATATAATCGTTTCTTAATTGGTAATAATATTTTATTTTTTTGAGATGAGATCTCACTCTGTGGCCCAGGCTGGAGTGCAGTGGTGTGATCTTGGCTCAGCAAACTCTACCTTCTGAGATCAATCAATTCTCATGGCTTAGCTTCCCGAGTAGCTGGGACTACAGGTGCCCGCCACCACGCCTGGCTAATTTTTGTATTTTTAGTTGAGATGGTGTTTTGCCATATTGGCCAGGCTAGTCTTGGACTCATGGCCTCAAGTGAGATGCCCATCTTGCTTCCCAAGGTGCTGGGATTACAGGCATAAGCCCTGCAACTGGCCTGATGTTAATATTTTTTATGTAAGTCAAAGTAAGTCACTTTGGCATTCTCTTATGCAGTTACTTATTTGACTTCTCACTTACTAACAATGAGTCTAAGGATTTCTGAACACAAAATTTAAATATTCTAGTCATTATGCCATGTCCTTATGCAAGCAAATGAATGCTGAACTGTGATTGAGAAGAATTCAATATACTTTTCTGATTCTTAGCCTCAATCTTAATAAAATAGAAAAAAATGGATATCTCACTATGTGTATTACTTCACTGATGATGAGAGGGAAAATTTAATATAAAATTCAATATACATGTTAGTTTTTCAAAGCAACTAATAATGGCTTTGAATTTAGAAAATAGTAACAATGCATAGGGAAAGAATGTGAGTGCCAAAGGAAGCATGTCTGAATAAAGATGTGGCCTGATGTCAGAGTTCTATTGAGAAAGGACAGTGAAATAATTCCCAACCCAACATAATGTTCTCTGCAAAAATACAATCCAGTGTATGTTATGCCTCAATTAAATAGCAACAAAAACTATAACCCAGTGTGTCATGGCACAATGTATTTACATGTTGTAGAAGCACCCTTGTATTTATCAATTGCTATAGTAAGTTTTAAAGTATGATTATTGCTTTCAATCTAGAAAAGAGAGTTGATTTTATAGTGACTTAATTTCATTTAAAACTTTCAATTTTCCACTTTAAAAATGCATATGCTACCTAGAATGTTATTAATGTAAAATGGTATATGCAGATTATTATGATACAGATTTCTCAGCAAAATTCTATATCTATGCAGAATATTTTGAAATTTTCTAAGTTACCTTCAATGCCAAGGTGTATATTTTTCATAACTGGCCACTTCTGAAAGATTTACATCCTTACGAACCACATTTGCAGTGAAAATTAAATCTTCATATTTCTCCCTTTTTGTTATTATTGTTGTTTTTATTCTTGTTTTGGAGTCTATTGGATTTCTAATAAGATATCAATTTAGGTCAAGGCATAAATATTCATGATTTTGATCTCTGGATGAAAATGCAGAGTGAAATATCTAATTCTTTCCCCAGCTTTATTGAGGACTAGACTTGCAACCTGAAAGGAGATTGAGCTTGCCTCAGTTATGATTCAGAATTTGTTGGCTTTTATCAAGATATGGCCTAGGCTGAATGAATTAAGTTAAAACGTAGTGGTGTGTGCCTGTGTGAATGCAGCAAGATGGAGGCTGAGCCACTGTGGAGAGCACACAGGCTCTGCCTAGGAAACCTCATGCTTCTTATATGCTTGCCACACCAGATGTTGTACTTTCAGCAGCTTTTTAAGTTCATTGAGCATTGCTGAATCACCAGCAGTAGGCCAGGCTGCTCCAAGGACACGTAGGTAATATAAGTTCATTTCCTGAAATGATTACAATTTTGTTAATATGCTTTCATTGTGTGATTGTTCCTACAAAATTTGATTTGGTAAATCTTAAGTGCCTTATTAAGGGGCAAAGAATGCTGAAGTACTTAGCTTCCAAACCAATGAGAACTGTTATTCAAGTTAGTATTAAAGCACTATCTACAGCAAAATTTTAAAATCAGGATAAATGTACATGCACGACAACCTCAATCACCTAATCAATGATATGTAAAATATTACTTTTGGTGCTACCAGCAGATACAGATGAAATCAGTAGAAACAACAGAACAGTATGTGATTTACTTGCAAAATTAATTGTGCAGAAAATAATTATCGGAATTTAGTAAAAGAGGAACACCTATTAAGCTGGGTAGGTATAAAACAAAGGCAAGAAAAGAAGGTCTGGCTTCTCTGGTAGAATTACATACACGACAAAACTACTCTCTAGAATGGTGCTTGTCAAATTCTAATGTGTTGAATGAATCTTCTGGGGATATTTTAAAACATAGATATCAGATTCAGATTGGGACAAGGTTCTAAATGCTTTGTAAGCTCCTAGGAAATGCCAATGTTGTCTGATAAGTTCCTAAGTAACATCAATGTGTCAGAGACCACACTTCAGAGCAATTTATGTAACAACTTTTCTCCAACATATCCCCTTCCTCAGAAATGAGATTTATATTGCTATCTGGCATATTGATAGTGACGTTGTTTTAGGCAAGAACTTAATCCTTAGGAATAAATATCAAAGTAGTAGATAATACAATTCCTTAGCTAAAGGAGATGGGAGAAAGAATGTTCCTTTAATTTATGGCTTCAGTGTTTCCTTAGGATTTTATCTAGGAAAAGCAATCAATATCATATGGCTCTACAGATGACATTGATTTGTGGTTCTACTGTAGAAGCAGCATTCTTTTGGTACCTCATTCCTGTTGTTGTCTGTAGAGTGGCACACTACATATCAATAAGCCAGCTGGTCTTCTTGTCCTACCCCCAGAACCCTGGGTTGGGACAATTTAGAAGTATGAAGTATTTTTTTTAGACTGAGTGACTGTTTACTTGAGACTAATACACTATAGTGATGGACAGCAACAATAAATTCCTGTGCCAAAATTTCTCTTTTTTAGTTTAACTTTTTTTTTTTTTTTGACATGGAGTTTCACTCTTGTTGCCGAGGCATGATCTTGGCTTACTGTAACCTCCACCTCCTGGGTTCAAGCAATTCTCCTGCCTCAGCCTCCCAAGTAGGCTGGAATTACAGGCACCCGCCACCAAGTCTGGCTAATTTTTTGTATTTTTAGTAGAGACAGGGTTTCATCATGTTTGTCAGGCTGGTCTCGAACTCCTGACCTCAGGTGATCCACCCTCCTTGGCCTCCCAAAGTGCTGGGATGACAGGCATGAGCCAGCACGCCTGGCCCAAATTTTCTTAAACTCAACAAAGGAAATGCACTGGTGAAAACGAAAACTGTTTGTCTCAGATCTGTAATTTCTGCAGCCGGATTTGTAAAGGAACTAGAAATAACGTGACCCATTACAGAGAATATGCTAACTTTTATGGTAAAGTATTTCTTTATCATTCCTAGTAAAGGTATCACACTTGCTTTTAGGCAAAAAGGAGGCTATGAATGAAAGTTACACAAAAGATTCCATGGTAAAAAAAAAAAAAAAAAAACCCAGAATATCCATTTATTTCAGAAAAATTAATTTTACAAACAACTACAGGTGCTTGCAAGAATTGAATCAACCACATCCATAAATGTAGTACTTTAGTCCTCCAAAATATAGGTACTGATTCTCAAGAAAGAGTTCATGTTAGACACGGGATTAGGATGAATCCATAAAAAGTAAACCATGGAGAGGAAAAAAGCTGAACTGATATGAAGGGAATGCCACGTCGACAGACAAGCTCACAAGAACAGATCTGTCTTCTTGGGCAAAACAATGTAACATGATGGCTGAGGGTGAAGTTTTTCTTGACCCAGTCCTAACATAGACAGGCTTCTGCAGATGTTCACAGAGAATCACAGGCCATGATGACATAGAACTATTCAGTCTTGGGCACACTTTGTACCCGTTGAGGTACACAAAATTTTACAGTGCTCTATACATGCCTTTGCTCAGTAAAATTGTAGACTTGCACTCAACAGATCGGGTGTATTTATCAAGCCATAAACTCCTTTGTCTACAACAAATCATTTAAGGTTTACTGAAAATAATTAGAACAGAGCCCGAGTTTGTGGGACTAGGGTAGAGAATAGATTAAAATTCGTTTTCTCCTTTTACTATTGCAATCCCTACCAAAGGACTGATAGAGTAATAATACACTTTACCATTTTTCTTTATTATGATTTTTTAACTTTACAACATAAGAATACTGAAGCAATTCAATTGAATAATAAAAATAGTAGTGATATTACCATATCTTGTGGTAGGCAGAGTAATAACCCCCCAAAAAGTTCCATACTCTAATCCCCAGAGCCTGTGAATATGTTACCTTACATGGCAAAAGGGAATTTGCAGATGTGCCTTAATCCATAGAATGTACAACACCAAGAGTGAACCCTAATGTAAACGATGGACTCTGGGTGGTGAAATGTCAATGTAAGTTCATCAGTTGTAACAAATGTACCACTCTGGTGGGGAATGTTGCTAATGGGGGAGGCTATGCATATTTGGGGAAATATGGGAAATCTCTGTACCTTCCTTTTATTTTTTCTGTGAGCCTAAAATTACTCTGAAAAAAGAGTCTTTAAAAAGATTTGGGATAGAGATCATGGACATTTATAAGACATACTAAAATATCTTCTTTAAAATGAGCTATTCCCTGTTTTTCTGTTTTGGGTCTATTTATTAAGGAAAAATATCACTAGAATTATTCTTTCTTTTGGAAGGTATTTGTCATATGTCATAAATTTGCATGACTGGCTTTAGGTGGAAATACTAATTTTAAAAACATGAATTACATATTTTATATTCTTCCTATTCAATATTCTCTATACTTGGAATGCAAATTGTAATGATTTAGTAATCTGTATTCTATTTTTTTTCCATAACCAGATGTTTGGTAAGAATTTTTTCTGTTTATTGGAAAATATTTTAATTTACTCCAACATAAAAATATTTGTCAAGTTGTATTTCTGAGAAACCTGAGACAGTTTTCTCTGCTTGTCTCCATTCTGCCTGATGCTCATTATGCTCTTCAAGCAGAAAAATAAAATAATAATAAATAATAAAATAATTTCTTGGTTTCACAGAACAGTCCTAGGTACAGCCATATCATAAAGAAATACAGCAAGAAATAAAAACACTGATAAGTCTGGGGAAATAACAGGATGACATAAGCTGTAACTCTGTGAAAACATTGGCAGGATCAGTGGAAGCTGGTACACATCATTAATGTTGTGCTTCAGGGCCATTATAAAGAAAAATAAGTGTTACTTGAACACAAGCACTGTGATACTGCGAGAGTTAATACTGAGAGGGCTGAGTCACTAATAGGCAGAAAGTGTGGACAGTGTGGATACACTGGACAAAAGGATGATTCACATTCCTGAGAGGGACACAGCAGGATGGAGAGAGATTTTGTCATGCCACTCACAATGACGTACAACTTAAATCTTATGAATTGTTTGTTTCTGGAATTTTCCACTTAATATTTTCAGACCATGGTAGATTATGGGTAATTGACACCAGGTACAACAGAACAGCAGATAAGACAGAACAACTGTATAAGTAATACAATGGACAGAGAAAAAAAGATTCTAAAAATATGGCCCCCTAATGTATCCCACTTTTCTCCCACTGTCAATATCAAATCAAATTCAATCTACCATTCAGACTTGCTGGGGGAGTTACAGAAAAAGCGATTGGAGGATTTTCATGCTCTGTTTTGGAGAAAGGCGTGGAAAGCAGCCTTGGAGGCCTCTGGGGTAAAGATCTGAACAAAGCTTTTTCTAGGAAGAACTTGATCCATGAGGATCCCTGGATTATCAGGAAAAGGAAAAGATTAATAAAAGTTCCTCAGATCTCCATGTTCTGTCTTTAGCAAGCCAAAGAGTAATTAAACAGGTGAGAACTAAATTCTATCCCCACTTAAGGCTTCAAGAGCACAAGGGAACAGAGGAGCAGAGAGTCACCTCCAGATGCTTTGGGAGACTGACAAGCTGATGCTAATGTACCACTGCATACAAGAGAAGTTGCCATAGCACCATCCACTACTGACTGTCTGGGCAAGTGGAGCAGAAGCCCATTGAATATATGAAGAAATGTATAACATGTCTAAGTGGGGAGAAGATAACAATGAGAGAGAGAGAGAGAAAGAGAACATACAACTAGGAAAGATGCTCTAAAGGATAGATCTGCTTGAGGAGACATAAAGCAACCTGACCAAAAACAGCAACCACAACAGATATCTGAAACATTCAGGAACAAAACAATAACATTTCTAGAATGACAAACATAATTTTTGAACAAAAAGTTAATAGATATGAATGTCAAGACACGTCTTAAATTAGTGGGCTGAAATTTCAAGAGGAAGAATGTCTCAAACCACAGAACAAAAATGCAAAAAGAGTATACCAGTAGGTTCAATTTCATCTGTTGCAAAGAAATTTTTATTTTTTCTGACTATAATCAGTAATAATGAAAATACATAATAAAACTGTGTTTTTCCAAATATGTTACTACATAGAATTTAAGAAGAAAGGAGGATATCAAAACCGGCATTACATTTTAAAGGAATTAAACATTTAAACTTTCACATCAGAATGAATAAAAAGCAACAAAAATTGTACTCAGAAGCAAATATATAGCCATGCTTACCCTAAGTATTAAAGAAGTCAGACTAAGAAATAATAAATATTAGGAGTAAAGATAGATAAAAAGGAATCAGTGAAGATAAAAACTAAATCAATTATTTAGAAAAAATCTTGGAAATTAAAAACAAGTCTCAAATCTGATTCTTATAACTCAAAACAACTAATGAGGTAGATAAGACACAAATAAATACATTCAAGAAAATAGAAAATCACAAATATGAAAAAAGAGAAAGGAGTCCTAAAACTATAATTCTTTTAAATAGAAACACTAAAATAATTTTCAGGGAATGCTACATGAAATATATTGGAAATGGGGTTTAAATTCTACATAAATGATTTTCTATAAAAATATAAATTACTAAGATGAGCATAAGAAGAAATGAACAAAGTGAACGATTGCTGTAGAAATAAATGTACAGATATTAAAATGATGACATTGAAAAGGTACCAGGATAACATAGAGTTATAGCCAAATTTTACTGGCTTTTAAGAAGCAGTCATTCATGCATCTGACAAAGGTCTAATATCCAGCATCTAAAAGTAACTTAAACAATTTTACCAGAAAAAAACAAATAGCCCCATTAAAGAGTGGACAAAGGACATGAACAGACACTTTTCAAAAGCAGCATACATGTGGCCCACAACCGTATGAGAAAAAGCTCAATATCCCCAATCACTAGAGAAATGCAAATCAAACCTCCAATGAGATACCCTCTCATACCAGTCAGAAAGGCTATTATTAAAAAGTCAAAAAACAATAGATGTTGGCAAGGTTGCAGAGAAAAAGAAACGCTTATACACTGTTGGTGGGGGTGTAAATTAGTTCAACCATTGTAGAAAGCAAAGACCTCAAAGACCTAAAAACAGAAATACCATTCGAATCAGCAATCCCATGACTGGGTATAAACCTAAAGGAATATACATTGTTCTACTATGAAGACACATGCAGGCAAACGTTCATTGCAGCACTATTAGCAATAGCAATGACATGGAATCAACCTAAATGCTAATCAGTGATAGACTGGATAAAGAAGATATGGTACATATACACCATGGAATACTATGCAGCCATAAAATGAAAAGATCATGTCCTTTGCAGGAACATGGATGAAACTGTTATCCTTAGTAAACTAATGTAGGAACAGAAAACCAAATACTGTGTTTTCTCACTTATAAGTGGGAGCTAAATGATGAGAACACATGGACAAATAGAGAGGAACAACACATACTGGGGCCTACTTGAGGGTGGAGGGTGGGAGTGGGGAGAGGATCAGGAAAAATAACTAATGTGTACTAGGCTTAATACCTGCGTGACAAAATAATCTGTACAACACACTCGCATGACATGAGTTTACCTCTATAACAAACAAAGAAACTAACAGAGTGGGACTCTATAGAGTGAGAATCTGAAGTCGAAGCACATATTATAAAATCTATTGAGTGGAATTGGTCTGAATATTTAAAAAGCCTAATGAAAGGCTACTCGGGAGGCTCAGCCAGAGAATTGCTTAAACCCGGGAGGTGGGGGATGCAGTGAGCCGAGGTTGCGCCACTGCACTTCAGCCTGGGCAGCAGAGTGAAACTCCGTCTCAAAAAAAAAAACAAAGCAAAACAAAACAAAACAAAAAACCTATTGTTTTGAGTTGCTGAATTGCTAATGTTCAGAGATTTTTCATTTTACAGAAGAATGAATATACAATGTAAGCTTAATGGGAATGAAGAAATTCTTTTCCAATCTAATCAACTTTTAATTTCAGGAAGAGAGGGGAAAAACGTTACTAGGAGTGAAGTCTAAGCAGAAGCTCTTGGGAAATGTTCAAAAGATGAAATTTATGTTAGTTTAGTCTTTTTTTTTTTTTTTTTTTTGAGACGGAGTCTCGCTCTTGTTGCCCAGGCTGAGTGGAGTGGCGTGATCTCAGCTCACTGCAGTCTCTGCCTCCAGGGTTCAAGCGATTATCCTGCCTCAGCCTCTTGAGTAGCTGGGATTACAGGAGCGTGCCACCACATCTGGCTAATTTTTGTATTTTTAGTAGAGACGGGGTTTCACCATGTTGGCCAGGCTGGTCTCGAACTCTTGACCCCAGGTGATCTGCCTGCCTTGGCCTCCCAAAATGCTGGGATTACAGACGTGAGCCACTACACCAAGTCCTATGTTAGTTTACTTTTTAAGGTCGTTGAGCTTCACAGAAATCTAGAATTTCAAATACCATATAGACGATGCATTTTCTTTAAACTAGTTGCTCCAATGACAGAGTTCCCAACTCCCCTTGCACTTTCATATATCTGTTAATACAATTAGTGGGAGAATGGATTAATATTTTAGTTCCTGTTAAACATATAATGTAATTATAAGTAAAAAAGAATATTCGCTGCCAGATTTGATTAAAAGGATTGATTAACAATGGGAATTTCAGGGACTAAGAAAATCCTAGAGAAGTTTTGCTTTAATGTTTACAAGAAATTCTATTTTTTATTTATTAAATTTTTAAAAGTTTTATTTTTAATTGACAAATAATTTTGTCACATAATAATTTTATTAATAATTGACAAATAACAATTGACAAATAATTATATATTTACGGGGTACAATGTAATGTTTTGCTATGAGTGTACAATGTAGAATGATTAAATCAGGCTAATAAGCATATGTATGATCTCAAATATTTATCATTTCTCTCTGCCAAGAATATTTAAAATCTTCTCTTTAAAATAAATAATACATAATTATTAATTATATTTTCTTTGCTGTGCAATGAAACACCAGAACTCTGTGTCTCTTATCTAACTGCAGCTTTGTAGCCACTGACCAACATCTCCCCTTTTCCCATCCACACTCTCTTCAGAGCCACTGGTAACTATCTTTCTATTTTCTACTTCTATGAGTTCAATGTTTTAGATTCCACATACAAGTGAGATAATACAATATTTGTCTCTCTGTACCTGGTGAATTTAACTTAACACAATACCCTCTAGGCTCAGCCATGTTGTTGCAAATGACAGAATTTCCTGTGTTTTTAAAGCTGAATAATATTTTATTGCATATATACACCACATGTTAAAAATATTCATCTAATGATAAGCAATATTGAGTTATTGAGAATAATGCTGCAGTAAATATGGGGGTGTGGATATCTTTTCAGCATATTAATTTCAAGTACTTTGGGTATACTCCAGTAGTGGGATTGCTGGATCATATGTTAATATTATTATTATTATTGTGGGAAGCTTTTTACTGTTTTCCAGAATGGCTGTGCTAATTTACAATACTATCAACCCTGTATAAGTGTTCCCTTTTCTCTACAGTATAAAGCTTCCCTTTTCTCCATATTCTCACCAACATTTATTTTCATGTTTTTCATAATAGCCAGTCTTACAGATGTGAGGTGATGTCTCATTATACTTTTAATTTGCTTTTCTCTGATAATTACAGTTGAGCATTTTTCCATATATCTGTCAGCCATTTATATGACTGCTATAGAAAATATTCACAAACTATGCATCTGACAAAGGTCTAATATCCAGCATCTATAAGGATCTTAAGTCAACAAGCAAAAAACAAATAACCCTATTAAAAAGTGGGCAAAGGACATGAACAAACACTTCTGAAAAGAAGACTCAGCAATCCTGTTACTAGGTACACACTCAAAGGAAAATATATCATTCTACCAAACAGACACATGCACCCATTTGTTTATCACAGTGCTAATCACAACAGTGAAGAAATGGAATCAACCTAGGTGTCCATCTATTTGTTCATTGGTGGTGGATTAGATAAAGAAAACATGGTAGATTCACACTATGGAATACTATGCAGCCATGAAAAAGAATGAAATCATGTCCTTTGCAGCAACATGGATGCAGCTGGAAACCTACCCTAAGCAAATTAATGGAGAAATAGAAAACCAAATACTGCATGTTTTCATTTACAAGTGGGAGCTAAACATTGGGCACACATGGTCATAAAAATAGGAACAATAGACACTGGAAAATACAAGATGGGGGAGAGTTGAAAAAAACTACCTATTGGTTACTATGCTAACTACTTGGGTGACAGATTCATTTATACTCCAAACCTCAGCATCACACAATATACCTTTGTAACAACCCTGTACATGTACTCCTTGATTCTAAAGTAAAAATTAAAAGTGAACAAAACAAACAAAAAATTCCAATGACATTTTTAAAAAGAAAAATATCCTAAAATTTGCTTACAATCACAAAAGACCCCAAATCATCAAAGCAATCCTGAGTGAAAAGAGCGAAGCAGGAAGCATCACACTAGCCAACATCAAAATATGTTACAAGACTATAATGATCAAAACAGCATGGTACTGGCATAAAAACAGACACACAGAACAATGGGACAGAATACAGAACTCAGGTGTAAATCCATACATTTTTTATAAAGTTGCCAAGAATACAAACTGAGGAAAGGGAAGTCTTTTCAGTAGATGGTGTTGGTAAAACTGGACATCTACATGCAGATGAATGAAATTAGATCCCTATCTTACACTATCTATAATGAGCAACTCAAAATGAATTAATGACTTAAACATAAAACCTAAATTGTAAAACTATTGAGAAAAAACACACAAAATATACAAAAAAGTTCCATGACATTGATCTAGGCAATGATTTTTTTGAGTATGAACCCAAATGCACAAGCAACCAAAGCACAAGCAAAAGCAAAAAAAAAAAAAAAAAAAAAAAAAGATTAAATCAAACTAAAATGCTTCTACACAGGAAAAAAAAAAATCAAAAAGAACAATTAATAGACTAAAGAGACAATTCTTGGATTGGGAGAAAATATTTGCAAATTATACAGCAGATAAGCAATTAATATCAAAAGTATACAAGAAACTCAAACTACTCAACAACAAGGAAATAGCCTTACTTAAAAATGGGCAAATAATTTAAGATTTTTTTTTTTTTTTTAGGAAGGAAGTTTTCAGACTCAGATGATGGCATTAAGGAAACTGTTCATTCCTTCCAGATTTTGCCATTAGATTTGAAGAAAGTGGAGTTATTCCAACTGTATTTTCTTATCTACTGTTTTCATAATCCATGTGCACAGTTCAACTGGTTTTCATTTCAGTCCATTATTGAGAGGATATTGCAAAAATTTAAATGTTAAAACTCTTCAGCTACAATGCAACAAAAGGTAATCACAACAATCAAGGAAAAATTATTGCTATATACAATAACTTGGATGGATCACAAGGGTATTACGTTAAGTAAAATTAAAAAAAAAAAAAGCCAATCTCAAAATTTCACATACTATATTATTCGACTCATATATCTTCTCAAAAGGACAAAATTATAGAGGTGGAAAATAGAGTAGTAATTATGAGCAGAAAAGAAAGAATCATGGAGGGAGGTTGAAGATAGATGGGGGCAGGGGATATTTGGTAGATTAGGGTCCCTGAAGTGGCTGGCAGGGATGGAATACAGAACAAAGAGAAAATGTTTATCCTGACACTGGTAGGGTCCCTCCACCATTGACAGGAGATAGAACATTATAGGAGTGGTGTTTTGACTAGTAGCCACTTCCTCCAGCAAATACTCCAGATAATCAGCCCTTAACATCTTTCTTCCCTAATGGTCAATTTCTATTAGCAATTATTATATCATGAAGATTCTTTTTCTTTATTATTTAATGAATGTAGCTTTATTGAAGTTTGACTCTGGTTTCTCTCAAGAGATCTTAAAGTAAATAAGCATTTTATGTTCTGAAATAAACTGTTCATAACCTCAGTTATTATTTCCATATAGTATCCACATGGATAAAATAAATTCTAAAAACATTTGAGAAAGAAATAAGAAATTCTAAAAATATAAGACAATGGAAATGAAACATATTGATTATGGATAAGAGATAAAATATTTTTCAATAATAGCTATACTGTAACAATAATATTTTATTGTCTAAAGTCAAGGAAGAGCTGTAGCACATTCAATGCCACTTAATGCCAGAAAATGGGCTAAGTACCTTCCACTTAAAATATATGTGTTATTTCCAATAGAAAATATGAGGTGAAAAATTAGAAAATTGTCACACATTATATAGTATGCCTTTAATAATAATAAATTAATAACAAATTATCCAATGTATTTAGAATCCTTTATATTCATGTATTTCTACTGTTAAACTGTGGAGGACATTTTTGTTTTCCTCTGTGGAGGATCCAGTTTCCTCTCTCTGAGTAATGGTGCCTTTATTTTCCTGAGGGAAATATTCCTCTCTATTTTTTTCCCTTGTGGTTTGTGTGATGTTGGACACATACTCAGCTTCCAGATTGTGAACTTGCCTCAGATTGGCTTATCAAATAATTACAATGATGCTCAATTTCAGATTTTTGCTGGACCTGTAAGGAAAGAGGTCCCCTGTTCTGTTGGCACTGTTAAACTAGTAAGGTGTAATCCTGGAGTTGCTGATGACTGCCTTATTTCTATAAAATAATTCATAATAAAGTGAACACAGAGGAAAGCAGAAGTGAGAATATGGAGGAAGAATTATGACACTGTGAGATTCTGATTCCTTGGACTGTTCAGTTACGTAAGCTAAATTCCTTTTCTTCTTTATTAACGGAATATTGTTTAATTGGTGTGCTAATAATTGCAACTAAAAAAAGTCTATTTAATAGTAGTGAAAATGAATATCCATGAAATTTAGGAAATTAATATTGACTAGTAAACCATGTTAAGGAAAAAAGTCCTTCTGAATTCTTTGTAAACATAATAAATCTGTGAAAAAATTTGATGTTTCTTATCATAAAAAACTAACAATATATCACTGACATGAAATGTTCTTCCCATAATCTACAAAGTATCCTTTTATTTTAAAGATACTATATTAATAGCTTAAAGATAAAAGTTACCATAATTAATTTTTAATTGTGGAACTAAGGATAGGAATAAGTAGATACTGAAGTACAAAAGGAAAAAAATAGGCTCCAAGATTTTGTCCTGTTTTTCGTTTTTCTCTCATATTTCACCCAAACTCTCTGACCCTTAGTTTTAGAAGATGTAGGAGACAATTGGTACATATATTTAAAACTTTTTCCTCAGAGAGGTATCTGGAAGATCATTGAATTTCTTCTCGTCAGTGCTGTGAACTTTTCTAAGATTGGGACATTCTGAATATAACTTGGAGTTACAATTCAACGGGAGATGTCAACATTCCAAGAAATACCAGTCTTTAATAAATTGCAAACTAATGAAATTTAAAACATTAAGAAATTCTGTAGCTTCACCTTTATTCAACACTTTACTGGATGAATCTATTATTCATAACAAATTGAAACACCACTTATGGATATTAAAATTATTTTCTAAATAAAATTGAGTGACTCAACGTGAAACAAAAATAAAATCTTCTGAGAAATTGTTTACTAGAACACATTATTTTATGACTCTTAGCAAAAAAAAAAAAAGCTAAAAGAAAAAATACCCTTTTTCATATCAAGAAACCCAACATCTCAATGAATGAGAGGATTCTCTTGCTAATGATAATTTTATGAGTACGTTAAGTTTACTGACAACCTCAGATCTCTAAGGTAACAGAATAGAATTATTGCCTTTCCTAAAATGGTGAATTGGTTGACTAGAATTACAAAGATTCCCTAAAGGAAGCTGAACACTAGCATGGAGTCCATCTGGCCAAGG
Organism: Theropithecus gelada; assembly: GCF_003255815.1. Taxonomy (NCBI): domain Eukaryota; kingdom Metazoa; phylum Chordata; class Mammalia; order Primates; family Cercopithecidae; genus Theropithecus; species Theropithecus gelada. The sequence goes on along the minus strand of NC_037669.1, from coordinate 11,946,535 downwards.
GTGTACATGTTCACCACTTTGCAGATAATAAAAGAAATGAATGATATCTCCTTTTCTGCTGGGTAGAATCCTGGGGAATAATATCTAGAATTATTATAGGTTTAGTGTAGTTTTAGTGTTGGTTCGGTGTAGGCTTAGTTCTTGTGACCATAAAATTATCAAGTTAGGATCCTTTGCACTGGCACACTACAGCTAATGCAAGGGTGCGGGGAAAAGAAAGAGAGATCAGACTGTTACCCCTTGAGTCACCACAGCACATGTCTCTTGCAAGGACAAGGTTGGGGGTAGGGTCATAGATTAACAGCATCTCAAATACAGAACAAAATGGAGTCTCTTATGTCTTCTTTCTATATAGAAACAGTAACAGTCCGATCTCTCTTTCTTTTCCCCACACAAGGGTCTGAAAATGCCCCAAGGAATGTTCCTCATTTGCTTTATAATGTGCAGACCCAGAGGGTACAGACAGCTGATAAGTGCCCAGGGAAAGCCTTATTCACAAAGAACAAAAATGGTTCTAAATAATGGCTCAATTTATCTGTAATTTGGATGTCTCTTTAGGGTAATGTATGATCCAACCATTGATGAAGTTCATGCTAAAAAGGAATTTGGTCTCAAGAATAGGGAAATGACATTTAGTCTTTTATGATAGGAATGCTACTTCTTGATTTAATACTAGAAGGAAGTAGAGGAAATTGAAAAATAATCAGCCAAGAACATTGCTAAGTGCTTTTTATGCATAGTCTATTGTGACTTCCAAAGTTTTTGAGACAGATATTATCAACTACATGGCATCACTATGAAAATAGGGGTTCAGATAGATTCTTTAACTTGTGACGGCATCATATTTCATTATGTTGTAATCTGGCTTCATGGAATTATAACCAGTGTGACCAGGCTCAGAGAAGTCCCACACTTGGGGTTTAATGCTCTGTGGTTGCTATCTTGAGATTCTTAGTCATTTCGTTTTGGAATTTAGATGCCATCTCCATATTTCGCTCCTGTCTGCCCTGGGGGTGGGGTTGGGTTTGGAGGGGGTTCTTGGGGGTAAGGGTCCTTCGCCGTTGCCAGACATTTTCCTTTTGCCTTGAGCCCCACAAGTTATGTAGCCAGTCCTGAGCAGAGTCACGATTTAAATCCAGTTCTGCCTAACACCAAGAACCTCTGGAGCAGGAACCAAGATGTAGGGTCCAGAACGAAAATCCATTTTCTAGGCTTAGAGAAGTACGGAGAAAATGGCATTGAATTCGGAGTTCAAACACTTATCGATGATTCCAGATACATAATTTACATTTTTGTAGCCCTCTGGGCAAGACAATCTTTCTAAACTGAGGCATCCGTAGACTTTCTGTAAAGGGTCAGATATTAAATATTTTCAGCTTTACAGGCCATATGGTCTCTGTTGCAGCTACTTAACTCTATCATTGCAGCACAAAAGCAGCCATACAAAATACTTAAACAAATGAGCATGGCTGTTTTCTAGTAAAACCTTATTCATGGATACTGAAATTTGAATTTCCCTATTTTTATGTGTCATAAAATCTTACCAACCTTTTGATTTTTAAAACAATTTTGAAATGTAAAAACCCTTCCTAGTACCAGGGATGTAAAAATAGGCAGCAGGCTGGATTTGGTCCTGCAGGTTACACTTTTCAGACTTCTGGTCTACGCTATTGGTTTTCATTCATTCATATGTCCATTCATCACTGTTCAAAGTGTGTTTATAACTGGATTAGGCATTAGGGATCAAAAGACATGGATTTGTATGATGTAGACCTTGAAGTTCTTAAGCGCCACCTCATGTTGACTTTCCCAGGCCTAAACCAACAAATGAAAACAAACTAATGGGAAATAGCTTGGGGAAAAAAGAGAGCTAAGTCTTTCCTAAAATAGCGTCTGCTTTTTAAGTCCCAAATTGTTTTCATTTTTAATATATGTATATATTCACATTTATATGAGTATTTGTGTGCATATATATACATATATACACATACATATACACACATATACATGTATTATTCATACCTTATGTGTACGTGTACATATATGAATACACACACAGTATTTTACAATTCTGAATTAGAAATTCAATCACATTGCATGTACAGTATAGTGATTAGAGGAATCCAACTTGGGTTTTATATCCAAATATATCATCCCTGTCCTAGAAATAACAACCACTGAAATAACTTACAAACAGTACTATCAGATAGTTTGTAACAATTAGGAATACTCATCCTATTAAGTAGTTTCTTGCCATATGTAACACAAAATGTGCACCTGAGTTGAGCAGCCAATCTATATATTTTTTGAAGATACAAGATAATTTTTCTTTAAAGACAATCAGAAGTGAACATGTAAGCTCTGATTACAAAGTTATTGAAAATGGAAGTCAATACTTTTTCAGAGAAAAAAGCTTAGAATCTTTGTGCAAGTATCTATTACAGACAAATATAAGAAGGACTTTAAAAAAAGTGCTTTAGGCCGGGTGCGGTGGCTCACGTCTGTAATACCAGCACTTTGGGAGGCCAAGGTGGGTGGATCACGAGGTCAGGAGATCGAGACCATCCTGGCGAACACGGTGAAACCTCGTCTCTACTAAAAATATAAAAAAATTAGCCGGGCGAGGTGGCGGCGCCTATAGTCCCAGCTACTCGGGAGGCTGAGGCAGGAGAATGGCGTGAGCCCAGGAGGCAGAGGTTGCAGTGAGCCGAGATTGCGCCACTACACTCCAGCCTGGGTGACAGAACCAGACTCTGTCTCAAACAAACAAACAAACGAACAAAAAAAGTGCTTTATAGGCCAGGTACGTGGTGGATTATAATCCCAGCAGTTTGGGAGGCCAAGGTAGGAAGACTGCTTGAGGGTGGGAGGAGGACTGCTTGAGGCCGGGAGTTTGAGACCAGCCTAGGCAATATAGTGAAACCCTAGCTCTACATAAAATTAAAAAAAAAAAAAAATTAGTCAGGTGTGGTAGCTACTTGGGAGGCTGAGTCAGGAGGATCCCTTGAGCCCAGGAATTCGAGGCTGCAGTTAGCTACAATCATGCCACTATACTCCAGCTAAGCAATACAGCAAGGCCCTGTCCCTATGGTTTTTTTTAAGTGCTTTATAAATACAACGTGGGGTCAACTGAGTTTCTTGTTGAAACAGTATACTGTTTCCCTGGTTCCAGCTCAGAGGTTCTGACCCAAAAGGTCCGGAATGAGGCCAAGAAATTTGCATTCTTTTAAACAAGTAGATTAAGATATTTTAATATAGCAAGCTCAAGGACAACACTTGGGAAATGGCTTTAAAAGAAAAATAGTGAAGGGTTTCAGTTTTTATATTTCCCGAGTTCCAGTTTGGCGACATTCTGGATGCTTAAGGGAAGGAGAAGTCTCTTCACCCGATATGCCTTTATCTAGAATCACCTGCTGAAGGAAGCAGAGTCTGCTGGTGGAAACAATGACGATATTGCAAGCAGAACTGGGGCCAGAAGAAAACACTGCTGAGAAGAACAGAGTGTTATGTTATCCTTTGCAGCTTAAAACTTCTCAGCAAGAGGCAAAAATCTCTCACATGCAGCTTTTCCTTGACGGCTGGAGAAAGGTGTTGTTAAGACCCTCACACCTTAAAGAACCTTTGAGTAAGGAAACTGTGATTTCAAGACACTTAAGCCCCGTTACAAGAATCTGAATACAAAAGCAAACAAAACAACAGACAGAATAAAACTTGGCAAATATTTTCTCTATTTATCTACTCATTATACAGAAGGTTTTCATTCCTGGAACTCTTGATAAAAGTTTCAAATAACTCAAATATAAGTTTCAAATAACCCAAATATAACTTTCAAACATTATTTTGTTACTAATATGTAATCGTGATAATGGCAAATGTGAAAGAAACTCTGGCTATCTGACAATGATGCGTGCAGCTTGATTCTCCCAAAGAGGCGAAAGTTTTTGTCTATATTCACGAATTCATTCGTGAACTAGTTACTGTGATGAGCAATTCTTACAAGAAGGGGTATTCTGGCTGGGCGTGGTGGCTCATGCCTGTAATCCTAGCACTTTGGGAGGCTGAGGCAGGCAGATTGCCTGAGCTCAGGAGTTCATGACCAGCCTGGGCAACAGGGTGAAACCCCGTCTCTACTAAAATACAAAAAATTAGCCGGGTGTGGTGGCGTGCGCCTGTAGTCCCAGCTACTCAGGAGACTGAGGCAAGAGAACTGCTTGAACCCGGGAGATGGAGGTTGCAGTAAGCTGAGATCGCGCCACTGCACTCCATCCTGGGCAACAGAGCAAGACTCCGTCTCAGAAAAAAGGAAAGAAAAGAAAAAAAAAAAGAAGGGGAATTCTTCTGTGTGTGTTTGTGTGTATAATACATATTATACATCTACATTACCTATAATTAATTATTTCTCCTATCACATGAATTTAGTGAAGAATACTTTTATAAATTATCCTTGCCTTTGACAATGCTTTTAAGACACATGGAAGATATGGATTTTAGCTTTAGTTATTGGATATGAGTTCTCTTTTAGCTTCTAGGCAGGTGGCACAGTATAGTGGTTATGAACACAGGCTCTTGGCATTAGAGAGCTTGAAATTCTTACCACCTGTGTGACAAGTAATTTAATCTTACTAATTCTGTTTCCTTATGGGGATGAAACTAGTACCTATCATCCTGTTAACAGTAATAATAGTGCATGGCGATGATTTTGGTACCTACTTCATGCAGTTGTGAAGATTACAATAATCCATTAAGTTTCAAAAAGTTAGCAATGTGGCTCATGAAAATATAAAATAAACATGTGTCAAAGATATTATTCCATTTCTTAATTAATGAATAAACCAATCAGATGGCAAGACTGATTCAAAGAGCATTTTGAAGATCTGAATATTTATAGGCCTTTTGAGAAAATATTAGTATAAGATTTCTGCGTATGAGTCAAAGCTGGTTAATGATGCCCTATGGGATAATAATCTATAGCATTGAAGTTTGTTTTTCTTCTGGATAGAAATAATTTGTAGCTGTGTTGGGAAAAAAAATCTACAAGTAGACGTGGAACTTCACGAAGTCTGAAATTTTCCTCAGTAGCAGTGAATTTAACAAATTGTATTTCCTAGATGATGAAATAATTTGGAGTGGGCCTGTTAGATACTGAAAGTGCACCCCTTCTCTTGTTTACATGTCTTGAATAATTTTTCTGCCAAGCATGGTGGCTCAGGCCTGTAATCCCAGCCCTTTGGGAGGCCGAGGCGGGCGGATCACGAGGTCAGCAGATCGAGACCATCCTGGCTAACACGGTGAAACCCCGTCTCTACTAAAAATACAAAAACTTAGCCGGGCGTGGTGGCGGCACCTGTAGTCTCAGCTACTCGGGAGGCTGAGGCAGGAGAATGGCGGGAACCCGGGAGGCGGAGCTTGCAGTGAGTGAGATCACGCCACTGCACTCCAGCCTGGGAGACAGAGTGAGATTCCGTCTCAAAAAAAAAAAAAACCACACACACACATTCTTAATATCTTTTAAAGTACAAAGACCCTACTAAACTTAGTTACTAATATTTGCATTTTATTTATTTTGTAGACCAAAATATTTTGTTCACCTTGATTAGATTATTACTTCATTGGAGCATGATGTTTGTCCATCATTTTAGCAAATTCTTCTCATATATATAAGAATATTTAAAGAGTTATTTAGGGTGTACTGAGACCATGCACTACCAGAAGCCAGAAAAATAGCTATGAATTTACCATCTCCATAGATTGATTCATTGATTAATTTTCCATTTATCAACTATTAATTCAGTTTCAGACTTGGAGGATATTACACTGCATAGGACACAGTCCCTTCTTTCATGGAACTCCATGTAATATGATTTATATGTAGTAGTTACTTAAAACTAATTTCTACTTCAAATATCAGTACATGTGCCATAAACATTGCTTAGAGAAAGAACTCATTGTAAAATATTTTTCAGTAATATTGATTTTCACCCAGGAACTTCTTTACTTGACTTTAAATCTCTGGTGCGAGTCCATCTGTCTCTTAATGCAAGATACAGGTGGTGATACGGTGTTGGTGTTCACAGTTAGAGCTCTCTAATGCTACACATCATTTTTCTAAAACATCCAAAATGTTTTTCTGTGTAAAAATATAAAGTAACCAAGATTCAGTGAGATGTTGCTAAATGCACTTTAATGAGATCTTCTCAAATCTATTTTGCTGCCACTAATTTCAAGATACTTATTTTTTCAATAAAGGATTATTTCCATAGATTGCACGAGAAATCATGAGAAATTAATGTCTTCATGATGATAAACCAGAGCATAGAAAAATGAGATAGTAAATAATAAAGTTATATCATTATAATATATAGTTTTATGACATGACCAAGAATATTCCTATTATTCTGAAAATATATTGATGCACATATGCTGATGGACTTATCACTACTTCATGTGCTTTAGTGAGTCCATACATATGCATATTTTTTCAGTATTAAAAAACATACCGCCTGGAGGAATTTACACATAATTGAATAGATTTCATTTTATGTCATGGTTCTGAGGAAAACTGTTCTACCTTTTACACCAGAATGATATAATACCAGGACACACATATTTTTGCACACAATTTCAAGGAACTTATAGACTCTCTAGAATTATTTCCAGGTGAAACAAATATGTCACAAAAAGACTATGTCAACATTAAATATTTAACTACCCAAGATTTTGTTTTTATGTTCTACCAAATTATTTTCAAAATAAAAATTCATTTTCAAATGAAATAATAGGACTCAATTTATTTTGTACATAAGACTAAAAAATGCTTAAATTAGTGAAATACTATTGTATATATCAGACTAAAGATTATTTTAGGATAAAAAATTTTAAACAAGGAAAAGTGATTAGTCAGTTTTCAAAGATCATAGTTATGTTTCCGTTGCAAATATTAATTACTGACTTTAATTGAGCATATCTATGACGTACTTACAATTTGTATATACCTTTGATTAAATAAAGGTAAATTACAAGGATAAATGATGTTATTTATTTTATTAAGTAACATCATTATTTTTGCAAATTTCCTTTTCTAAAGGAAGACCTATGTATTATCTCCATGAGCATAAAAGTGTGTTTTGAATGAGTGGCTGGTTCACTTGAAGCAAAAAAGAGTAGTTAATAACATGTTTGGTGAGTGGAGCACAAGTGCGCAAACATAGATGAATAGCTCCTTAAGTCCCTCAGGACAGTGTGAATGTGCAAATGCAATCGGAGAGAATCCCAGAGTAATGACCGTGAAGGCTAGTGGTCTGACTGCCTTCTCCTGAATGGGGAGGCTTTCTGCTCGGCCAAATTTGGAGGACTTGGATTTCAGCGTTTTAAGGAAGATCACAGCGTTTTAGGCACATTCTGAATATCACATATGCTTCATTTGACAGTCTCAGTACTGGATTTGAGATTCTGCTTGTTACATACAAATGTAGAATATTACTTATCTTTAAATGATAATAAATGGAACTAATTTTTTTTGTTTGTTTGTTTGAGACGGAGTCTCGCTCTGTGGCCCAGGTTGGAGTGAGTGGTGCGATCTCGGCTCACTGCAAGCTCCGCCTCCCGGGTTCCCGCCATTCTCCTGCCTCAACCTCCTGAGTAGCTGGGACCACAGGCTCCGCCACCACGCCTGGCTAAATTTTTTTTTATTTTTAGTAGAGACGGGGTTTCACTGTGTTAGCCAGGATGGTCTCGATCTCCTGACCTCGTGATCAGCCCGCCTCGGCCTCCCAAAGGGCTGGGATGACAGGCGTGAGCCACCGCGACCGGCCGAAACTGATTTTTAAAAGAAATTGGTGGATAATTTCCATGAAGGTAACCACACCAGGCCCAGTGAAACTGATTTTTTAAAACAAATTGGTGGATAATTTTCATGAAGGTAACCACACCAGGCCCAGTGAAACTGATTTTTTAAAAGAAATTGGTGGATAATTTTCATGAAGGTAACCAACAATAATATCAGAGTTTGGAGACCAAACTGTGGTGCAGCAAACAGGCAGAACGACGTGTCTTTGGTTCTTTTCTCTTTGAAAAGGCTCGTCACTCAACCAGGAGGTAAAACAAAGATAATCCAACACAGCAACAGCCACAGAAGTCTCCTTCACAGCCTCACAAATACAGCATAGGACAGATCCTTTATTTATTTATTTATTTGATTTTTTTTTTTTGGTATGCTGACTTTGCCACAATACATTTTAAAAAATTACTTGTCCACCCTAGTAATGAACCACATGTCAGCAAGTGGTTTCCTGTTGATGAAAAGCACCTGAAGAATCCAGGAAGAAAAGGGAAACATTTATTTGTTTTGTTATTGGGAAGGGATGGATTTGGTAAAGTATGACATAGTTCTAGCACTGTTTCATCCAGAAGGCTGAATTAAATATATTAATCTATGTTTTCAAGTAACAATAGAACAGGAGATCTTTTTCAGAAAACCCACACACTCAAAAAATGTTTTGTGTTTAGTTCTGTCTTAGAACATCTATTGCTATTATAAAACTAAAATGAAGATATACTTCATTTAAAATGTTCAAGGATTAAATATAAACTTTGTGGTTGATTCAAGTGCTCAGGTTTCTGATTTCCCTCTTTCTGGCTGCTCTATTCAGTACCTAATTTACTGCTGATCAGCATTTCTTCCTTGGGTGAGGTGTCAAATAAAAGGTGATAAATTCCACACAAATTAATTCTTAGCTCTAAGCAATGTTAAGAGCTCATTGGGAGCAAAGGTTTAATGTGCTCTTTAAAATAAAATTTTGAAATATCTTTAAATTCCAATTTTCCATTCCCGGTTGTTGTGGATAATTAAAAGTTGTATTTATACTTAAACTGAATTTGTTAGGAAATTCCTTTTAAAGTAAGAGAAAGAGGCTAAAAACATAACTAATCGACCTTGAATGACACTCCCAGTTTATGTTATACCAGGAAATATAAGTTCCTCATTTTGTCGGTTATTTTACAAAGTGGGTTTTTGAAAGTTCTCGTCTACCAACTGAAGAATGTAGAATGCAGAGACATGCTATAAATTACCAGACTTTTTGAGAAATGGAACAGAATTTATAAAATGATCTTATAATAAAGTAAATAATATAAACACATCACAGATATGGGAGAGAACAGTGCAATTACCCTCCTCTACCCAGATGGAACTATAGAACTCTTCAAACCTAGTACACATCTACCATAGAGTAGGCTTGCTTGCTACATATTTAAATGCTCGGCTCTCTCTGGCCCTTACCTGAGTGATGAAGATCCTGTACAGGTAGCCACGGAAGTTCATTAAGTTACCCCAGGAGAGAAGGGTACAGTTCCTGTGAATGTGTGGTGCCTTTTTTCCTAGTTGTACTGAAACTATGATACAACAGCTGAATGCGAGTTATTCCTAGATCACCTCACCCTTTTCCAAGCAAGAAGGTTTTCTCTCAGGGCCGTCATGGCAGGGCTATGTTTTCTGGCACCAACTTGCAATATAAAAGAATTTAGGAATAGAATGTGAGTGCGTATTTGGAAGGTTGTTAAATTAGGCTTCATTGCTTTCCAATTCATTTATTTAAAAAACTGGAAAAATATGATTAATTTTTCTAAGGATTTTTTAAACAAAGGCTTTAGAATTTCTCAACTTGAAATCTCAATTATGCAATGCTATTTTCATGCAAATGAGAGAAGCACACATACTGCAGTTTTCTTCTAGGTTTTAAAGTCTTGGTGTTTAGAATTATATAAAAATAGTGCTTGCATTAAACATTACACTTGTTTATGTCAGAGGATACAAAATGGTAGCACAGTTTGACAAAGAAAATTCAGCTAAAAATGTGACTGCCTGGGAAAGAAAAAAAATTAACTTGATAAGGGCAATGAAAATAGTGATAGTGTAAGTGGGAGTTGAGCAATGAGAACACAGGGATGCAGGGAGGGGAACAACACACACTAGGGCCTGTTGGGGTTTTGGGGGAGAGGGGAGGAAACTTAGAGGACGGGTCAATAGGTTCAGCAAACCACCACGGCACACATATACCTATGTAATGAACTTGCTTGTTCTGCATATGTATCTTGGAACTTAAAGTAAAAAAAAAAAAACAAAACACATTAATAAAGAAAATAATGATAGAGGTGGCTCAAACATGTAATTCCCACACTTTAGTAGGCTGAGGCTGGCAGATGACTTGAGCTCAGGCGTTTGAGACCAGCCTGGGCAACATGGCAAAAACTTGTCTCTACAAAAAATACACAAATTAGCCAGGCATGGTGGCCCATGCATGTAGTCCCAGGTACTTGGGAGGCTGAGGTGAGAGGATCTACTGAGACCAGGAGGCAGAGGTTATGTGATCCAAAAGCACACCACTGCACTCTAGCCTGGGTGAGAGAGCGAGACCATGTCTCCAAAATAGTAACAATTATAGCAACACCTTCCATTATCTACTACTTGTGGACTTTCAAGTACATTCTAGATGCTGTGGTACTGTTATCTGTTCAAGGAATTTACAGGATAGTGGGTAAGACAAATAGTACCAATATGGCAAGATACAGGCTTAAAGAGATGTATCAAAGTGCACTGCAGGGATAGGAACACTAAGCTGGAAAACACCTACTTTCTGAGATAAAGCAAAGATTGGCAATGCTTTGTAGAGGACTTGATCTGAGAATAATGGGCGTTGACGGCACATTTAAGCAGGGAAAAGCATTCTAATTGGAGATGCTGGCTGTGGAAAGTACCGAGGATTAAAAGAACATGGACTTTATGAGAAAGCCAAGCAGGCAAAAAGAATGACTAGCAGAGCTGATTTCATAAAAATATGCAAGGGTAGAGTAGAAAAAGCTATGAAATATTTATTTTTGCTTGTAACCTAGGGGAAATCAATCACTGATGTATGAGCAAGAAAATGGCATGAAGAGAAACAGTTTCCAGCTATTATAGAAAGAAGATTTGCAGAAGCATTGATCAAACAGGTTCCCTGAGACAGAATATGGTCTCACACAGGTTCTCTAATACTGTTTGAGAAATAAAGATATCCTTGGTCACCAAATGATGGCAGGACAGGAGAACTAGGAAAGGAGGCAGAGTTTCTGCAGACAGGTTCTGGTACCATTGATGGTGCCTAGAAGTGGTAGGAGAATGCAAGAAGGAAATTATCCTCTAGTGAGCGTTCAATACATTACAGCAAATATTTTTTAATACACATGATCTTATTTAGTCTTCACAACAATCCTATGAAATATGAATTATTAGCTCAAAGTAAAACACAGTTAAACTAAGTTCCAGAGAGCAAACTTATCCAATACTACACCACTGATAGAGGTGGTGGTATGCCCCTAAAATGGGATCTAAAACCCTGCCTGTCTGTCTGGTATCACAACTTACACTCTTTCTGTAGAATCTCCTATCTCAAATGGTACCTCTGTCGTTGGGTATATAGCAACAAGACAACAATTTTGCTTTTAGGGAGAAGGCTTTGTGACATGATTCTAAGCTAATTCCTCTCTGATTTTATGGGAAAGTGGTGGCAGTGTTAGAAGCCAGGTGAGTGCACCTCTGTGAGACTAAAATGGGTTAGTTTTTAAAGGCAGCCATGGTACTAATGAAAAGAGCATAAATCCCAGAACCATTTTGTATGATGAATTGAGAAGATAAAGTAACCAACTGGATATATGAAATGAAGGAGAGCCAGGCATTAAGGAATGTCTCTTCTGGCATGAGAGACTGGAGAAAGAACCATCAAACAACATACAGAATATAGAAGGGGAAACAAGCACCAGGTAAATGTGACATGAAAGCAACAATACATATTTTAGTGATTATTAGATTCAGGAGAGAGAAGTCAGGGATTTTACAACCGCACATTTCATATATGTCTGGTAATTAATATATTTCAGGCCCAGGCAAACTACAATATAAAGGGCTATAAAACTCATTATCAGTGAGGTCAGGATAGCTCTGAGGACGATTATTTGGGATCGTTTAAATATACCATACACAACTGTAAGTTCTGAAACAGACACTACTCTTGTGATGGGAGAGATGCAAATCACGCTTGAGAGTCCATATATTATAGCTGTTGTCTGAAAGGTTGTTAGGGCAAATAAGACATTACAAAGAGTAGGAAAACAGATTTATTGCCATGACATATTTTTATGTGCTTTGACTATTGCACAATTTGAAATAATTGGCATAATAATACTTCTTATAATCACTCTTATCAAGTCTGAACATCATTTTTAGTTATGGGAAGAAAGACACAAAATCTGTTCATCAGTGTAGAAATTCAGAAACTAGAGAGGGTGGCTGGAAACATGAAAAATTCAAAATAGACTGAAAAACAGTTTCTTTTGCCTTGTTTTGGGAGTGTTCATACTTATAGAATTATCTTGAGTTGAGAACAGAATTTTATTATTTATTTGAAATAATTTGACATTTTTGACTCTGAAGTCAAAAGTAATGCCAAGAATGTATTTTGTAAAGAAATAATGTGCATATGAAAACACACCTATACACATGTCCCAGTCCAGGACACTGATGGTCATGTGCAGCTGTAAATCTCATTCATATCAATTCTAGGCCTGTTACATTCAGGGATTCATATTACAGCTATCAACTCATTCATTCATTCACAAGGTTTATTGAGTGCTTACCATAATTGTGCTAGGCACTATTCCAGTTCACTATATTGACTTAAGAATAAAACTGAAAAAAATATTTTCCTAATAGAGAGGAACATAAATTAACAGAGAAATATAATTTCTAGGAGGGATAATGTGCTATGAAGAGTGATAAGTAATAAGGCCTGTTTTATGTAAACAAGCTTGAAATACTGGCCAGGGATCCAATCATGTAGCATTTTAAAGGGCATCATTAGGGATATGTATTGGAGTAGGACACATAGGATTTGCTGATGGGTTGGACATAGGTAAGACCCCCAAATTTTTGGTCTGAGCATCCAAGGGTATAGTAGGACTATAATAGGAAAGATTTGGGGAGGAATAAGTTTAGATGGAACATCAAAAAGTTAATTTAGTAGATATCTATTTTGAAACATTAAGTAGACATACAAGGAGAGATTTATAGCTCTTTGATATCTAAGTAAGAAATCATAGGGGATTCAGGGCTGGATAAATATCTGGGAGACTTTTGCATATGTTAGCTTTTTTTTTTTTTTTAATTTTATTTTGGAGACAGAGTCTCACCCTGTCGCCAGACTGGAGTGCTGTGGCGCGATCTTGGCTCACTGCAACCTCTGCCTCCCGGGTTCAAGTGATTCTCCTGCCTCAGCCTCCCGAGTAGCTGGAATACAGGCACACCGCCATGCACAGCTAATTTTTGTATTTTTAGTAGAGACAGGGTTTCACCATGTTAGCCAGGATGGTCTCCATCTCTTGACCTTGTGATCCACCCATATCGGCCTCCCAAAAGTGCTGAGATTGCAGGTGTAATCTCACCGTGCCTGGCCTGTTTTTTTTTTTTTTTTTTTAAACCTGTAATCCCAGCACTTTGGGAGACTGAGGGGGATGGATCACTAGACCTCAGGAGTTCGAGACCAGCCTTGGCTGGGCATAGCAGTACACACCTGATGCCTGTAGTCCCAGCTGCTAGGGAGGCTGAGGTGGGAGAATAACTTGATCCTGGGAGGTGGAAGCTGCAGCGAGCTGTGACTGTGCCACTGCACCCCAGCCTGGGTGAAAGCATGAGACCATGTCTCAAAAAATATATATATGGGACCCGTTGAGAAAACCTGAGTGGAGATATGCATAAAGAAGGGAAGAGGGCTGAAGATGTATTCCTAAAGTGTTCCAACATCTAGAGGTCTTGAAAAGGAAGATGAGCTACAAAGTAGACTTTGCAGGGGCAAGCGGGTCTTGAATCAGTAACTGTTGATATTTTCCATCATAATTGAGAATCAGTGTACTTGGAAAATAAAAACTTTTAAAAAAGAATACTAAGGAGAATGGGTACCATTGAGATTTTCAAAATCTAATGTGTAGAATTATAAATTGCTATAAACTTAAAACATTTGCAATAGACAGTACATTACTGTCAACCATTTAATTAAAAAATCATTTATTAAATATATACTTTTAGCTTTGTGACAGTAGCTTACGTGACATATGTCATGCTGTCTCTTAAAAATATTAAAATCCATATATGTGACAAGTGACTATCCTATGGTTGCATTAATCTTCTAAATAATAATGTGCATTTATATAAAACTTAAAATTTTACAAAACATTCTTTGACTAACCCAGAAAACTGTGTAAGATTGGGAAGGTAAATATTATTGTCACCATTTCCCTAAGAAGCACTCTGGATTCAGAGAGGCTAATTGATATGAATAGTATTATCCAGCTAGGAGCGAGCAGATCTGTGGCCTGAATGAAGATATTAGGGCTCCTAATCCATTGCTGTTCCCAAGAGTAACATTTATTATGTTGTTTCATTTCTTATGTACACATATAATTGGAGGCAACACGTATGGGTTGTGCAGGTTGTGCGTCACATGGATAAGCTATGAATGGTCCCATCGCACTGGGCAGTAAGCAACCTGAGCAAAATAAGCAGTAGCTGTTCTTAAAAATCAGACTTTGCCTCAAATAAACTCTGAAACATGGAGATGTAAGAGTTAAAAGCAGTCTGTCATCTAACTGAGGGTAATTATCACCCTGCCAAATCATATAAAAGAAAACATTAAATTTTCAAAATCATTACTATAATTGAGAAGATGGCTAAATATAAAATCTGCAGGTTTTTATCTGATTTAGTATTTTATGTCTACCTTTCATTTTCTATAAGCATTTTTCTTAATTCATTTTTTCTTTGATTTATGTTCAGTTGCCCAAATGTTCTCTTAACACCATTTCCAAGTCTCCACCCTGTTTTCTTCCTATAGGCTCCGGGACCCAGCCTTCCTTTCACCTTGAAACACTATTGGCCATTAGTGAACCAATGATCAGTGGGACTGGCCTTTCCTGGAGGCAGGACCCATATGGACTTTCATCCCTCCAGAGTCCATTTTGCATTATGTTCTTTGATTTACCACTTTTTTTTCCCCCCACTAATTGTCAATTTATTTTTCTTCATGGTTTAAAGCTGGGAATGCTTACCGTATTGTGGTAGACTGAATTGTGTGTTTGCATCACCATTTTGCCTCCTCATGTTCCTGTTCTTTTGAGAAGTTCATGAAAGGCTGACGGTCCAATTCATTCTCCCCTAAACTCCTCCTTAAAAAAGAAAAGAGTGAAACAAATTATTTCTTTTCTATTCTCCTGAAATTTTCCCAGCCATAATATACCCTGGCTGATCTACTGAAACAATTGTTACCTTTCTTTTCCCCTCTCTGACCACTAACCACTTTTGAAATAAAATAATCAGGTTTAGAAGTCAAGAAAAGAAAAAAAAAAAAAGTCTTTTTTGGGGGGAGATGAAGATCAGCTGTAATAGCTGCATTATAAAATGTAAACTAAATGAGAACATTTGGCTTGTTCCTTTTGTAATTAACGTTTATTACTACCTATTAGATATTTGATTAGAGAATAAATTAGATAATTGGAATTAAATTTAACTATGACATTTGGGACAGTGGTTTCGCTCCTTGTGTCACTATCATCCCCGACACAGGGGAGCAGGAACAGTGTTACCAAATAACCAAAAAGTCAATCGCTAATATTTTGGGATTTGAGGGATGATGGAAATATATCTAGAAAGTAAGGGACATCACGATATCAACATTACGAACATTTTAATATAAAATAAGCTAATGGCATGCTACATTCTATGCTTTGTGGGATTCAAAGTAGGGTATCATAAGATGAAGACTGGATATGTAAGATAGGCTCAGTTTCTCATGAGAAGACAAAAACAAACAGATGACGCTGGCCTTTTCTATTTCATAGAGTAGACATGAGTATCAATGCAGGTAAGGTACTTGGAAATACTTTGGAAAATAAAAGATTCAAACAAAAATGTAACTTATGGGTTTCTGGAATTCTTTACAGGGGCTTTCAATTAAAAACAGTGCAGAAAGCTTATAGATCTTAGAATCTAAACAATATATTTCATATAATTTAATTTAAACAATCTCTGTGCACCAAAAATATACATCATTCATTCTTTAGTATTTTTAGGTAGAAGTAAAATCTTGAATAAAGCACAACTGGTATGAAATATCAAATATTACCAAAGGGTTGGTTTATTCATTGGGAATTCTATTATTTGTTGTCTAAATCAGTTTGAAAAGTCAATTATTATCTTCAGTTGAAAGACAATTAGTTGATTTGACATATTCAAGAATGCTTACTGACTTTTGATTTAATCATATTTAGTACCACTCAAGATAAATTTTAATTTGGTTTACCTGTTAATAGTCATGCAGAACTTTACAAAACATAAATAAGGCTATAAATACCATTGTTACGTGAATCTGTAAATCTTAGCCACTTTATTTTATGTTCATTCCTTCCCAATTAAGAAAGAAAACTGGTAATGCTAATTATAATAAATTTATTAAATTGGTTTTAATCAAGTATACTAATATTGTATACTTTCAAGTATTTGAGAGCATACCAACTCTCAAATTTAGTAAAATTTACCTTTTAAATTTAAAGAATGTGAAGATATTTTATGAAGTACTATTGAATAATTATTCTACAACTTTTTAGCATGTATCCAAATGACTAATTACATCTTTGATGGTATTTAACTATCTTGTTTCATATTTCTTGACATCTTGATGACATACATATTTGGGCATAAATCATGTTAAAATGGGTCATGATTCCAGGAAACCAAGTTATTGGAATCTTTAGTCATATCTGTTATTTTATCTTTGATCATCATGTTTTAGGATTTGGACTTGTTCATTATTATTATCTTTTGAAGTTGGGTTAAAGTGTTTCTATTCCTCCAAAAGAAATTCACACATCTACACAGAAGTATAAACAAGCAGAATATTAAGAATTAAATTTATATATAGCATTGTAATAACCTTGAAAACAGGTGCAATAATTTTAAGAGTTAAATTGTTTGCATTTACTATTTAACTTTTTTCTCATCGTACTTAAATCTGTAGTTTGTCAACAGTAATAATAAATTTTTGGTTGAAAAACTAATTAATATTGAGTCTCACTTTGGGAAATTTATAATATATGAAAATATTTTTGCTCCTATTAGCTAATATTCTTTTATCTTATATGCATTTTAAAACTTTATAACCTTATATACTGGCATGATGGAGATACTGGTCAGTTGTAAAGTTTGTTCATTAATAAATAATTCACATATTCCAATTTTAATTCTTTATACAACTTGCTGAATTTCAGCATAGGTATGAATGTGGAAAATAAGCAGAAAAATTATTTGTAACAAAGGAATAGCATAATGATGATATCCAAAGACTTTTTAAAAAAAAAAAGGCAAGAGAGAAAACAAAACTGAGAATTTAGTTAACATGAGGTAATTTGCTAGTATTCGTCCAGGATCCCAGAATATTCAAACACACAAACTACATGAAAAATAAAACTGCCCTCTAGAAATAAGTCAAAAGATGAAACCACCAGCATAAACATGTAACATATTCCACAGTTAAGCAAAAAAAAAAAAAATCTTATTGTATAACAATGGGATTTGTATACCACAAACACGAATACCTATTATGTGTGTCTGGTTGTGGGAAAATGAAAACAACCATGCAAGTTCATAGTGACAATTGGTAACATTATTTTAAATAGAACCTTGGCAGTATCCAATGCCTCCCCCCAAATTACTGATAGATTATTGCTGATAATCTTATTGCTGATACTAAACATGCAGAGATAATTTAAATGAAGTAAAACAGTGTGCACATGAGATAAGTCACTGAACTGTGTTTCACAGTGAAAAACTGGGAGTAAAGTCTCTCTGTTGTTCTGTATGTAACAGGATATTGCAGGATATTTTTTCTGTTTCCTGGAATTGTAGGCCAAAGCTGAAGACGGAGGGGAACGAGTATGCAATATATGTTTATTAAACCAGCAATAAGGTGCTAGTTGTTGAGGTTGGTCAAATTCCTGCAGAGCTTAAGGAGTAGATTCCAAGTTACCCAGGTATACCATGCTCTACCTCCAACACCTGGGACTCTGGTGAACAAATGAGGGGTGTAGGGTGCAAAGTTAAAGAAGCACTTGCCCAACCCTGAGTGAGTGCCTTCATAAATTTTGCACTCTAGGCTTCTTTCCCATTGGACAAGGGTTTGGCCTGTAGACTTGATAAGATATGCCTGTAGATGGGTAAACAGGGGAAAGCATAATTTGAGAGAAGCAGGGCTAAGGAAATAGAGGACAGGGTTCTGAGAAGAGAGGGGCAGTGGAGGAGCCTGTTCGCCTACTGTTTGGCATGGCAGGACTGCAGGTCTCTTGTGGATCACGTGCACACCTAGGATGACATTTAGGTTTGAGCCATCATCTTCCACCATTCCTACTGCTCCCCAGATTTTTCTGCTGCTGGAGAAGCCTCACTTTGCAAGTAGCTTTCTTGATGCAGTACTTGGCAGGATGGCTTAAATAGAGGTATGTTTTAGGTTCTTCAATTGACATAGGAAATATGCAACCCTGCTGTGCCAAACAGTGGGCCTGAAGCTGCTCCATTGTCACCCTTCCTTTATGCCCATTCCCTTGTGCATCTGTTATGTTTAAAACTCTCTGGTCTGTATGGTGATTTGTATCGATAATGTAAATGCTAGAAAAAACTTGAAGCTTTTGTCATGTATATGAATGTATTTAGTACAGCTCTTTGCAGGTGGTATGATTCATTCAGAGGGCTGCTTTACATCTTAGCCAAAGTCTCTTTGCTGAGAGCTTCTTCAACAAGATGCAAATAGTATGTGCAGAATCCCCAAAGTTAAGCTGTTTGTATAATTCATTAAAACAGCCAAGGATAAATTACAATAACTCTTGTTTTTCTGAAAACCTAAAATTGTAGAGTGCCATTTCTGAAGGTTATCAGTTTCCACAGAATTTGTACTTGTCATTTCCATCTTTGATGAAAAATATTTCTCTACTAACTCTCTTGAATTTGATAGAGCTGTGCTTTATATAGCATAACTTCGTCAATAACATGAGCAATAGTACTGAGGTGGCATTGGCAAACCAATAAATGATGAAAACTTTGCCATACAGTTACATCATCTCAGTAGTCTTACCATTTGTCTACTTTAACTTTTTAAATTTAAACTTTCTTTATGTCACTTGGAGTAAAGGCATCTACAAGATTGCTCACAACAGCAACAAAGTCACATTTAATCTATGTGTCTCATTTGTAAAATTTAAGTTTGCAGTATTGCCGAAAGTGTTGGTTAGTTCATATTCAAAACGACAACAAAATGTCAGAGCACTCAGTAATGCAACAAGTGTAGTATTCCCGACTGGTACGGTTTCAAGGACTGGTAAATAATGTTTTGCTAGCTAAAATGCATACCATTCTGTGTAGGAATTTTGCAGTGGGGATGGTAAGAACTGTTGCCTGACTTTTCTAATTGAATATCAACTTTGTATTGCTTTTGATCATGTCTATTACCATTCAGAAAGTTATTCTCACTGTCAAAGACACTTGGTATTGACTGTTTTTGTATAATGATATACTGCACACTATACAGAGATGTACTTATCATCTTTCAAGAATTTAAAATATAAGATAATAATAATGATGTAGGTTAATATGATTTAAAACACATTGTCAAATGGAATAACTGTCTCCCCCATGATAGCATTCAAGTATGGGGGTACCCAATCAGCAAAGTTGATAATTTTTCCACACATTGATACATATAAGAATTAATAAAGATAGGAAATCCAGCAACATTTCATTTTATTTGTGGGATATCTTGTGTGTGCACTCACACGTGCATGTGTGGCTATCTGAAACTTTAGTAAAACTATAAGCTCCTAACATTCAAATTGGTCTATTTTTCTACACATAATACCTTATATTTATAAATACCTTTGTAACCAGTATTGTTATTTTGATACCAAAATATTATGAGATTTTAAAGGGGGGGGCATAATTATTATATCCATTTTTCAGGTAAGTAAACGAAAACACAAAAAAGTTTAGAGACTTGACCAAGATGGTATTACTAATAAGAAGATCAGGTAGTATTAGTTCATTGAACTTTCATTTTCTAGTTAAACATGCATTTGCTGATTCTGTTAACCTTATTTTAGTCACTAGTCACTACGTACAGAAGGATTAAAGGCATGTTCTTTGCTCATTCAGACTGAGGATGGGGGAGATATTTTGTAGACATAAACTATACATACATATAGTAAGTTCAATTATAAATTTATATAAACAACAGCTGTAGAATCCCAGTAAATTAACTAGCAATTTCTGCAAACACTCTAGGTAGCTTTTATCCGAGAATATGATTGTTAAGTACTTCTGAGCTGAGAAAATCAAAATGGTAAATTAATCTGGTCTAGAGGTAAAGTTGGAAATGCACATGGGGCCAGATTGTAAAGAATGTTTACATCAGGTTAAGAATATTTGATTTTTCACTCTTTTACCCATTTGCTTTTTGCCACTTCCTGTTGACCTCCAAGTACTACCAAAACAAAAAACAAACAAGCTAATAAATTCTATAAAATATAGAAACCATGCTTAAAATGTAAAAAAAAAGTCAGGAGAGCATTGCTATAGAAACTAATTAAAAATATTTCCAGAAATAGTTTCTGTAAGTCATGGTCAAATGCTGCCAAATGATAAGACAGGATGAGGACTGAAGATTGTTTTGTGCATTTATCAATTTGGAGGTGACTGAAGATTTCAGTAAGAACACTCAGAAGAGAGTGGTATTTCCATAGCCACTCAATTAAGCCCCTCTTCTTGCATAGAATTGTGTTTGGAAACTTAGTTCTTTCCTTAATCACATTTTCCTGTCATGTTTCAAATTTGCTCAAGGTTCACTTCTCTGCACATGAAACTGAAAAATGAATCTAAACTAGTACATTTCATGGGAGTAGATGGATTAACTTATCCCTCAATGAAAACTTGCATTTAATAATTGCCTAGATAACTTTTGTTTTATATACCAGAAAAGGCAAAAGCCCCTTCACTGATATGCTGCAACGAGGGAGGTGAGTGAAATGCTGGGGACTGGGTGTCACTCTTGTTTTTAGAAGGAATGTTACTAAGACATTACCATATGCTATATGAAGAATAAGCCATTGGCATCTATGGTAATCAATAGCTTCTAAATTTGCCTTCAGTGTAAAGTAAGGCAAGAATTTTAATTTGAGAATGTCAAATAACTGCAGGAACTTACATTTTCCATCATGTTACTTCCCTTGTCAAAAACTTTCAATGTTTCTTGAGTGATAAATTGTATAACCTTAGATCATCAATGTAAACTGGTCATCAGTTCCTTCTTCTATACAAATGGCATGATGCTTTCTTTTTAGTATCATTTGGGATTTAAATAAAACATAAATAAAGCAGTTAATACAGTGTATGCATCTTCAAATATGGTCATTATATAGGAAATAAAAGACAGATCCATAGGCTCATTTGCTAACCTAGTACCAAGCTAGTACACTTCCTGATGCTACCCTAAGCTTACTTTGCATTTGGAATATGTTAAGCGACTTACTTTTTAATTAAAAATTAATCTTTTCTACTTCTGTATCAGTTTATATATATATATATTATTTTTTTTTTTTGATTCACCCACAATGTTCTAAATCTGACCATCTTCATTCATTAAAACACTGCAGACATATTTTTAATGTCAGGTTTTTAAATCACCCCTGTTTATTATAGCCAAAAGTTATTTTCTTTCATGAATTCCCATGACACATCATTCCCACCTTTTACAGAATTGTATTTTTGTGGCAAATACCATAGGTTGGTCCACTCAATACCCCTTCCACATTCTTTGACTTCCTTTTCCTGAATCATAGAGGCTACACAATAATAAGTAACAAAATCGGGTCATGAAGATTATCCATGTGTCATTGCCCATAGCTTTTTAAATTTTGTCAAAGATGGAAAGGAAAATGAATTTTGGTACTGAATTCCTCCTTTGGTGCCTGCATTTCTCGTGAACTCTCCCTCCTATATAAGAGTAATTTTCAAGTAGCTACGTAGGTATATTAACAACTAGAGTCATATCATTCCCTTGCTAATTATAATTCATATTCTGACTTCAATTTATATTTTCTATTGAGTAAGGACAGCTAGAAGGAAACAAGTGGTATAGAAGCTGGAAGAAAAATAATAATTCCTATTTATATACCAGATACATTCATGTTTATTGGCTTTATTGTGTCTTTTAATCATTTTAAGATGTTTGCTAAATAGTTCCAATCTTGCAGTATTTTACAGACGGATAATTGAAGCCTTAATATTTGGAATCAAAAAGGATTAAACTCAAAGAAACAGGATAGAATGGTGGTTACCAGGGGCTGGAGAATGACAGTTGGTCATAGATCACAAAAATATGAGTTGGATAAGAGGAATAAGTTCAAGAGCTCTATCGTATAACATGGTGACAATAGGTAATAACAATGTATTCTATACTTGAGAATTGCTAAGAGAGATTTTAAGAGTTCTTAACACAAATAATATATGAGGTAATACATATGTGAATTAGTTTGATGTAGCCATTCCATAATGTATACATATTTCATGTTGCACACCATAAATATATACAGTTTTTGTCGATTAAAAATAAATAAATGAAATAAGACAGATAAAGTAGGTAATTTTGTTAAAATCACACACTAGGTTACGATGCTGGGATTCAAATCTGTGAGTTTTTGATTTTATGATCTCAATCATTTTCAATTTTACCACATTGCCTCATTCGTTACTTTAAATGTGAAAGTGAGTACCACTAGGCACAAGACACCTTTTACCTTTACCAATTAGATCTTATCTAGCCTAGTAACCACTTTTTAAAATGCTGTAAAGATTATCCCAGTAGTTTTCTGGTATGTTAGGCTGTTTAGCACTGCTGTAAAAACCTGCACAAGACTGGATAATTTGTTAAAAAGAAAAAAAAAAGATGTTTAATTGAGTCACAGTTCCACATGGCTGGAGAGGCCTCAGGAAACTTACAATCATGGCAGAAGGGGAAGCAGGCATATCCTATATGGTGACAGGAGAGACAGCATATGAAGGAGGAACTGTTAAACATGTATAAAACCGTCAGATCTGATGAGAACTCACTATCATGAGAACAGCATGGGGGAACCACCCCCATAATCTAATCACTTCCCTCTCTCTACATGTGAGTATTACTGGTCCTTCTCTTGACACATGGGGATTACAATTTGAGATGAGATTTGGGTGGGGACACAGAGCCAAACAATATCATTCTGTCCCTGGCCCTTCCCAAATCTCATGTCTTTTCACATTTCAAAACCAATCATGCCTTCCCAACAGTCCCCCAAAGTCTTAACTCATTTCAGCATTAACTCAAAAGTCCACAGTCCAAAGTCTCATCTGAGACAAGGCAAGTCCCTTCTCCCTGTGAACCCATAAAATCAAAAGCAAGTTAGTTACTTTCAAGATGTAACGGGGATACAGACATTGGATAAATGCTTCCATTCCTAATGGTAGAAATTGGCCAAAACAAAGGGCCTACAGGCCCCATACAAGTCCGAAATCCAGTAGGGCAGTCATTAAATCTTAAAGCTCCAAAATAATGTTTTTTGACTCCATGTCTCAAATCCAGGGCATGCTGATGCAAGGGATGGGCTTCCACAGCCTTAGGCAGCTCCTTCACAGGCTGATATTGAATGCCTGTGACTTTTCCAGGCACACAGTGCAAGCTGCTAGTGGATCTACCATTTTGGGGTCTGAAGGATGGTGACATCTTCTCACAACTTCACTAGGCAGTGACCAATGGAGACTCTGTGTGGGGGCTCTGACCCCACATTTCCCTTCTACATTGCCCTAGCAAAGGTTCTCCATGAGGGCCCTACCCCTGCAGCAGACTTCTGCCTGGACAACCAGGCATTGCTATACATTGTCTGAAATGTAGGTGGAGATTCCCAAACCTCAATTCTTGACTTCTGTGCACACGCAGGCCCAATACCACATAGAAGCCACCAAGGCTTGGGGCTTGCACCCTCTGAAGCAACTGCCTAAGCTGTACTTTGGTCCCTTTTAGCCACAGCTGGAACTGGAGCAGCTGGGACACAGGGCACCAAGTTCTGAGTCTGCAAAGAGCAGAGTGGCCCTGGACCAGGCCCAAGAAACCATTTTTCCCTCCTAGGTCTCTGGGCCTGTGATTGTAGGGGCTGCCACCAAGATCTCTGACATGCCCTGGAGATATTTTCCCCATTGTCTTGGTGATTAACATTCAGCTTCTCATTACTTATGCAAATTTCTGCAGCAGGTTGAATTTATTCTCAGAAAATGAGTTTTTCTTTTCTATTGCATCACCAGGCTGCAAATTTTCCAAACGTTTATGCTCTGCTTCCCTTTAAAACCTAATTTCCTATTTCAGATCATCTCTCTCAAGTTCAAAGTTCCACAGATCCGTAGGGCAGGGGCAAAATTCCACCAGTCCCTTTGCTAAGGCATAGCAAGAGTGGCCTTTGCTCCACTTCCCAAGAAGTTCCTCATCTCCACCTGAGACCACCTCAGCCTGGACTTCATGGTCCATATCACTATCAGCATTTTGGTCAAAACCATTAAATAATCCTAGGAAGATCCAAATTTTCCCACATCTTCCTGTCTTCTGAGCCCTCCAAACTCTACCAACCTCTGCCCATTACCGAGTTCCAAAGTTGCTTCCACGTTTTCTGTATCTTTATAGCAGTACCCCACTCTTTGTACTAATTAACTATGTTAGTCCATTTTCACATTGCTATAAAAGACTGCCCACGACTGAGTAATTTATAGGTTTAATTGACTCACAGTTCTGCATGGCTGGGGAGGCCTCAGGAAATGTAAAATCACAGCAGGAGAGGAAGCAAGCATTTCTTACATGGTGGCAGGCGAGAGTACATATGAAAGACAAACTATCAAACACTTATAAAACCATCAGATCTCATCAGAAGTCACTCACTATCATGAGAAAACATGGGGGAAACTACCCCCATGATCCAAACACTTCCCTCTCTCAACACATGGGGATTACAATTCAAGATGAGATTTGAGTAGGGGCACAGAGCCACACCATATCATTTGGAGATAACTTTCACTGGCTCATGAGAATCACTGGGCGCATTTCTTCCTGACTCTGTGTTCAGTGACTTCATGCTGAGAGCTTGAAATTGATCATGTTGGGAATATTTACACTATGGAAATTGGCAAACTTCATGAATCAGGGCTTTTCCTCTTTCTCCCCAAGCTTTGTTTTTAAACATTTCCCAGAACACCACTAGTCAAAACACTTTCATTTGGAATACATCTTTTCATAATTTTAATATTAACACTTTTCTTTTGCCATTATATACAATTCAGGACTGTTTCATCTGTTGACATTTGAGAAATCATTGTCATGTCCTTTATGTTTCAAAGACATCCCACTATTAAAAAAAAGCCCAGTAATTTCAATTTTTCCCTATTTACTCCTAGATCTCCTTTGTTCTTTTTTAAAATTGCAGTTTCAATGTGCAGTCCTGCCAAGAACTATCACATTGAAGTAGTTTGAGTGTTTGTCTGTAGGGAGGCTTTTTTTTTTTATTAAAATAGAATTCCATTGAATAACCTGGAAGTAAATGAACTGCAAGGGTAGATCTATGGTAAATCATTCAGAGAAACCAGTGAGCCAGAGTACTGGATAATCTCCAATTTTGCCACTATGGTTCATATATAATTTTAAGTATTTAATATATGATAATCCAAGAAGTATGAAATGAGGAACATTTCTGAACTAAGGGAAAAAACAAATTAATAAATTATCTGAAATCAGGATTACTTTCTAGTACCTACTATATGGCCTATTGGCACATAAAAACAAAGTCAAGTTATCTGGGGAATAGCA
Organism: Theropithecus gelada; assembly: GCF_003255815.1. Taxonomy (NCBI): domain Eukaryota; kingdom Metazoa; phylum Chordata; class Mammalia; order Primates; family Cercopithecidae; genus Theropithecus; species Theropithecus gelada. Next base: position 11,920,541 of record NC_037669.1, on the reverse strand, counting down.
AGAGAAAGTTTTAATATTCTAAGCTTGTAAGAGCTGATAGAAGATCTATCTCAGATGAGTTCCATGTCAGTATATACACATACTAGTCAAATGCTTCTTAAAATTAACTCCTGTGCAAAGTAACTGTGATTTCTTCTTCACATGAAATATAAACTGTGTCAAAGTCACAAGTTGGGGAACATACATATTTTCAAGATTGCATGTACTTCCTCATCTACCTGAGTTCAGATTGAAATACTTTATAAACCAGTAAAAGAGGAAACAACAGAGCCATTTTTAGAAAATGACTAGTGATACCAATATCTTCCTGGTCAAAGTTTCAGGAATTTCCATTGAAATAGTGTGATTCAGTTTGATGGAAGCCACAGAGGATGGAAATATAACAATATTAAATTTCACCTTCAAAAAAGCTGTCTAGAAGTTAGATAAAGATAATGATGGCTGATTCAATCTTCCACACCCTGAGTGAATGGGTCAAAGAATGGCATCAAAAGAAAGTATGGGGAGAAATGGAAGTCATTTCTATGCCCATTGTCTGCTTGGGACCTTGGGAAAAATGCCTACATCCAGAAATGTGTGGTTTGGTCAAGCATAAAACGAGGCACTGCTAAAGTTTATTATAGTAAAGACAGCAACATCAAATGGAATGAACAACGACATTTCCGATGAAAGAACTTTCTTTTGGGACTGTTTTTTCCTTCCATTTCCTGTCAGGCTATAAGATCTGAAAATGATAAGGAATTCAAAGCATGACCTATATCAGTTTCTAGTAGAATCCATATAAACTCCATTTGGCTATAAGTTAAAATTGACTAAACATGTATTTTTTTCCAAAAGAAGAAATAAATGAAAAATTATTCATCCATAAAAAGAGACAATGACAAAAGAGAAAGAAATGACAAAAGAAAAAATAAAACACTGAAACTTGTTTGATCAGGTAAAATGGAACCTGATATTTATGGTAGCTAATTAAAAAATAAGGTGAGTTCATCTACTGATAGGAAAAACATAACCAGATTGTGTATCCAGATTGGGTAAAAAAATTTAACAATAGTTTGCTTTTAAGAAAAATTCAATAAAATGACTCAGGCCCACAAACTTTAGGCAGACTTAAAGAAAGGAAAAATAATAAGGCTAACATTAGACAAGATGAACGTAATAAAATAAAGTAAATTTCTCATAGAAATATCGGACAATCATGTATTTTTAAGTGCCCCCAAATCGAACACCATAGCATACAAATAAGCATAAGATGGTTAAGTCCAGTGGAAGATAAACAAATATGATTATAGAGGGAGACTTCAGTGCATTTCTAGCAATCATATACAATAACATAAGAATATGGAATGCTGAATACAATGCTGTATTATCAGTGTAGTATCCAGTATGTAATTTGCTGTTTGTCAAATGTACAGTGGTACTTATTACAAATTAAATGCATATAAATCAAAAAAGAAAAGCTTAGTTAAGCTTGTCAATTGGAAATCATGCTAACTACATTTTCTAGCCAAAATGTAATATTAAAACTATGCATCAACTGAAAATACTTAAACATAAAACTCCAAATATGCATGTTTGAAATAGCTTCTTAAAAATAACTTTTTGAGTCAAAGAAGGACCCTTAATTGAAGGACACACTATTTGGTTTGCACGATTGAGAGTGATTTATAATACTTAAAATGGGCTAGCTCTCTAAATATAATTATATGCTATTATTTAGTACATGAAGCAGAAAAAATATTGCTGAGTTAAAAGTTTTACATTCAAAATATTGTCTATTACTTTTAACCCCATATTCTATGTGATGATATATTGACTGGTTTAAATAGCCAAGAAAATCAAATAAAAATCTATTCATATTAATAAGAATTAAGCAAATTAAATAGATAAAAGGTAAATGAATAAAAATATGTGACTTTTCTGTAAACTAGCCGAAATCAAAAGAAAATGTAATAATATGTTAGGACCCAAAACAAGTCTCAACGAACTTTTAAAAATAGAAATTACACAAAATATTTTCTCAGACTACAATAAAACTAGAAATCAATAAAAAGAGCAACTTTGTAAACTATACAAATTAAACAACTTGCTCCTGAACAACCACTGGGTCAAGGAAGAAATTACGGTGGAAATCAAAACAATTCTAGAAACAAACAAAAATTCAAACACAACATATCAAAATCTATGGGATATGGCAAAAGCAGTGCTAAGAAGAAAGCTGATAGAATAAATGCCCACATAAAAAAGTAGAAAGATTTCAAATAGACAATTTAAAGATGCACTTTAAGGAGCTAGAAATGCAAGAACAAACCAAACCCCTAATAAGTGAAGGAAAGAACTAATAAAGATCAGAGCAGAACTAAATAAAGTAGAGGCAAATGAAAAAATGCAAAGGATAAATAAAATGAAAAGTTTGTGTCTTGAAAGATAATCAAAATAAATAAACCACTTGACAGATTAACCAGGAAATAAAAGAAAGAAGGCCCAAGCAAAATCAGATATGAAAAAAAGACATTGGCCAGGCGCGGTGGCTCAAGCCTGTAATCCCAGCACTTTGGGAGGCCGAGACGGGCGGATCACAAGGTCAGGAGATCGAGACCATCCTGGCTAACCCGGTGAAACCCCGTCTCTACTAAAAAATACAAAAAACTAGCCGGGCGAGGTGGCGGGCACCTGTAGTCCCAGCTACTCTGGAGGCTGAGGCAGGAGAATGGCGTGAACCCGGGAGGCGGAGCTTGCAGTGAGCTGAGATCCCGCCACTGCACTCCAGCCTGGGCGACAGAGCGAGACTCCGTCTCAAAAAAAAAAAAAAAGAAAAAAAAAAAAAAAAGAAAAAAAGACATTACAACTGATATCACAGATACGCAAAGGATCATCAGACACTATTATGAACAATTATACATTAAAAAATTAGAAAATCTAGAGGAAATAGATAAATTCCTGGACTCATACAACTGAACAAGATTGAATCAGGAAGAAATTAAAAATGTGAACAGATCAATAACAATAAGATTTAATTAGTAATAAACAGTCTCCCAACAACGGAAGTACAGGTCCTAATGGTTTCACTGCCAAATTCTATCAAACTATCAGAGAAGAACTAACTCCAATTCTCCTCAAACTATTCCAAAAAATTGGAGAGGAGAAAATTCTACCTAACTTATTCTATGATGCCAGCATTATCCTGATACCAAAACCAGACAAGGGCACAACAAAGGAAAACTACTGGCCAATATACTGATAAACATAGATACAGAAATTCTCAACAAAATACTAGCAAACCAAATCCAACAGCACATAAGCTTGTAAGAGCTGATAGAAGATCTACATAAAAAAATAATATACCATAATCAAATGGGATTTATCCCAGGGATGCAAGAATGGTTTGATGCATGCAAATTAATAAACATTATACATCACATCAACAGACTGAAGTACAAAAAACATATGATGATCTCAATAGACATGGAAGAAGCATTTAATAAAATTCATCATACCCACATGGAAAAATTTTTCAACAAACTAGGCATAGAAGGAACATACTTCAGCATAATAAAGGTCAAACATAACAAACCCCAGGTAATACCATGCTGACTGAAGAAAGACTGAAAGCCTTTCCCCTAGTAACCAGAACAAGACACAAGGCTGACAATTTTCACCACTCCTATTTAGTATGTTACTGGAAGTCCTAGCAAGAGCAATCAGGCAAGAGAAAGAAAGAAAAGGCAATCAAACTGGAAAAGAAATCAAATTGTCCCTCCTTGCTGATGATATGATCTTATATATAAAAAAACCTAAAGATTCAATCAAAAACTCTTAGACCTGATAAATTCAATAAAGTTGCAGAATACGAAATCAGTGTATAAAAATTGGAATCATTTCTATATGCTAATTAATGTACTAATAAATAAATCAAGAAGGCAATCCCATTTACAATAGCTACAAAAATAAAAGATACCTAGGAATAAATGTAACCAAGGAAATGGAAGATTTCTAAAAGGAATACTGCAAAACACTGTTGAAATAAATTAAAGGGGACACAAAAGGAAAGATAGTCCATGCTCATGGATCAGTAGAGTAAATATCCTTCAAATGATCATACTGCCCCTTGTGATCTACAGATTCAATGCAATCTCTAACAAAATACCCATGAGATTTTTTAGAGAAATAGAAAAAAAATCATAAAATTTGTGTGGAACCTAAAAGAGCCCAAATAGCCAAAGCAATCCTGAGCGAAAAGAACAAAGCTGGAGATACCACACTACTTGAACTCAATATATTACAAGGCTATGGTAACTAAGATAGCATAGTACTAAAACAGACACAGAGACCAATGGAATAGAATACAGAACCCAGAAATAAGTCTACATATTTACAGCCAACTGATTTTTGTCAAGGGTTCCAAGAACATACATTGAGGAAAGAGTCTCTTCAATAAATGGTCTAGGAAAACTGAATGTAGAAAGTGAAACTAAATTAATCTCTCTCACCATATCCAAAATCAACTCAAAGTGGATTAAAGACTTAAAGGTTAGACCTAAAACCATAAAAACCCTAGAAGAAAACCTAGGCAATACCATTCAGGACATAGGCATGGGCAAGGACTTCATGACTAAAACACCAAAAGCAATGGCAACAAAAGCCAAAATAAACAAATGGGATCTAATTAAACTAAAGAGCTTCTGCACAGTGAAATAAACTACCATCAGAGTGAACAGGCAACCTATAGAAGGGGAGAAAATTTTTGCAATCTACCCATCTGACAAAGGGCTAATATCCAGAATCTACAAATAACTTAAACAAATTTACAAGAAAAAAAATCAAACAACCCACCAAAAAGTGGGCAAAGCATATGAACAGACACTTTTCAAAAGAAGACATCTATGCAGCCAAGAAACACATGAAAAAATGCTCATCATCACTGGTCATCAGAGAAATGCAAATCAAAACCACAATGAGATACCATCTCACAGCAGTTAGAATGGTGATCATTAAAAAGTCAGGAAACAACAGGTGCTGGAGAGCATGTGGAGAAATAGAAACGCTTTTACACTGTTGGTGGGACTGTAAACTAGTTCAACCATTGTGGAAGATAGTGTGGTGATTCTTCAAGGATCTAGAACTAGAAATACCATTTGACCCAGACATCCCATTACTGGGGATATACCCAAAGGATTATAAATCATGCTACTATAAAGACACATGCACATGTATGTTTATTGCGGCACTATTCACAATAACAAAGACTTGGAACCAACCCATCAATGATAGAACTGGCTTAAGAAAATGTGGCACATATACACCATGGAATACTATGCAGCCATATAAAGGATGAGTTCATGTCCTTTACAGGGACATGAATGAAGCTGGAAACCATCATTCTGAGCAAACTATCACAAGGACAGAAAAGCAAACACCACATGTTCTCACTCATAGGTGGGAATTGAACAATGAGAACACTTGGACACAGGGCAGGGAACATCATGCACTAGGTCCTGTCATGGGGTAGGGGGATTGGTGAGGGATAGCATTAGGAGAAATACCTAATGTAAATGAGTTAATGGGCACAGCAAACCAACATAGCACATGTATACATATGTAACAAACCTGCATATTATGCACATGTACCCTAGAACTTAAATTATAACAAAAAAAAGTAAAAAAAAGTTTTAAAAAAAGACTTAAATGTAAGATTCAAAACAATTAAGCTCCTAGAAGAAAACAGGCAAAGCACTTCAGGACATTGGTTTAGGAAGAGATTATGGCTAAGTCCTCAAAAGCATTGACAACAGAAACAAAATTGGACTATATTAAACTAAAAATCTTCTTCACAGCAAAGCATTAATCAGCAGAGTGAAGAGACAACCTGATGAATGGGAGAAAATATTTGCAAACTCTTCATCTGACGAGGGACTAATATCTAGAATATATGATGAACTCAACAGAAAAAATAAAACAAATAATTCCATTAAAAAGTGGGCAAAGGACAAGGAAAATGTAAATCATAACCACAGTGAGTTATCATTTTACCCAGGTTAAAATGGCTATTTTTAAAAAGACAAAAAATTACAGGTGCTCATAAGGAAACAGAGAAAGAGAACTTTTATACACATTGATGGGAATATAAATTGTACAGCCACTATGGAAAACAGTATGGAGATTTCTCAAAAAACTAAAAATACAATCCAGCAACTCTACTACCAGATATGTATTCAAAGGAAAAGCAATTAGTATATCAAAGCATACCTGTACTTAAATGTTTATTGCAGCATTATTCATAATAGCAAAGATATGGAATCAACTTATTCATCAGTGGATGAACAGAAAAAGAAAATGTGGGATACATACACAATAGAATACTATTTTCCAATAAAAAAGAATGAAATCATGTCATTTGCAATCATATAGATGGAACTGGTGTTCATTATGTTAAGAGAAATAAGCCAGACACAGAGACAAATTTCATACGTTCTTACTCATATGTGTGAGCTAAAAGTAGTTGATCTCATAAAAGAAATGAATGTGCGTGTAAATGAGGCAAAGAAAAGTGTTTGGTTAATGAGTACAAACATGCAGTTAGTTAGAAGGCATAAGTTCTAATGTCTGATAGCAGAATATGGTAACTATAGTTAGCAACAGTGTACAGCACATCTGTTTTTATTTTATTTTATTTTTTTAAGTTCCAGGGTACACATGCAGGAGGTGCAGATTTGTTACACAGGTAAACATGTGCCATAGTGGTTTGCTGCATTTATCAACCCATCACCTAGGTATTAAGCCCAGCGTGCATTAGCTATTTTCCCTAATGCATATTTCAAAGTAGCTAGAAGAATTTGAAATGTTCCCAACACAAGGAAGTGATAAATACCCAAGCTGATAGATACTCTAAATAGCCTGACTTGATCATTACACATTTTATCCATGCAATAAAATATTATATGTACTCTCTATATATGTAAAATACTATACATCAATTTTAAAATAAAAAATGATATGAAACACACAGGAAAAACCCGAATAAGAAATGTGTGGAACTCACAGGAAGTCAATTATAAAACTTTATTGACAAATATGAAACATCTAAATTAACTGAGAGACAATGTATTTCCCTGTGGGAAATCCAGTCAGTCATTTCACATTCATCTATACTCAAACTGCTATTCTAATAAATATCTTAACTTTTTGCTATCTCACAAAATTGCCCATGCTCACTAAGGAGGAACAAACAGGAGAGAATAAAGAAAATTTTGGAGAAGAGTGGTAAAAAAAAATCCTTGCTCTACAAGTTGTTAATATATTATAAAATTTACAATAACTAAAAGTAATATATTCCTGCTGCAACAATCAAATAAGGGAGCAATTAAATAGAACTCATCATGTTAAACAGAAACACCCAGTAGATGGTAAAATTAATGTTTCATAACAGTTGGGATAGAATGACTTTCAAAGACATGGCATTAGTGTTGACTCTAGAAAAAAAGATTATGATAACAACTTATCACACATGATACATAAAAATGAATTTCAGCTTCATCAAAAGTCTAAATTAAAATAAATAAGGTAATAAAAATCAGAAGATATAAAGAAATGCCCAACAGATCTTTAGATGGAAAGTTGCAAGCTTACTGTTGGTTTTAGAAAACCGAAACCAAACCAAAGTAAAAAAGTTGAAATGTTAAACTACATAAAATTTAAAATTACTTATCATCAATAATTTCCATGAAACAAGTTCAAAGACATCAACGGAGGAGAAAATTTGCAGCATACAACAGACAAAGCTTTGGAAAAAACAAACACTTCTATAGTAATATGAGCAAAAAGCACTGCCAGATAACTCAAAAAGGAGGAATTCAGGTAACAATAAAAATAAGAAAAACACTGATATTCAACTTTCTAGATAATCAAATGGGAAATATACTAAAATCAAGCATTGAGATATATAATTTTGGCTATCAACTCAGCAAAATTTTTTATAAAGCTAAGATATACCACTCAATAATACTCAATTGTTTTTTGAGAATGTTGTTGTAAAATTTTAGAGAATTTTTTTTCTTTTTTGAGCAATGAGGTCTTGCTGTGTTTCCCAGGCTGCCCCAACACCTGGGCTCAAGCATTACTCACATTTCAGCCTCCCGAATAGCTGGGACCACAGGCATGCACCACCAAGCCTTGCTTTTATTTTATTATTTAAGAAGTTTTATAAATATATGCATGTTTTCAACAATGAAGAAAATGTTATTAAAATAAAATCACATTTTTGTGTGTCAGAAACATCTGCACGGTAAGAAATAAGAAACAAAATACTTTTTAGTTTTAACTGTAAATATTGCAATTCATTATTATTTTAAACCTGACAAATAATAAAAAGATAAAACACATAAATGACATCAAAGGAGGATACAGTTTTTTTCTCTAATAACTTAGGGTCAAAGAGCAACAAAATATATAGCTGGAAAATGATAGGACTGAGTTGTAATGTGGATTTGTGTGCCCAGTTTCACCATTTATCTGCTCTTGGCTATAAAACAAACCATCTCTGGGAATCACTTCCCTCTTCTGTAAAATGGGGATAATCCTTCTTGTCCACCCTTGAAAATAACATGTAATAAAATATCTGAATGAAACCGTAAAAATAATCAGTTTATTCTCAAGTTACTATGATTGTACTCATGGAATTATATATAGTTCTATATTATTCTTCTACCTACTCAATTGTTTGTATACTGGGCAGAAAGAATTCCTTCTACTTTTCATTTTGGAAGATCTGATCTGACTTTTATATGCTTTAGAATTCATTCACTCAGAAAGCACTTCCCTACTGTAACACGAATTGTACATATTTTGTATCTTATGTCAAATTAGATGCTTATTCTGAGTAATGTTCCCATATATGACACTGGTTTTACTGTAACCTTTCTGAATATCACTGCAGAAGTGAAATTGTCTACTTACAATTTCACAATAGTATGATGCTTTCATATACTTTTTTTTCCATTAATTTTAACCATGACCTGAGAAACTTGGGATATAACTTTTTTTTTTTTTTATCATACTTTAAGTTCTAGGGCACATGTGCACAATGTGCAGGTTTGTTACTTATGTATACATGTGACATGTTGGTGTGCTGCACCCATTAACTTGTCATTTACATTAGGTATATCTCCTAATGCTATCCCCATCCCCCTGCCCCTACCCCACGACAGGCCCCGGTGTGTGATGTTCCCCTTCCTGTGTCCAAGTGTTCTCACAGAGAATACTGTAAACACCTCTATGCAAATAAACTAGAAAATCTAGAAGAAATGGATAAATTCCTGGACACATACACCCTCCCGAGACTAAACCAGGAAGAAGTTGAATCTCTGAATAGCCCAATAACAGGCTCTAAAATTGAGGCAATAATTAATAGCCTACAAACCAAAAAAAAAGTCCAGGACCAGACGGATTCCCAGCCGAATTCTACCAGAGGTACAAGAAGGAGCTGGTACCATTCCTTCTGAAACTATTCCAATCAACAGAAAAAGAGGGAATCCTCCCTAGCTCATTTTATGAGGCCAGCATCATCCTGATACCAAAGCCTGGCAGAGACACAAGAAAAAAAGAGAATTTTAGACCAACATCCCTGATGAACATCAATGCAAAAATCCTCAATAAAATACTGGCTTTCATATACTTTTTAAAAAGTGCCTCAATCTGGACAGAATTTCCCCCCTTAGATCCTGAGGATAGCAATGATGTTCAATGAGATGTTGCACCTGTTTTTAGTGAGAGGGTAAATCGGGAATATATATATAGAAAGGAAGTTTGCATAGAATTGAGCTAAATCTTGGTAAACTTCTTTAAGACAAAAATGAAGTTTGTAAGGATTTTAATCCATACACTTGAAGGCCCTTTCCAGGATTATGACTAAGATAAATAATATTTTCTCTCTTCTGATATCTTCTAAAATTGATGGTGACTGAGTGAACTTAATCAGGAGAGAGAGGGGAAAGGAAAATTCACAGATGAATTTGAGAGAAAATGGTTTTTGGAGCATTTGAAATCCTGGTTCCTTTTCTCAAAACAGAAAGGCTCCAAATCATACAATCTAGATTTTATTTATGAAAGGTAAGAATAGACAGCTCCATTGCTTTTATTTCAACCAGAATTACTAAGATTGAAGGGTCCTCCTTGGCTTGTCAAGCAGCTGCCAAGATTCTAAAAAACTGCCAAAAGATGCCTTGAATTATTAGTGCTGTGTTGTGGTAGCTGCACTTGATAAAATGTAAACAGAATGTTGCAATGGGCACTTTCCAAATCTGCGACTTATTATTTCAAACATTATTTAATAAAAAGGCATGAAAATATGCAACTAACCTATTTACTTTTACGTGTACCATAAAACTGATCTCCTCTTGCTTGTAAGCATGTGCCAAATTTGTCTTTTTCTGATGTTACTTAGCTATTAATACAATGGTCAGGAATTGTGCTTCCTATGATAATCAGAAAACAATCAAGCCAGGAGCGATGGCTCATGCCTGTAATCCCAGCAGTTTGGGCGGACCGAGGCAGGAGGACTACTTGAAGTCAGGAATTTAAGACTAGCCTAGGCAATATAGTGACATACTGCCTCCACAAGGAAAATGGAAAAATTAGCCTCGCACGGTGGTGTGGGCCTGTAGTTCTAGCTGCTTTGGAGGTTGAGGTGGGAAGATCACTTGGCCCCCAAATTTCAAGGCTGCAGTGAGCTGTGATCATCCTACTACTGCACTCTAGCCTGGATGACAAAACAAGACCATGTCTCAAAAAAAAAGAAGAAAGAGAGAAAGAGGAAAGAAGCAAGGAAGGAAGGAAGAAGGGAGGGAGGGAAGGAGGGAAGGAAAGAAAGAAAAATAAAGAAAGAAAAGGAAAGAAGGAAGGAAGGAAGGAAAGAAAGAAAGAAAGAAAATAAAAGAAAAAAGAAAGAAAGCGAAAGAAAGAAAGAAAGAAAGAAAGAAAGAAAACAAAGCTATGCTTTATATATTTTCCTAAATATCACAAATGACTTAAAAACAAACTATTAAAGGATCAAAACATAATTATAAAATAAGGACTTTTCATGTCTCGGTATTTGGATATAATCTCGACTAGTTTAATATATATACTGCTTTTTACTTCTATAAACTATCTATCTCCAGTACGAAAGGAAAATATCTTGGATCCTGAAAATCACTAAGGAAAACTCAAGCTGCAAGCTGCTTAGGGCAAACCTGCCTCCCACTCTATACAAAGTTATCCCTCTGCTCACTGAGACAGCCTCCTTTGAAAAGGCTAATCAGAAACTCAAAGGAATGCAACTGTGTGTGTCTCACCTATCTGTGATCTGGAAGCTCCCTCCCCATTAGTCTTCCTTCCCTTGCTTAAGATGTCCCGCCTTTCCAGACTGAACCAACGTACTTCTTACATATATTGATTGATGCCTCGTGTCTCCCTAAAATGTGTAAAACCAAGCTGTGCCCTGACCGGCTTGGGCACATGTCGTCAGGACTTCTTGAGGCTGTGTCACAGGCACACCCTCAACCTTGGCAAAACCAACTTTCTAAATTAATTGAGACCTGTTTCAGGTTTTCTGGGTTCACACAAACAAGATTTTACTCCACTAATTTTTCACTATAAGTGTGCTACTACACTGATATACTATAAGGTATAAGATGAGGAGATAACACAAAAAGAAAAAGAAAGGTTGAAGCTAAATTAGCGCCAAAGACCTTTGAATCCTAGATAAGCTAGAAAGGTAAGCCTCTGCAAAAGATGAGTGCTTATTAATAACTCCAGATTTAACTCAGATATTTTTGTTCAATATTAGTTGACATTGTTTTGAAATAGATGAAAGTTTGATATAAGGAAAATGTAACCCCATATTCATTTCCAAAAAAGGAATAGAAATAACTATAGTAATGTAAATTTGTATTGTATACAAAAAATAAAGGCAGTTTAACACTAAAGTGTGTTATTGAATGAGGCTATATACTTTTCTTTTCTTGATATTTTGTTATATAAGAGAAACAGCCATCTGTCTTAAAGACTGTAGGTACGGAAGATTACATTAGGAAGCTTCTCTGGGGTTTTATTTTGTCTTTTAATTTTATGAAACAGTTTGAAAGAGAGAAATGCCATAGACAGAGTCACCAATGAACAGAGAAAGACAATTTTTTGAGATGATTTCTAGAAAATCACTCCTACTCAAGGGTAGTTGTAAAGTGTTACATAACATGGCTTGTTTACAGTTGCTCTTAACTTAGGCAACAGGAGAGTCACGGAAGTTTCCCTTTGATACTGTTCGTGCTGAGCACTACAGTTCATTCAGTCTGAAGATACAGAGACAGAAAAGACTCCATTTCTGCCTTCCAGGTACTCACTAGCCTAACTGGAGAGAACAGACATGTAAATAAATAAAATACAAATAGCATGGTGAGTGCACTATGGATATTTACAAAAGGTTCACAGCTAATTTAGAGGAGTGAATTACTTTTTAGCAAAGGAGGAAGTCTGGGAAGGAAAACAAATCCATGTAAATTTTGGCAAATGACTAAGAATTTGCCAGGTGGAAGGAAGGATATTCAGAGCTGAGAGAAGAAAGGAAAACCTTTGTCAGAGAAGTGTGAGTAGTTCCCTGTTGCTGAGCATAGCTAGTGGGCTGGCAAGGAAGAGTGGCTGGAAGTAAAGTTGGAGCAGGAATTCAGAGGAAGAAGGACTTGGAAGGATGAGCTACAGGGCTTGGCTTGTTTCCAGAATGACATGAGGAGCCACTAAAGGATTTTAAGCATGAGACAGAACTAATCCCTAAAATTAATTTGGTGGCAGTATGGGGAAAATGAATAATGAGGGCAAGGTTAGATTCAGGGAGATGAGTTTGGAAGGCATTGAAAGAGTCTAGGCTAAGCATATTGACTAAGTAAGTAATGAATGATCAGGAAAGTATAGTATGTTCGAGACACCCATCTAACAGTAGACTGACTGCATCCGGTTGAGTCTGGAGGAAAACTTTAAAAAAGAAATTTGGGAGAGTCTCTCTAATAGAGTATGGACTATATGAGGCTTAAACATTTAGGGGAGAAAGATGAGTTTAATTATGAACCTGTTAACTGAGCATAGAGGTCATCCATCTGTCCATGTCGCCATCTTAAGGGCTTTTAGTTTAATAGGGAGGATTGGGCTGGATATGCAGAAGAGAGGGGAATTTACCCCAATACTGGGATGTATCCTACTGGTGCTACTCAGTGGACTACTTGTACAAGCTCATGGAATTACATAATGTTGTATCAGATAGTGACGGTTTTATTCTCCTTTCAATTTCCTTTCCCTTTGGATTAACCACTTCAAAGACTTCTAGCTTGGTGGAAATTTGTTCTTAACTTTTGCTCATCTACTTTTTACTTCAAGAGAATGTTAGCCTCAGGCTCAAGTCTTTTAGCTGACAATAAATACCTAATTAAAATTTCATAGTATCACTATGTTGTTTGCTAGATTCTTTTTATCATTTCATCTTATATGTTTGGAGTAGTATCCATTTTCCATTAACAATATTGATAAGAATTTTATTTTTATTTATTGATATTTTAAAATATGATTCAATTTAAAGAAATGATATAAAGAAGAAATAGTGTTGCGTGCGGGTCTGAAAAAAATCATGAAGGCAGTATGTATAAGGACTTGGATACGCAAAAGGGGACTATTAGTGGGTAATGCTAGAACTGAGAGTCACCTTCACATTTGGACAAACTAGGATTCATCATCTCATTTGGAGTTGCTGAAATTACAGTAGCTGATGAAATTTTTGTATAAGAAAGTCTAGGAAAGATTCCCAGCTCTCACTGATGGGCTTCAGTGGTCTGCTAATTGTCTAAAATTATCTGCAAATATTTGTATCTATGTGCATTTTTCCCTTGGGGAGAAATGACATAGTTTGTTTTTATTTTCATTTTTTCCTGTTTTTGTTTTGAGACTCTCAAAGGGATCTTTGACCAAAACGTAAAATGGAAATGAATGAACAAGAGAGCTAAGAATGGGCAATGGAAAAGGATCCCCAAACGAATGGAGAAGTAAAAATCAAAGATACAGTAAGGGGACCGAGAAAGTGCTGTTAGAGACTTCACAGGAAAGACAAGTATCTCTGAGCCTCAGGAAAAGTAAGGCATGAATGATTAATGGTTAGCTCTGTCCAGTGTTCCTGAGTCGTTCAGTGAGCTAAGGTTTCAGGGATCAGTAGCTTCTGATTTAATAATATAGTGACTGTTGCCAAAGTAGTTTCATGGGTTGGTGGGAGTGGAATCCGGCCTGTGATGGGAGAGGAGTTAATGGGAGTGGAGGAGCTGGTGACAGGAAATAAAAATTAGCTTTTTTTTTTTTTTTTTAAGAGAAGATAGCTGAGCAAAGATCAAATGGGACTCTAGCTGTGGCGGTGGGGGCTCAGGGTCATGACAGCTTTGCTGTTTTTATGGATGGGAGTGATATAATCTTAATACCTTTAAATACCAAAGTCATGAAATACAGAAGAGGCTCAAGTTGCAGGTGGTTAAAAGAATTGTTTATGAAGCAAAATTCAGATGGGAGTGGGGGCAGTTGTGGGACCCAGAGCAGAGAGGGTGGTCAGCTTGGCAGTGGACCTAGAGGGAAGCAGAGGAGCTGAGCAGATAGACATACAGGAGTGGGAACTGGTGAGGGAGATTCATTCCTGAGAACCTCTGAAGTCCCAGTAAAGAACTGTCCTGAGACTGAAGGGAGAGGGGGCAGAGACAGTGTTAGTTTGGAGCATGTGGGAAACTGGAGGGAGTGGCAACCAATGGTAAGAAAGATTTGATGAGAGGTTGACGATCTGAACGACATTAAGACCTGAGACTTTATGATGCCATCAACTGCAATCGTTCATACAACTGTCCCAAGCACACTTAGCTTTAGGAATGTAGGATGCTGGCCAAAGGACAGATCCAAATCTGGGAGTTTCTGGGAAATGGCACCGTCCCTGTTCCTCATCCTGCTAGTTCCCTCTCTTACTAGCACCAGGCATGCCATCCCCTACCAATTATTAAAGGATTTGCTCCCACAGTAGTCCTTTTTGTGCCCCTGTCAACTTTGCCTTCTGTGTAGTTTATCCTCATTGGTCTACTTCTCACATTAATAACTCCCATTTTAAAAACAAGTATACATGACCCACTCCAGCTACCTTTAATCTTCTTTTTGAAACTTTTTCAGAGTTATGTTATACATAGTATTCATTTCCTTATAACCCATTCTTTATTTTCTTTTATATTTTAAACTACATTGTTTTTTTTCAGATTCATGTGTGAAGTTTTATTTAGGGTTTTGAATAGCTAATCTATGTGCACATGATTCAAAGGTATTAAAGTATATAAAAATAGAGTTTATCTTCCTTCTATCATTTTACCCTACCATCCAGTTTCCCTCCTTCTAGAAAACTACTATTATCTACTGTTTTTAAAATATATTTTCATATAAAGGCTCATTTTTCTTTGTTCCGTGATAAATGATAGTATTTCAAACATACTGCATTGCAACTTTTTCTGCTAACTTAGCAGACTTTGCAGATCTTTTAATTTTAACATATGGAAAGCTACCTAATAATTTTAACACCTGGACAGTATTCCATTGAATATATATACAGTTGTTCCTAGTTATCTATTAGGCATAGGCCCAAGACCCCCCCACCCCCGCAGTGAATGCCTGAAACCATGAATAGCTCCAAACTCTCTATATATACACTCTGTTTTTCCCTATCCATACATAGCTATGATAAACTTTAATTCATTAATTAGGCACAGTAAGAGATTACCAGCAATAACGAATAACAAAGAACAATTAGAACAATACTCAGAATGACATGCAATTTACAACATGATTTTTGTATGTCTGAGATTTTCCATTTAATATTTTTAGACTGCAGTTGACTGCCAGTAGCTGAAACTAGGGAAAGTGAAACTGAATAAGGAGGGACTACTATATATAGATTATTTGGCTTGTGTTCTGTGTATACGTATTTATGTTGTTTTCAATTGTTTGCTTATATACAAAACTGCAAAGAGTAACTGTGAACATCTATTATTATTTTACTTAAGTGCAGACATATCTGTAAGATAAATTCCTAGAACTGGAATCACTAGGTCACCAATCTATGTTCAACTCTTAAAGATCAATCTTGTCACTACCATTTTGACTGAAAAAGCTTTTATGAAGGTAATGTAAAATTCCAAGATAATTCTTTCCCTTTACATAATTTTGTACTTTAGCAACATTGGACACAGCTGATCATCACTTCCTTTTTTCTTAAAAAAAAAATACTTTCTTCTTTTGGCTTCCATAATATCACACCCTTCTGGATTTTTCCCTATTCCACTAACTGCTCCTTCTCAGTTTCCTTTTATGGCTCCTACCCTCTTCAATATCCATATTTTGGACTGCTCTAGAACTCTTTTCTCAGCTTGATCCTTTAAATACATTCTCCCCTGAAATTATTTCATAAAATCCCATTCTTTTAAATGCCATTTATATAATGATGACTCACACATTCTTATCTCAAACTCTGGCTTTTTCCTTGAGTTCTGTCCCATCTACCCCTATTATGCCTGCACCTGGATATTTAGTAAGCGGCTCAAAATGTAACTGTTCCTTAGTCTTCTCTCATCAGTCGCTGACAACTGCATTTTTTCCTGTTGCTCTGGTCATAAATCTAGACATGAGCCTCGATTCCTTTCCTTCCAACACCAACCATATCTAATCTATCATCAAGTCTTGTCACCTTTGCCTCCAAATACATCCAGAATTCACACACTTCTCACCATCTCTACAATACATCCTGGTTAGAGACTAGGCTGGCAAACACTAGTGACTGTCTGACAGCCTTCTTCCTTCCCCTCTTGTCTTCCCACAGAAACTCTCCACAGAATAGCAAGAAGTCATTGGTGAAACAGTTTCCTGCTGAAATGCTTTCACATCTTCCCACTGTACATAGAAGAAAATAGGTACTCTGTACCCTAGGTTAAATGGACACATATTACTTCTGAGAGAAGGAAATAACACAAAGAAATTGGAAAGATTATGAAATTCATAGAGTTTCCCCTTTTACATACTCACTGATGTAATTTTTGCCTATTTATGTTCATTTCTAGGCTCCAAAATATGTCCCTTTTGTTCCTTTTCAAGTGGAAGGATCATGTCTGTTTCAGATGTCAATTTTGAGTTTTCCTACTGCACTTCAAGGTTCTTCACTTTTAGATCAGAAATTAGTATTTCTTCTCTAATTTAAAGCTGAGGGAATGGAAAAGCAAAGTTTCCACTTCCAGGGCACAGGAACTGTGGTTCTAGGTTGGATCACTATATATGTTTCCCTAGGGGTTTCTGGACCTGGCCACTAAAAGATTAATAGTGCTTTCAGCTAACAACCAGAAGGCAACACACAGCATCTTGTTTACCCTGCCTCAAACAGCATCCCGTCCATTTTTCATATAGGAAAAAAAAGAGAATCCTGCCATGGTTTTGCAAATATCGCTATGTCCATGTTGTTTTACATTATCCAGTTATTACTAATGTACCAGAGAGTGCCCTTCAAACATCCTTAAAATGATTCCAGTAAAAGTTAATCAAATTAAAAAAAGACCATATTTGCTAGATAAGAAAATTTAAACTATCACTCCTTTTATTTCAGATTAAGAAGTAAGTTGGCCAGGCGCTGTGGCTCACGCCTATAATTCCAACACTTTGAGAGGCCAAGGCGGGCAGATCACAAGGTCAGGAGATCGAGACCATCCTGGCCAACGTGGTGAAACCCCGTCTCTACTAAAAATACAAATCAGCTGGGCGTGGTGGCACATGCCTGTAATCCCAGCTACTCAGGAGGCTGAGGCAGGAGAATCACTTGAACCAGGGAGTCAGAGGTTGCAATAAGCCGAGATTGCGCAACTGCACTCCAGACTGGTGACAGAGAGAGACTCCGTCTCAAAAAAAAAAAGAATCAGTCATAATTTTTAAAGTCTTTGGAAAAATATGCACCCAACTTTAAACAAAAACAAAATATTTTCTAAGAAAAGTATGTGTATAATTTTAATTAACAGCTTTATAGTAGTCTATAAGAACAATAAAAACTTAATATATCTAGTTAAGTAAAACATTCATTTTAAAAAAGCGAACAAGTTGACTTTACAAATGTGCTGTTGCTCAATCCCACCCATTTATATAATAAAATTTGGCTAATGAGGCAAAAATGGCAGAAAGTGCATTATTCTTTAAAGTCCTCATTCCAACAAATAAGTTATTTGTATGTTGTTGAAAGGGAACAACCCCTTAATATAACTTAAGCTCATTAGCTCTGTAATAAGCCCACGTGGATGAAACGTGAGTAAATGATTCATACTAACTGAAAGATGTGTGGAAAAATACGCTGAACTTCCTTGGATTAAAAATTAGTAAAATAAGTTATTTTCACAGGAACTCCTAAGTTAATATCAAGCAAGTGTAAAATTTATTCTAGAAACATCTGAGTTTGTTCCTTCATTGAACCACCTCTCCCAAAGCTTAGAAAACCCCTTTTGATGGCAAACAGTGAATAAATACTTTCATTCTCAAGTATGTATTTGAAACAAAGATTAGAACGGGGTTGGGGGGGAAGCAAGAACGACTCTTTCCTTAGGGAGGGCACGAAGTGGTGATGCTTGGACCTGTTTATGAGTTTGGGGAGGGGAAAATGGAGAGGAGGAAGAGGAAGAGACTGTAAGCCCAGAGGCGATGGCAGAGTCTTCCTCGGGTTTGCTTCTACTGTGGATACCCTCACTTTATCAGCAGAAGGTAGCCCAGAGTCCATTCCACCTCTCGCAAGAAACACACAGACAAATGGGGCACACCAAACGTAAGCGTCATTAGACTGTTGATCATCAAATCAAATTTCAAAGACTTGTATGTAAACGGAACTAGGGCGAAACCCATTTTAAAATTTGTACTGTTTTTCTGTTTTCTCTCTCTCTCTCTTTCTTTTTTTTTTTTGGCATAGCACATCTACTAAAATTTAATCAAATTGCAATAATTATATATCTGTTCCAGAAGATGGGGGAGAGGTTAATGCCACCTGCTTATGTCATCTTAAATATTCACCTAACAAACCATCTTAACTATATTACCATCGTCAAGGTGCCTGGGAAGTAATTAACATGCAGGAAAAACAAAATCTATTCCTTAGGGCTTCTTCCAAAGTGCCTGTCCTTAGGAAAAGCTCTCTTATCCAGGGCCCCATCAGTGGCCACCTCTTTCATGCAAACTGAAATAACCTCAACATCAAATCCAGCATTGGAATCTCCCCAAATGCCCATCTCCGTTTGCATTTTTTTCTCCTCATCCCTGAGGTCTCCCAGCCCCTTTAGGGACAGGAACCCTGAGGCTGAACCCTCATTCTGCCGGCCTCCTCGAATTCCTCTTTCTCTTTTGCTTGATCGCCCCTCCAAACAGGAAGGCGCCAAC
The DNA here is from genome assembly GCF_003255815.1 of Theropithecus gelada. Lineage (NCBI taxonomy): Eukaryota > Metazoa > Chordata > Mammalia > Primates > Cercopithecidae > Theropithecus > Theropithecus gelada. The sequence continues at coordinate 11,901,065 of NC_037669.1, read as the reverse complement.
AACCCTACCTTGAGTCAGACCTGCGGCAGCCAGGCAGGCTGCAGCTGCGAGGTAGAAGCTCTCTCTGACCCTTTTACCTCAATGGTTCGTACCCGCGGGAAATTAAGTTGGAAAACTGCAAGCGATTTCCGATCTACGGCTTCTTCCAGCTCCTCACATTTATCTTACCGTCCCCCACGTGAATCCTCCCAAGATCCCACCGAGAGATGGATTCGAAGACTCTCCCCTCTTACCACTGCCGGATTCTGGCCCGTGCCCGGTTTCTCTCCACCCCAGCGGCTCCCCGAGGTAGGAGCGCCGGGAGCCTGCGCCCTAAGTGGGATCTCGCAGGCTTGGACTGCCACCCCTCGCCCTTGGGCCCGGGTCAGACCCCTCCCTCCCTCCCAGCCTTGACCACTGTCTCCGCCTAGCACCACGAAACTTCGCCCCCAGGGAGCAGGGGTTGTGGGCAGAAAGAGGAAAGAGCAGTTCTTGAATTCCTGCGCTGTTGGATCAAAGTAGTGTGGGAAAGGACTTGGCGCCGGCTTCCCAGCGTTTCCGCGGAAAGCAGGCGCTGTCCAGCCTCCCACTCCCCATGTCCCCACGCCCCTTCCCCACCTGCGCGCCAGCTGCGGGCGTGACGCGCACTCCCGGGCTCAGCGCTGTTCCGCACACTCACCCCCGGCGCTCCCTGCAGCAGTCGGAGCTGGCAAGGTGGCGCCCCCAGCCCCGGGGCGCGGGAGGGCAGGGGCGACCCCACGGGGCGGGAGGACAGCGGCGCCTGTCGCCAGCTTTCGGGGCCACGGCGGTGACTGCGCGCGGGGGAAGTCTTGCGCCGCCCTTGCGGGTCCCGTGCGCCTGCGGGCAAGCGGAGGTCCGAGGCTCTCCAGCACGCCTAGCACCCCTCTCTTCTTGCATTCCTCGCTTCCTTCCTTCAACACCCCTCTCTCCCTTTCTCTCTTGCTTCTGTCACTTTTTCGCCTCCCTGCCTCTTCTCTCCTCCGTCTTCTCCCTCCCCTTTCACTGATGCGTGGAAAAGGGCGGGGGAGAAAAAGAGTCCCGTCTCTTTAACTTGAGTGATACCTTGGAGATTATCTGTTCATGGAATCTGAAAATGACGTGGATCACTTTTCCGAAAACATTTAAAATAAAATGATTTTTGCCTCGCATTTTTTCATCTTTGTGTCTTCTTCCCAGTGACTCTTTTTATCCAGCTGGGTGGCTAACAATGAGAGAGGTCAGATAAAGAAAGCAAAACGGGAATTATAGGTAGCGGACTTCGGAAGTGGGATCGTGAACAGCCCTTGAGTGGGCCCAGGAATTAATTTACCCACAATTTCATAAAGAAGGCATTTTCTGAAAAAGAAGTGGTGTTGGAGCATGAGAAGGAAGATAGGCAAGAGAATAGGGTCAGGATTTATTCACAATTTTATTCTCAGGCATCTCTGGTGGTTTTTCCAGGAGATGCCTTAGCATATGCTTGTAGTGCTTTGACCTGGAGAGAATATGTGAACTTTTCAGTTTCTGGTCTTAAATCTTTTTCGACTAATGTTTGGTAGCCTGAAAAGATTAGTTAGCCTGCCAGGAATTCCCCAAACCTGCTTTAAAAGACCTTAGAAACTTGAATGCTTCTTGGAAAGTGGCAATTTTTCACCACTGGAACAGGTCTCCAATGCTGAGAAAGATGGGATAGTTTTTTTGTTTGTTTTTTGTTTTTTTTTGGACAGAGCACCGCCTATGTAGTCCACAGATGCACCTCCCCAAGACTGAGTTTTACTCTGAGACTGATCGTCTTAGATTCATATTCCCAGAAAAGAGCTACTGTTAACGAGAGGTCTTTTCTGTTCTCCCATTTCCCAACTCTAAGTTGATCTTAGCTAGATGAGTCTTTCTTATAGACCAAGCCTGTGCTTTCCAGCCCACCTTCCATCCATTGGTGAAGTCATCCATGATATTCTTCTGGTGTCATATATTTAAATGAGCTAGCATATATCAAACACTAAACATAATGCTTGGCACTTAGTACTCAGAAATGTTAGCAGAAGTATGGGTAATGATGTCAGATTATCATTAGCATTTATTTTATGTTTTAATTCTCTCACAGAATTCTTTAGCTTCAATTTCCTATCCCATGACTTGCACAGTTCTTGTGTTTGTCCCTTAGAAATATATGACAGTGTGTTTATGGCTACACTTAGCAGAGGACAGTGAAAATAATGTCAGAGGAAGTCCTGATTTATAACTTTCATAATAGGACACAGTAATTTCTCTGGAAGATATGATATTGACCGCCTTGATTTTACATTTGTAACTGAAAGTAATTTGTAACAAATCTTGTAGATGACAGCCATGGATAAAGTCCAAAGTTATATTTCCTCAACAAGCAGATTAAGAATATCTCCACTTTATACACAGAGTTTCTGCAATTATAGTGCAAACAGCAGGTTGTCCAATAGGAACCAACCTGCAATCTGGAGAACCGAAGACCTCAACTTTAAGGTGTTTCCAGATGACATATTTGAACTTACACAGTTGGAGTTTACAATTTAATGATATATCTTGGGAGTAGTTATGTTAAGTGAAGGTGCGGAAAATACCCCATCTATGATGCAAAAGGAATATACAGTTTCAGATGCTTCTGCTGTTGCTACTGCAGCAAACAAATTGGTTAGGTATCGGTGATGAAAATGCACCTTGCGTGCTGCAACAGGACGTTGTGCCCTAGAGGTATTCCATTTGCTATTCAGTGCACAGATATTTAACCTGGCAGGCAGGACACAGTCACAGCACTCAGCAAGAGATTCTCTGAGTAGCGGATGCCATAGAATTAACACTGTAGGCTGCTGCTTTAGATAGACTACATTTTAGAGGCCTCGCTCTCAGTGAGAAAGAGGCCAGAATCTCAGTTAACTTTTAAGTTCACTGCTTTTAAGTTGTTTAAACTGAATTAAAGTTCAGACAAGTTCTTTCTGAACGCTTAGGAGAAAGATCCAGAAAACATTGGTGCTTTTAAGACCTTGTTTATTTCTAATTTTAGATACACAGAATGAGGGACATGTCTTAATAGGCAACACACTTATTGTCTGTTCTTTGAGCTTTTGGCAGAAAGGATATTTTATTAAGGACAAATTGCACTAATTTGGTGATATCGATCTCAGTTTAAGACGAAGTTGAATCTCTCTTGTTCTTTTCAATTAAGCTGACTGTGAACTGTAAAAAACGGTCACAAAGTGTAAAATTAAGTAAAAAAAATCCAAGAAGTTGTAAAAGGCTGTAAGTAGTGTAGACAAAACTAGTACAAATAGTGCAGGCCTAAATAGCATAACCCTTAATAGTTTATGTTTTTCTTGAGTTATTTGGTTAACTGAGGAAGACTAACCTCATTTCAGATATCTCATAAGATATACTGACTCATCCCATGACATCAAAAGGTCAATTTTTAGGTGCATTATTTTAAGTACCTTTTAACTGTATTTTGAAAAAAATACTGCAGAGTAAAATAAAAATTCGCAATGCAAATAAAAGCAATCAAATAAGCAACTGCTTCCTGGCTTATGGGAAAAACATTTTAGTTTTTTCATAATTAGTCAGATGACTGTGTGCAATCATTAAATTCAGGTAATTGCTTACTTCTCCTTTTGGAAGGAAGTCAAATAGAAAGATATGAGAATGTTAAATAAATATAATTATAATTTAATAATTCCATAATATGTAGGTTAAGACTGGATTGGAAATAATCCATTGCAAAATAATCTTTATTTGCTTGTAAGTAGAAAATATCCCTAGGCTATTCTCTAGAAAATACTATCATATCTAAAGCACTGACCAAAAATTGGGTTTATAGTTTAAATTCATTTTTTATAGAAATATTTTTTAAATTTTTAAATTTTTTATTTTATTTTTTTTCTTCAATTCTTATTTTAAGTTCTGGGGGTACATATGTAGGATGTGCAGGTTTGTTACACAGGTAAATATGTGCCATGATGGTTTGCTGCACAGATCAACCCATTGCCTAGATATTAAGCCCAGCATCTATTAGCTATTCTTCCTGATGCTCTTCCTCCCCCTGCATACTCCCTAAAAATGACAGGCCCCAGTGTGTGTTGTTCTCCCACATGTGTCCATGTGCTCTTGTCATTCAGCTCCCAATTATAAATGGGAACATTCAGTATTTGGTTTTCTATTCCTGAGTTAGTTTGCTGAGGATAATAGCTTCCAGCTCCATTCATGTCCCTGCAAAGGATATAATCTTGTTCCTTTTTATGGTTGCATAGTATTCCATGATATACATGTACCACATTTTCTTTATCCAGTCTGTAATTGCTAGGCATTTGGGTTGATTCCATGTCTTTGTTATTGTGAATAGGGCTTCAATGAACATGTGTGTGCATGTATCTACATAATAAAATGATTGCTAGGTCAAATGGTATTACTGCTTCTAGGTCTTTGAAGAATCACCATGGTCTTCCACAATGGTTGAATTAATTTACACTCTCACCAACAATGTAAATACATTCATTTTTCTTTACAACCTCACCAGCATCTGTTATTTCTTGACTTTTTAATAATTGCCATTCTGACTGGTGTGAGATGATATCTCATTGTGGTTTTGATTTGCATTTCCCTAATGATCAGTGATGTTAAAAATCATAGACATTCCCATTCTAGTTAGATAACTTTACGAGTTATTTTCCAGACATATGCAATATGTCTGGAATGTGACAGATAGTGAAGGAGATGACTGAATGAGAAGGTCCCAGGTTGGTCATTATGCAACAATCTTGTCTTAGGCTGTAGTTAGCTCATCTCTAATACTGGGTGGGTCAGTAGTGAACAAAAGAACACAAGCATCAAAATGATCTCTTACCTGTTGCCGCAGTGTTCCTTGGCTCCAGAACTAAAAGAATTGTAGCACAACGTTTTGCACATGATAATGAGTAATATGGCTGGGCAAAAATGTTAAACGCTATGTGATTTGCATCTACTGTGATGGAAAAGTAACAGTTGATCAAATTTACTTTAAATAGATACTAATGATACTAAACTACTATATAATCAAACTCTCCAGCTAAAAACCCATTATCTCAAGACATAGTCAATGTCAGTATATCCATGCCTCTTGAAAATTTTAATGTTATTCTCAGTTATATCATACTTGTATTTTACCTAGAGTCATTGTTTGTATTAGTCTTAATACTTTCAATACCATTTCATAATCTCTCACTTATCCTGTATGCAGTAAGGCAATAAGAAAATTTTAGTTATGTCTCTGCATTCATGATAAATCTGGTCATAAATGTTACAAAGGACCCTTGCAGTAGACTTGAATTAAATTGGCTGTTGATTTCATCTAACCATTAACCTGCTTGATGACTTAAAAAGATACTTAATTTCAATTCAATTCAATATCTTTCAATTTCAACTTCCTAAAATTTCATATGAGAATAAGGCCATTCTATCTATCTCCAGAAGTTACCTTGAGTATACCAGAGTGCAGTATATGGATTTCGTAAAAAGGGTAATGTATTTCACAATATAAGACCAAATTTATGTGATGAATCTAGCAATAAAATCAAAACAAAACCATCTGGCTTTTGTTGGGATATCAATAAAAACACCTGATGGAGTATCTTAGAATCTGCTAATCTTTAGGTTAAAATTTTGTCCTGTCAACACAAAGCAAATTTTAAAGGGAAAATATTTCATAGAAATGTAAATTGCTACTATAAAGCTTCAGGACAACCAGGTAGGGTGACTTGTATGCATTTCTACCAGTGGCTACTCCGCCAATTGTAGTACCCTATGATAACATTCAGAAAAGTTGTATATATATATAAGGTAAACAGGTTTTTCCCTCTTCTCTTCACAATTGCTACTGGCCATTTTTATGTAGTTACATAGATAATACCGAAACAAAATAAAGATGCTTTTGAAAAATCAGGATAAAACCCATACTGGATAATTGCCCATTCTTCATAGTATGTGTAAGATAGTGTAATTAATGTCTACTCCTGGAGTTTTACTAGAACAAAAGAATAGACCCTGAGTGCTTGACATGGAACCCAATTATCCCAAAACATTAGCAATGAGGAGATTGTTTAATATATGTCCTTGATGGAGAAAAAAATTATGATTATTTAGAAAATACTATTTGTTACATCTTTATATGTATTCTTCTGGTGAATGTGAAATGAGACAAATTAACTAACAGCTTGCTAAAGCTGTTGATGTATTATTATTGCTTAATTAAATGCAATACTTGAAGGATTTTAATACAATTTGTTCAAAGCTCATTGCCAATTCTTTAACCATTTAAAATTCCTTTATCATAATAGCACAAAGTTGGAAACAGCCCAATCCAGCTGTAGATTAACATGAATGTGCTCTACTGTTACAATTGTAGTCCTACTAAGATCATCTGATGAAGTAGAAAGTTTCTTTGAAATAGAGTTTACATATAAGTCTTTTAGTTTTCAAAGGGAGAAAAGGTTTTCAATATTTTTAAATTATACAATTTTTCTTATATGATCTTGAAAAGTGCATATTTATATGTGTAATGGCATTAGTTAGTTTTAAAGTATGTCTTAGTCCTTCTTTGGGAAGAAGACTCTCCCAAACATTTAATTATTTTTTCCATATGATGCCTCACACTATGCCTATCTTATTATTTTGTCATTTGTCATACTTTATTATATTTTATCTCTGTGTGTATGTTTGTACATGGCTCTTTTCCTCCAGAGTTTTAGCTGCACTAAGGAGAAACTTTTTTTGGTCTTTGTTTACCCTTAGTAATTTGCCTAGTACCTAGGAAGGAGAAGCACTCAGTAATATTTGAAATGCATGGGTAAATGAAGGTATGAGGTACATATCTTTAACCGTTACATTAAGTGAGACATATCAGCTGCTATTTTCCAAACAATTAGTATTTAACAAATGGTACGAGTTATCAAGAGTCTTTTCCAATATCACCCAATGATGTTACGTAAGATAGCCCTCTCCTCCTACCCAACTATCCACCCTCTGCTTTATATGTTGGAAGTATCTTCAAATGTCTGGTGTTCTTTGGATGTCCATGAATATTCAACAGTGGACACAGAAGCTCTGTGTGCCAAGGTGTGTCTTAAGACAGGGCTTCATTAAATTTGGTTGGTTAGTGAGCTGCTTATTCCATGAGCAAAAGAGAAGCTATTATCTGGGCTGTTCAATTACTATAGTTAAGAATCTTCTAGTTTTCTAGTTTTTTTTTTTTTTTTCTTGGAGATATTCTGGGAATAGTAAGGAGTAAGGGAACTGGAGATTCCACTCTTTATTACTACGTAGATCTTTATTTAATCCACCTATGCTGTGCCTTGTACCTGGTGAATCTCCAATTTCTCTCCTGGAATGACAGTAGAGAAAATACTGCCTAGCTACAAAGCATGGTCTTGGGACCCAGCCATGGTTTTCCATAGCATAAAAGACTTATAACCTATTTTCAGCTCTGTACTACACCTCACCTTTTCAGATGCCGTGTGTTTTTTTAGTGCCAAGCCTTTCATGAGTACTCAGCGGTGCACCACCACTCATTTATCTGCTCTCTTTCATTATCTACCAATTTTTCTATCTCCTGGAAAATACAGAACTGTCTTTTCTGTTTTCATGTTATTTCATTCCTGTGGCTTAATGTCATTTCCTTTCTTTACTGCCATTTTAGCAGGGGTGTTATGGATGAATGCACAAAAACATGATGCTTAATTAACCTTTCAAAGTTAAAGGAGAAACTCTCTGTAAAATAGATAGGCAAATATTTGGTCCTAAGTGTTATGAAATATTGTATACTATGCTCTGTCACAGAATGGTATTACAACATATATAGTTGATATGTGTTTTTCCTATGTTATTCTCGTGACTATAAATCTCCATTTAAAATATTGACAGAGTAATAATTATTTGCTTTCAGTTGCATGTTTTTTCTTGCTCTTCCTCTCCTTTTTGAAACTTCAATTTCTATTAGTCTCCTGTTTTCTATACATCAAGCTCTGTTTTCTTCTCTAAATGGTGACAGAACTGTGAGAGAATTATGTTACCGTGTAATGATTTACCATTGGCTTGAATTCAGTTATTTATGTTTACTTGCTACCATACTGTATATAAACTAAAAAAATTTGCCATTTCATAACTGTTTGATATGAAATAGAAAGGAAAAGCTTTTTTAGCTACATCCTCCAGGAGGGGCTAGAAACTATCCTATTAAATAATGCAGTTTGAATTATCCGATTGGCAGAGCTTCACTGGAATATGGCAAACTGGCAGTAATGATCACTTTGCATGATAATGATTATTACTACTACTTCTAGTAACAGCCACCATTTGAGTCCAACACCATGCCAGATACAGGAACCTCATATGTATTGTGAGAGTAAGAGAGGAGTATTAGTGTCCCCATTTCACACACTACAAATGGTTTTTCCTAGGGTCAACCAGCTAGTAAGTGGGATATATTGGATTGAAACCATCTTATGACTGATTTCAAAGTATACTTTTCCCCTAAAATACCATTAATAAAAAACAAGTATGCATAATTATGTAATTTTAAAGTCAACAATGCTGCTAAGAGTAGTTATGTGGACAATTAATATTTTAAAGTTTGAGTTGTTGTTTTTATAGAATCTCTAGCACAATTCTACCAGCTCAAATCCCAGCCCCTTACCTTGGTGCTCAGCTTTGTCCCCAGGCCTGTTCTTTTTCTTCTGCCCATTCTCTGCTTCTTTACTGTTTTACTAGTAGAAGCTCATAGCCCAGGTACAGTCTTTTTTGTATAACAGCTTTACTGAACTGTAATTTATATACTGTAAAATACACCCACTTAAAGTCTGCAACTCAGTGCCTTTTAATATGTTCAGAATTGTACAGCCAACATCACAATCAATCTTAGATAATATTTGTCATCCCAACAAGAAACTCCATACCCATTAGCAGTCACTCTCCACGGTCTGTCCCCTTGTCCTAGGCAACTACTAATCTACCTCCTATCTCTATAGACTTGCCTATTTTGGACATTTTATATAATTGGAACCATATAATTTATAGTCTTTTGAAACCTTGCTACTTTCACTGAGCATATTTTTCAAGGTTCATCTATGTTGTAGCATGTGTCAGAACTTTGTTCAGTTTTAGTGTAGAATTGCATGGATATCCCATATTTTTGTAGGAATGACATATATTTTTATTTATCTACTCATTAGATGGAGGGCATTTGAGTTATTTCCAGTTTTGACTGTTATGGATAATGATGCCATGCATACTTGTGCAGAAGTTTTTGCATAGTCATATATTTGTATTTAATTTATCTCTATCCTTAGGAGTAGAATTGGTGATCATATGGTAACTCTATATTTAACCTGTTCAGGGACTGCCAGATTATTTTCCAAAGCATCTGTACCATTTAACATTCAATGTGAGGGTTTCAATTTCTCCATATCCTTGTCAAATGTGTCTTTTTAATTATAGATTTCCTACGGGGTGTACATGGTACCTCACTGGTGTTTTGATTTGTATTTCCCTAATGAGTAATGATGCTGAGCATATTTTCACGTGCTGATTGGCCATTTGTATAGCTTTTGAGAAATATCTATTCAAATATTTTGTCTATTTTTAGTTGTATTATTTAATAGTAAGAGTTTTTAATATATTCCAGATACAAGTCCTTTATTTGATATACAATTTGCAGACATTTTTCTCCAATTCTATGGGTTGTCTTTAAAAATTTTTTAAATTCAAATTATAGTAGTATATATTTATGGGGTATGAGGTGATGATATGATTTATGAATACAATGTAGAATAATTAAATCAAGCTAATTAACATATCCAACACCTTAAATACTTATTGTTTTTTGTGGTGAAAACATTTGAAATTTATTCTCTTATCACCATGCTGTGCAATAGAACTCAAAAACAAAAATAAGAAAAGAAAGAAAACCCAAAACTTATTTTTTCTGTCTAACCGAGGCTTTGTATTACCCCCGGCCCTCAGCCTCTGGTAACCACCATTATACTCACTACTTCCATCAGTTCAATTGTTTTAGATTCCACATAAAAGTGAGAACATGTAGTATTTGTTCTTTTGTGTCTATCTTATTTAGTGTAATCTTCTCTAATTCCGACCGTGTTGTTGTAAATTACAGAATTTCTTTCTTTTGTAAGGCTAAATAATGTTCCATTGTGTATATATACCACATTTTCTTTACCTATTTTCTACTGATAAACACTTAGCTTGATTCTATATCTTAGCTGTTGTGTATAGTGCTACAATAAACATGAGTGAACAAATATATCTTCAGCATACTGATTTCAAATCTTGCGAGTAAATGTCCAGAAATATGAGGGCTGCATCATGTAATAATTCTATTTTTAGTTTTTAAGGGAATCTCCATACAGTTTTCCTTAACGACTGTACTAATTTACATTCCCACCAACATTGTATAAGGGTTCCCTTTTCCTCACATCCTTACCAACACTTGTTATCTTTAGTCTTTTTGATAATTATCATTCTAAATAGGTGGGAGGTGATATCTCATTGTAATTTTAATATACATTTTCCTAATGATTGGTGATATTGAGCATAATTTTACATATACATTGGCCATTTGTATGTCTGCTTTTGAGAAATGTCTATTCAGGATCCTTGTCCACTTTTTAATCAGATTATTTATTTTTCTTCTACAGAGTTGCTTGAGTTGCTTATATATTTTAGGTACTAGACCCTTATCAGATATATTTTGCCAATATTTTCTCCCAATCTATAGGTTGTGTCTTCATTCTGTTGTTTCCTTTGTTATGCAGAAGATTTGATTTTGATGTGATCCCTTTTATCTATGTTTTGCTCTTGTTTCCTGTGCTTTTGGGGTCAAATCTAAAAAATCACCATCCTGACCAGTGTTGTGTGAAGTTTTTCTGCTATGTTTTCTTTTGGTAGTTTTATGGTCTCAGGTCTTATGTTTAAGTCTTTAATATCTTTTGAGTTGATTTTTGTGTATGGTGTAAGATACACAATACCCGATTTATTCTTTCACATTTAAATAATCAGTTTTCTCAGCAGTATTTATTAAAGAGACGGTCATTTTCCCATTGTTTATTCTGGGCACTGTTGTCAAAAATCATTTGGTGGTACATCCCTGTGTTCATTTCTGGGTTCTTTATGCTTCTGTTCCACTGGTCAATGTGTATATTTTTATGCCAGTACCATGCTGTTATAATTACTATATTTTCATAGTGTAGTTTGAAATTAGATAGTGTGATGCCTCCAGCTTTGTTCTTTTGGTTCGTAGTTGTCTTTACTATTCAGATTTTTTTGTGGTTCTTACAAATTTTAAGATTTTTTTCTGTTTCTAAGAAAAGTGACATTGGAATTTTGATAGGAATTGCATTGAATTTGTGGATTGCTTTCAGTAGTATAGACATTTCACAATTCATATTTTCACCATACGAATTCTTCCAGTTCATGAACATGAGATATCTTTTCATTTATTTGTGTTTTCTGAAAGTTCTCTCAACATTTTACAGTTTTCAGTGCATAAGTCTCTCACCTTTTTGGTTAAATTTATTTCTAAGTATTTTATTTTATATAGCTTTTGTAAATTGGATTGTTTTCTTGATTTCTTTTTTGGAAAGTATGTTGTTAGTGTATAGAAATACTACTGATTTGGGTATGTCAGTTGAGTATCCTGCAACTTTACTGTACTCCCTTATTAGAGTTCTAACAGTTTTTTGGTCAAACCTTTAGGGTTTTCTATGCACAGTCATGCAGTGCATGAGGACATTTTGGTCAACAATGGATCACATATATGATGGGGGTTCCACAAGATTGTAATACTATATTCTTATTATACCTTTTCTGTGTATAGATACATAAATGCTTCTCATTGTGTTACCATTGCCAGTAGTATTTAGTATAGTAACATTCTGTACAGGTTTGTAGTTTAAGAGAAATAAGCTATAACATACAGCCTAGGTGTTTAGTATACTATACCATATAGGTTTGTGTAAGTACACACCATGATGTTCACACAATGACAAAATTGCCTAAGGATGCATTTCTTAGAACACATTCCCATCATTATGCAATGTTTGCTGACTAAGATCATATAATCAGCAAACGGTGGAAATTCCACTTCTTCGTTTTCTGTTTAGAAGCCTTATTTCTTTCTCTTGCCTAATTGCTCTGGCAAGAACTTTCAATGCTGTGTTGAACAGAAGTGGCAAAAATGGGCATTCTTGTACTTGTTTCAGATCTCAGAGGAAAGGATTACAGTTTTTCCCCATTTAGTGTAATGTAACCTGTAGTTTTATCATATATGATCTTTATTGTGTTGAGGTACGTTCCTTCTATAACTAACTTGTTGAGAGTTTTTATCATGAAAAGATATTGAATTTTGACAAATGATTTTTCTGCATCTAATGAGATGCTCATATGGTTTTTGTCCTTCATTCTGTTAATGTGATAATGATAATGTGTTAAATCACATTTGTGTCCTAGGTATAAATTCCACTTGATCATGGTGAATGGTCCTTTTAATGTGTTGTCAAATTCCATTTCCTAGTATTTTGCTGGTATTTTGTTGAGAATTTTTTCATCTATGTTCATTAAAGATATTGGCCTGTGATTTTCTTTTTTATGATACCCTTGTCTGGCTTTGGTAAGACAGGGTAATGTTGGCCTCATAAATAAAGTTTCAAAGGATTCCCTCTCCATCAATTTTTTGGACGTTAAGAAGGATTGGTATTAATTCTTTAAATGTGTGGTGGAATTCGGCAATGAAGCCATTAGGCCTGAGGCTTTTCTTTGATAGTAGACTTCCTATTACTGATTAAATCTTCTTACTCATTATTGTTCTGGTCACATTTTCCATGGGTTGTCTTTTAACTTTCTTAGATAGTGTATTGCGAAGTTTTCAAATTTGATGAAGTTCAATTTATCTGTTTATATGGTGCTGTGCTTTTGTGTCATATCTAACAAGTCTTTGCCTAAGCCATGGTCATAAAGTTTACTCCTATATGTTCTTCTAAGAGATTTAGAGTTTTAGCTTTTACACTCATGTATTTGACCCATTTTGATTAGTTTGTGTATCTAATGTGAAGAAGAAATCCAGCTTTAATGTGAGTATTCAGTTCTCCCAGCATTATTTGCTCAAAAGATGATTCTCTTTCTGAATTGTTTTATACCTGTTGAAAATCCATTGATCATAAATGTAAGGGTTTACTGTTTGACCCTCAATGTTATTCCATTGAGCTATATATTTATCCTTATGCCAGTAGTACCCTTCCCTGATTACTATAGCTTTGTCATCAGTTTTGAAATTGAAAAATGTGAATTGTCCAAATTTGTTCTTCTTTTTCAAGATTATTTTTACTATTCTCCATCTCTTGAATTTGGAGACTGAGAATGGTAAAATTTTCAAACGAATTTTAGAATTACCTTGTAAATTTCTTTACAACTGGGGTTTTGATAGGGATAGTGATAAATTTGTAGATCAACTTAGAGAGTATTGTCATTTTAACCATTTTTGTCTTCCAATCCTTGAACATGGAATGGCTTTCAAAATATTTAGGTCTTTTTAAATGTCTTTTAACACTATTTTGTGGTTTTCAGACTATGAATTCTATGGTTCTTTAATTAAGTTTATTTCCAAGTATTTTATTATTTTTCATACTACTGGAAATGAAATTCTTGTTTTGTTTCTTTTTTTTTTGATTATTTATTGTCAGTGTGTAGAAATACAGCTGAATTTTTTAGATTGATCTTATAACCTGTAACCTTGCTGAACTTCTTCAATAATTTTAATAAATTTTAAGTAGAATCCTAGAAATTTATGTAAGGTTATACAGCTCTGTAGTTATAGTTTTACTATTTTCTTTTCAGTTTGCCTACTTTTTATTTTTTCATTTTCTTGTCTAATTGCCCTGGATAGCACCTCTAGTATGACACTGAAAAGATGTGGTAAGGAGAATATCTCTTTTTTCCCCTGATCTTAGGAAAAATCATGTAAGTTTTCACCATTAAGTATGATGGTAGCCATAAACTTTTCATAGATCCTTTTTCTTATCAAATTGAGGAAGTTCAACTTTATTCCTAGTTTTCTGAATGTTTTTCACTAATGGGTGTTGGTTTTGTGGGTTTTGTCCTTTATTATATTATTAAGGTGCATTGTAATAATGAATTTTTGAAGGTAAAACTAACCTTACATTTTTGTGATAAATCCAACTCAGTAATGATATGTTGCTATACGTTGTGGGTTCTGTGTTTCTAGTATTTTGTTGAGAACTTTTGTATCAATATTTATAAGAGATATTGGCATGTAGGTTTGTGTGTGTGTGTGTGTGTGTGCATGTATGTGTTTTGCTCGTAAGGTCTTTTTAATTAAGAACACTGTCCTCATAGAATAAGTTAGGATACGTTACTTTTTTAGGTTGTGGAGAAGTTTGTACACAGTGGTATTAATTCTTAAATGCTTGGTAAAAATTACCAGTTAAGCTATTTGAGATTCTGCTTTTCTTTATGGGAAATATTTTAATTACAAATTCAATCTCTTTACTTATTATAGATGTAATCAAATTTTCTATTCCACCTTGAGTCAGTTTAAATTTTTTTTAATCTATACTTTTTATTATACTTTATGTTCTGGGATACATGTGCAGAACATGCAGGTTTGTTACATAAGTATACATGTGCCATGTTGGTTTGCTGCACCCATCAACCTGTCATCTACATTAGGTATTTCTTCTAATGCTGTCTCTCCCTTAGCCCCATACCCCCGGCAGGCCCCAGTATGTGATGTTCCCCTCCCTGTGTCCATGTGTTCTCATTGTTCAAATCCCACTCATGAGTGAGAACATGCAGTATTTGGTTTTCTGTTCTTCTGTTCCTGTGTGGGTTTGCTGAGAACGATGGTTTCTAGCTTCATCCATGTCCCTGTAAAGGACATGAACTCATCTTTTTTATGGCTGCATTGTATTCCATGGTGTATATGTGCCACATTTTCTTTATCCAGTCTATCATTGATTATCATTTAGGTTGGTTCCAAGTCTTTGCTATTGTGAATAGTGCCGCAGTAAACATCCATGTGTATGTGTCTTTATAGTAGAATGATTTATAATCCTTTGAATATATACCCAGTAATGGGATTGTTGGGTCAAATGGTATTTCTAATTCTAGATCCTTGAGGAATTGCCACACTGTCTTCCACAATGGTTGAACTAATTTACACTCCCACCAACAATGTAAAAGCATTCCTATTTCTCCACATCCTCTCCAGCATCTGTTGTTTCCTGACTTTCTAGTGATCACCATTCTAACTGGTGTGAGATGGTATCTCATTGTGGTTTGATTTGCATTTCTCTAATGACTAGTGATGAACTTTTTTTCGTACGTTTGTGGGCTGCATAAATGTCTTCTTTTGAGAAGTGTCTTTTCATATCCTTTGCCCACTTTTTGATGGGGTTGTTTGTTTTTTTTCTTGTAAACTTGTTTAAGTTCCTTGTAGATTCTGGATATTAGCCCTTTGTCAGATGGATATATTGAAGAATTTTCTCCATTCTGTAGGTTGCCTGTTCACTCTGATGATAGTTTCTTTTGCTGTGCAGAAGCTCTTTAGTTTAATTAGATCCCATTTGTCAATTTTGTCTTCTGTTGCCATTACTTTTGGTGTTTTAGTCACAAGGTCTTTGTCTGTAGAATTGAATAAGTAGAAGAAATTCAGAGCTCAAAGACGAGGTCTTTGAATTAGCCCAATCCAACAAAAAAAAAAAAAAAAAAAAGAAAAAAGAATAAGAAAATATGAGCAAAGCCTCCAAGAAGTCTGGGATTATGTTAAAAGACCAAACCTAAGATAACTAGTGTTCATGAGGAAGAAAAGAATTCTAAAAGCTTGGAAAACATATTCAGGAGTATATTGGAGGAAACCTTTTCTGACCTTGCTAGAGACCTAGACATCCAAACACAAGAAGCACAAAGAACACCTGGGAAATTCATTGCAAAATGATATTCACCTAGCCACATGCTCATCAGGTTATCCAAAGTTAATGTGGAGGAAAGGCTTCTAAAACCTGTGAGACAGAAGCACCATGTAACCTATAAAGGAAAACCTATCATATTAATAGCAGATTTCTCCATCAGAAAACCTACAAGCTAGAAGGGATTGGGTCCCTATCTTCAACCTCCTCAAACAAAATGATTATCAGCCAAGAATTTTGTACCCAGCAAAACTAAGCATCATATATGAAGGAAAGATACAGTGTTTTTCAGACAAACAAATGGTGAGAGAATTTGCCATTACCAACCCATCACTACTAAAAGGAGCTCTAAATCTTGAAACAAGTCCTGGAAACACATCAAAACAGAACCTCTTTAAAGCATAAATCACACAGGACCTATGAAACAAAAATACAAGGTAAAAAGCAAAAACAAAAAACAGAAAAAGCACACAGGCAACAAAGAGCACAATGAATGCAATGGTATCTCATATGGCAATACTAACATTTAATATAAATGGCCTAAATCCTCCACTTAAAAGATACAGAACCACAGAATGGATAAGAACTCACCAACCAACTATCTGCTACCTTCAGGAGGCTCATCTAACACATAAGGACTCAGATAAACTTAAAGTAAAGGGGTAGAAAAACGCATTTCATGCAAATGGACACCAAAAGAGTAGGCTTATATTAGACAAAACAAACTTTAAAGCAACAGCAGTTAAAAGAGAGAATGAGGTACATTATATAATGGTAAAAGGCCTTGTCCAACAGGAAAATATCACAATCCTAAGCATATATGCATCTAACACTAGAGATCTCAAATTTATATAAGAATTACTAATAGACCTAAGAAATTAGATAGACAGCAAGCAACACAGTAATAGTTGGGGACGTCAGTACTCCACTGACAGCACTAGAAAGCTCACCAAAACAGAAAGTCAACAAAGAAACAATGGATTTAAACTATACTTTGGAACAAATGGACTTCACAGATGTATACAGAACATTTTTATCCAACAACTGCAGAATTCATATTCTACTCAACAGTGCATAGAACTTTCTCCAAGATAGACCATATTATAGGCCATAAAGCAAGCCTCAATAAGCTTAAGAAAATTGAAATTGTATCAAGCACTCTTTCAGACCACAGTGGAATAAAACTGGAAATTCACTCAAAAAGGAACCTTCAGAACCATGGAAATACATGGAATTTAAATAACCTGCTCCTGAATGAGCACTGGGCCAAAAACGAAATCCAGATGGAAATTAAAAAAATTCTTTGAACTGAATGACAGTAGTAATAAAACCTATCAAAATCTCTGGGATACAGCAGAGGTGATACTAAAAGGAAAGTTCGTAGCCCTAAGCACCTACATCTTAAGGATTGAAAAAGCAAAAACTGACATTCTAAGGTCACACCTCAAGGAACTAGAGAAATGAGAACAAAGAAAACCCAAACCCAGCAGCACAAAGGGAATTACCAAGATCGGAGTAGAACTAAGTAAAATTGAAACAAAAAAGACAATACAAAGCATAAATGAAACAAAAAGCTGGTTTCTTGAAAATATAAATAAAATTGATAGACTATTAGCAAGATTAATTAAGAAAAGAAGAGAGAAAAATCCAAATAACCTCACTAAGAAGCAAAACAGGAGATATTACAACTGACATCACTGAAATACAAAAGATCATTCAAAGCTGCTATGAGCACCTTTACACACATAAACTGCAAAACTTAGAAGAGATGGATAAATTCCTGGAAAAATATAACCTCCTAGCTTAGATTAGGAAGAATTAGATACCCCGAACAGACCAATAACAAGCAGTGAGATTTAAATGGTAATTGAAAAATTACCACACACACACACACAAAGAAAGTTCAGGGCAGATAGATTCACAGAATAATTTTGCCAGACATTCAAAGAATTGGCACCATTCCTTTTGACACCATTCCACAAGACAGAGAAAGAGGGAACTCTCCTGAATATATTTTATGAAGCCAGCATCACCCTAATACCAAAACCAGGAAAGGACATAACCAAAAAAGAAAACCACAGACTGATATGTTTGATGAACATTGATGCTAAAATTCTTAACAAAATACTAACTAACCGAATCCAACAACATATCAAAAAGATAATCCACCATGATCAAGTGGGTTTCATACCAAGGATTTAGGGATGGTTTAACATACACAAGTCAATAAATGTGATACACTACATCAACAGAATTAAAGACAAAAATCACACGATCATTTCAATAGATGCAGAAAAAACATTTGACAAAATTCAGCCTCCCTTTATGATTAAATCTCTCAGCAAAATAGGCATACAAGGGATGTATCTTAATTAATAAAAGCCATCTATGACAAACCCACAGTCAACATAATACTGAAAGAGGAAAAACTGAAAACATTCCCTCTGAGAACTAGAACAAGACAAGGATGGCCACTCTCAGCAACCTTCTCCAACATAGTACTGCAAGTTCTAGCCAGAGCAATCAGACAAGAGAAAGAAATAAAGGGCATCCAAATTGGTAAAGAGGAAGTCAAATTATCACTGTTTGCTGAATATCTGATTGTTTACCTTGAAAACCCTAAGAACTTCTCCAGAAAGCTCCTGGAACTGAGAAAAAAATTCAGCAAAGTTTATGGATATAAGATTAATGTACACAAATCAGTAGCTCTTCTATACATCAACAGCAAACAAGTGGAAAATCAAATCAAGAACTCAACCCCTTTTACAATAGCTGCAAAAAATATATACTTAGGGATATACCTGACAAAGGAGTGAAAAGACCTCTACAAGGAAAGCTATGCAACACTACTGAAAGAAATCATGGATGAGACAAAAAAATGAAAACACATCTCATGCTCATAGATGGGTAGAATCAATATTGTGAAAATGACCATATGGCCAAAAGCAATCTACAAATTCAATGCAGTCCCCATCAAAATACCACTGTCTTTCTTCACAGAATTAGAAAAAAAACTTCTAAAATTCATATCGAACCAAAAAAGAGCCCACATAACAACAGTAGGACTAAGCAAAAAGAACCAATCTGGAGGCATCACGGTACCTGATTTCAAACTATACTATAAGATTATAGTTATCAAAACAGCATGGTACTAATATAAAAATAGGCACATAGATCAATGGAACAGGATAGAGAACCCAGAAATAAACCCAAATACTTACAGCCAACTGATCATTGACAAAGCAAACAAAAATATAAAGTGGGGAAAGGACACTGTTTTCGACAAATGGTGCTGGGTTAATTGGCTAGCCACCTGTGGGAGAATGAAACTGGACCCTCTTCTCTCACCTTATACAAAAGTCAACCCAAAATGGATTAAGGACTTAAACTTAAGACCTGAAACTATAAAAATTCTAGAAGATAACATTGAGAAAACCCTTCTAGACATTGGCTTAGACAAGGATTTCATGACCAAGAACCCAAAAGCAAATGCAACAAAAACAAAGATAGATAGCTGGGACCTAATTAAACTAAAGAGCTTTTGCACAGCAAAAGGAACAGTCAGCAGAGTAAACAGAAAACACACAGAGTAGGAGAAAATGTTTGCAACTGTACATCTGACAAAGGACTAATATCCAGTTTGTTGTAGAAGCAAACTCAAACAAACCAGTAGGAAAAAACCGAACAATCCTCTTAGAAAGTGGGCTAATGAATAGACAATTCTCAAAAGAAGATATATGAATGGCCAACAAACATATGAAAAAATGCTCAACATCACTAAGAATCAGGGAAATGCAAATGAAAACCACAATGTGATACCACTTTACTCCTGCAAGAATAGACATAATGAAAAAAATAAAAAAAAACAGTAGATGCTGACACGGGTGCGGTGAACAAGGATCGCTTCTACACTGCTGGTGGGAATGTAAACTAGTACACCCACTGTGGAAAACAGTGTGGAGATTCCTTAAAGAACCGAGAAAGTAGTACTACCATTTGATCCAGCAATCCCACTACTGGGTATCTACCCAGAGGAAAAAGAAGTCATTATTCAAAAAAGATACTTGCACATGCATGTTTTTATTCACTATTATTTTAAGTGAAGTAACTCAGGAATGGATAACCAAACATGGTATGTTCTCACTGATACGTTGGCGCTAAGCTATGAGGACACAAAGGCATAAGAATCATTCAATGGACTTTGGGGACTTGGGGGGAAGAGAGGTAGCGGGGTGATGGATAAAAGACTACAAATATGGTGCGGTGTATACTGCTCGGGGTGATGAATACACCAAAAGCTCACAAATGACCCCTAAACAGCTTACTCATATAACCAAATACCACCTGTACTCCAATAACTTATAGAAAAATAAATAAATAAAAATAAATTTAAAAACAGCTGTAAAGTAAAAAGGCTTGTTTTTATGGCCCAGCATATTGTCTCTCCTAAAGAACGTTCATTGTGTGCTTCAGAAGAATATGTACTCTGCTATTGTTAATGGAGTGTGCTATAGATGTGGGTAGGTCTAGTTGGTATATAGTGTTGTTCAAGCCTTTCTTACTGATATTTTTCCTCGTTGTTCCATATCTTAATGAATGTGGGGGTAATATATTCTTTGAATCTTATTGTTGAATTGTTTTTCTGCTATGTCAGTTTTTGCTTCATATAGTTTTGGGACTATGTTGGATCTGCATTTATCCTACTTGGATTTCATTTTACTTTTGAATGTGTAGATTTATGTTTTTAATAAAATTTGGGGAGTGGGCTGAGAGGAACCTGCCAGCCAGGATAGGAGGCAGTCACTTGTTTGGAGGGTCTCCAGATGGGTATTTGCAATCTATTCTTGAGCAGGGAGTAGACTCCACACCCAGACCTGAGAGGTGAGTATGATGTGTGCTCCAGCTGTAAGTGTGGTTGTTGGGTGCTCCCCTTTCACAGGACTGGACTGGGAGGCGTGTGGCCTGGGAGCTATGGTTTTATCCTGGGCAGGGAGTTTAATGGCATTAGCAGTCTTATGATGTGAAGACAAATTGCTTGTGACTTGCCTGGCTGTCTCAGCTTGCTACCAGTAACAGGCCACAGGAGGGAGCCCACTAAGTGGAGAGCATGGAATGGAGGCACTACTGCATGCTAACATTTGGAGCCCAAACTGCCCCTCCTTCCCTATGTTAACTCATAGAACATCATCAATTGCTCCATTTCTTCCTGGAGAGTTCTCCAGAACTGCCTTCTAACTCCCATCAGGGTCAGCACTTGCACCTGCCGTTGCATGACCCAAGTGCAGACTTGCTTGTCCTAGTCCTGCCAAGCTTTGCAAACCCACCCCCGTCTTGGAAGCAGAGCACAGGATTGGAAACACCAGAAGTTCCAAGACCCAGCCCATCACCTGGGACACCCAAGTATATCTCCTGGTTATCAAAGATCAAGCATAAACTCGACTGCTACCACTGCAGCTGGCTTTCACTGACAAGTGCCACCTACTGACTGGCAGGTGACCATGCACAGCCCATTACAACATCTGCTGACACAAGTGCATGGTGCTCATAGTGTCCCACAAAACAGTTACACAAAGAAGAAAGAGAAAGAAACAAAATGGCAACACACTTGAACACTAAACCATAAAGACAAAAAGAAAAAAAAAGAAACAAAGAATCTACAAAGCAACTAGATGACAGTTAAGATTATGACAGGAAAAAAACCTTCACATATCAATGCTAACCTTATATATAATTAGGTTAGATGCTCCATCTAAAAGATATAGATTATAGAAATGGAAAAAGAAATAGGAACTAACTATATATTCTTACAAGAAACTTGCCTTACTTTTAAAAACACTTACAGATGGAATGTAAAGAGGTGGAAAAAGATGTTTCATGAAAATGGAAAGCAAAAATGAGCAGTAGTGGCTATATTTATGTAGATAAAACAGACCTCAAATAAATAATAGTTTAAAAAAAGACAAAGAAGGTCATTATATAATAATAAAAGCATCAATTCACCAAGAAGATATAATGATCCTAAATACATATGCACCAGCACTGAAGCACCCAGATTCATAAAACAATTATTAGACCTAAAGAAGAGATAAACAGCAATACAATAATAGTGGATGACTTCAATGCCCTACTGACAGCGTAAGACAAATCATCAAGACAGAAAATCATCAAAGGAACACTGGACCTAAATTGGACTTTAGAACAAATGGACCTAACATATATTTGTAGAATATACAACTGTAGAATATACATTCTTCTCATCTGCACATGAATCATTCTCCAAGACAGACCATATGTTAGGCCAGAAAACAAGTCTTAAAAAATTTAAAAATGTAAAATCATGCCAAGTATCTTTTTGGACCATAGTGGAATAAAAATAGAAATCAATGTCTAGAGGGACTCTTAAAATGATACAAATATATGGAAATTAAGCAACATACACTTGGGTCTTTGGCTAAATTAATCTTTGGGTCAATGGCTAAATAAATACAAAAAATTTAAAATATTTTTAAATGAATGAAAATCAAGATATAACATACCAGAACTATTGGGATACAGCAAAAGCAGTGCTAAGAAGGAATTTTATAGCATTAAATGCCTACATCAAAGTAATAAAAAGATCACAAGTTAACAACCAAAAATTTTACCTCAAATAACTAGAAGAACAAGAACAAAACTAAGCCAAAAGCCAGCAGAAGAAAAGAAACAACAAAGATTAGAGCAGAACTAAGTGAAATTGAGAACAAGAGAACAATACGAAAGATCCATGAAATGAAAAGTTGTTTCTTTGAAAAGATAAACGAGATTGATAGATCACTAGCAAGATGAACCAGGAAAAGAGAAGATCCAAAATACACATATTCAGAAATGAAAAAAGGAGACATTACAACTGATACCACAAAAGCAAAAAACAATCATCAGAGGCATGTGAAAAACCATACATGCACAAACTTGAAACCTGAGGAAATGGATAAATTCCTGGGAACATACAACTTCCCAAGATTGAATGATAAAGAAATAGAAATCCTGAACAGACTAATAAAAGTAGTGAAATTGAATCAGTAATTTAAAAAATCTTCCCCTCTAAAAAGCACAGGAGCAGATGGATTGACAGCCAAATTCTATCAAACATCCAAAGAAGAAATGATACCCTTCCTCCTAAAACTCTTCCAAATAATCAAGGAGGAGGTATTCCTCCCTAACTCATTCTATGAGGCCAGTATTACCCTGATACCAAAGCCAGGCAAGAACACAACAGAAAAAACTCCAGACCAATATCCCTGATGAACATAGATGCAAAAATCCTAGCAAACCTAATACTAACAAAGCAAGTCCAATAACGTATTGAAAAGATAATTCATCATGATCAAGTGGATTTTATTCCAGAGATGCAAGGATAGTTTAACCTATGCATATCAATAAATGTGATTTGCCACATAAACAGAAAACAAAAATCATATGATCATCTCAATAGATGCAAAAGAAGCATTTGATAAGATTCAGAATCCTCTTGATATAAACCCTCAACAAGCTAGGCATAGAAGAAACATACTTCAAAATAAAAACATCCATATAAGGCAGACCCTCAGCAAACATCATATTGAATGGGGAAAAATTGAAAGTATTTCCCTGAAGAACTAGAGCAAGACAGAGATGCTCATATTCACCACCCCTATTCAACATAGTACCAGAAGTTCTATGATTGCCAGAGCAAGCAGGCAAGAATAATTCAAGAATAATTATATGGATGTTCAAAATAATAACATCCATATAAGACAAACCCTCAGCAAACATCATATTGAGTGGGGAAAAATTGAAAGCATTTCCCTTAAGAACTAGAGCAAGACAGGGATGCTCATATTCACCACTCCTATTCAACATAGTATTGGAAGAACCTGATTACCAGAGCAATCAGGCAAGATTAAAAAAAGGTACCAAACTGAAAAAGAGGAAGTCAAATTATCTGTTTGCTGATGATATAATCTTACATATGGAAAACACTAAAGTGTCTTCCAGAAGACGCCTAGATTTGATAAATCTAAAGTTTCAGGATACAAAATCAATGTACAAAAATCAGTAGAATTTAAATCAAGAAACCAATCCCATTTGCAATCACTGCAAAAAATAAAATACTTGGGAATATATTTAACCAAGAAGACGAAAGATCTCTACAAGGAAAACAGCAAACATTGATGAAGGAAATCATAGATGACACAAGCAAATGTAAAAACATGCCATGTTCATGGATCAAAAGAATCAATATCATTAAAATGATCATACTTCCCAAAGCAACCTACAGAATCAATGCAATTTGTATAAAAAAATCAACATCATTTTTCTCAAAATTAGAAAAAAATCCTAAATTCATATGGAACCAAAAAAGAGCCTAAACGGCAAAGAACACCTAAGCAAAAAGAACAAAGCTAGAGGCATTACATTAATGACTTCAAATTACCTCAGGGCTATAATAACCAAAATAGTGTGGTTCTGGTATAAAAATGGACAAATAGATCAATGGAACAGAGTGGAAAACCCAGAAATAAAGCCACATACCTAAAGCCAACTGATCTTTGACAAAGGCAACAAAAACATATATTGGGGAAAAGACATCTTATTCAATAAATAGTACTGGAAAAAATGGTTTGCCATATGAAGAAGAATTAAACTGGATTCTTATCTCTCACAATATACAAAATTAATTCAAAATGAATTAATGACTTAAGTATAAGACCTGAAACTATAAAAAAATAGAAGAATACCTAGGAAAAACTCTTCTGAACATAGGTCTTGGCAAAAAATTCATGACTAACACCTCAAAAATGAATTTAACAAAAACAAAAATAAACAAATGAGATTTTATTAAATTAAAAAGCTTCTGCATAGCAAGAGAAATAATGGAGTGAACAGACAACCTACAGAATAAGAGACAATTTTTGCAAAACATGTATTCAACAAGGGAATAATATCCATAATCTATAAGAAATCCAAACAGTTCAACAACAATTTTAAAAATCAAATGACCTCATTAAAAAGTGGGCAAATTATATGAACAAACATTTCTCAAAAGACATAGAAATTATCAATAAACATAAGAAAAAACTCAACATCGCTAATCAGAAAAATAAAAACTTAAACCAAATGAGATATGATCTTACACCAGTCAGAATGGATATTATTAAAAAGTTGAAAAACAGCAGATGTGAGGCTGCAGAGAAAAGGGAACACTTCTACATTGTTGGTGGGAATGTAAATTAGTACGATCTCTACGCAAATATCTAGATTAGGTAATTAGTACAATAAAAAACTATATGTTGTCAATTATAAGTGGGAGCTACATAATGTATACACATGAACATAGAATGTGGAATAATGGACATTGGAGACCTGGAAGGTTGGGACAGTGGGAGAAGGGTAAAGGGTGAGAAATTATTTATGTACTTTATTTGGATGATGATTATACTAAAAGGCTAGATTTTACCACTACACAATATATCTGTGTTACAAAACTGCATTTGAACCCCCTACATTCATACAAATTAAAAAATAAGTTAAAAAATAAAATAAAATTTGGGAAGTTTTCAGCCATTATTTCTTTGGATATTTTTCTTCTTTTTTCTTAAATTTGATACTCTTTGCCAGGGTAGTCTTTGAGACTCATTTTTGGTTTTCATTCCAACCCAAGAGGACCCTCTTACTACCCATCTCTGTCTCTAGCTCTCTTTGTTAGATTTCTATATGGGAAATTGTTTAGCTCACACTCATGGAACTCCCATTATCCTCTTATTTGTTTTCAAGATTGTCCCTAAGCTTGAAATTCCCCATACTCTTTTCCAGATGAAGTCAGGTCTTTTGGGGAGTGTTTCAGAGCTCTCTCTTCTTATTGTCTTCTCTCCCCATGAACAAAATCTGTGCACCACTGCTCTAAATCTGAGTGTAGGGATATTGGTTCACTTGTCTTTGAGTGACACACTGTTTTACAAGCAGGAAACTGGTTGGAACTGCATACCTTTGTTCTTCTTAGTTTGTTCCTCCCAGCATGGAACAGACAAGCTCACTCAGACTTATGAGTGAGCTGGGATGAAGGTTAACAAGGTCTCAGCATTGTACAACTCCTGTGACTGGGGTTTAGCTTGTGTCGTAGAATGGGGGCTAGTTGAAACTGTCAGTTATTCTTGCCTTGGAATAGGGCTACTGTAACAGAGAGCTGGGTGGCATGAGAAACGCTGATAGCCTGCCTCTCCTGGGAGATATTCTAGATTTTAATTGACCTTAATTCTCCTAAGAGATATTGCAGCTGGAGGGAGAGGGAGTCTATGTTCTTGGTTGCTCCTGACTAGATTGAAGCTTCTACTATGCTTAGGTGGGAGGGAAAGGAAAGAAATGGGTCATTGTTCACATGCCACAAATGCTCCTTTTTCTTATTGTGTGATTATTTAGATTGTCTTGAATAAATGTTTCTTTATTTGCTGTATGCTTTTAGGATAGTTTGCAGTTTTTAAACATATGCAGACATACACACAAACACACACATACTTTTCTTTCTTTAAAAGGTATGCTTTCTTCACTGGAGACAGGGTCTGTGGAGTTTCTTACACCAACATTTGGAAGATAGGCTTAGGATTGGCAGGGAGGGGTTTGCCTCCTTGCAAACTATAACTTCTAGACAGCGGTTCTTAAAGTGATCTGTGGACACACAATAGTCCCTGTGACCTTTTCAAGTTTACCACAGGCTAAAATAATGATAATAATGATAATTATTTTGATAATAATGTGTTATGTTATTTTACTTTTTTCACTGTGTTGATGTTTCCAACAACAGTGGAACAGCAATGGGGGATAAAACTATGGTGTCTTGGCATGAATCAAAGCAATGGAATTGAACTCAATTAATAGTCACTGTCCATTACCACCACTCAGTCACAGGAAAAAAAATACAAGTTTTAATTAAGAATATCTTTCTTGAAGCAATAAATATTAATTTTACTAAATCTCTACTATTAACCATGTCGTCACTTTTGTTACATACCAAAATATGACAGTTGTTCTGAGAGAAAGCATGTGTGCCATTGTTTAAATTACAAGCTAAAATAAGTCTTTCATGAAATAAAAGTTTTTTTTAACTTGGAAAAATTATGGAGAAAGTTTGTTTATTCAGATTTGAAGTTTTGAGACTTTTTTGTCAAAAATGATGAAATGGGCTTGTCACTTCAAGGACATTAAATGGCAGTATTTTCTCAACAATAAGATGTGAGATATCAACCTAAAATTGAAATTAGAATGTTTATCACTTTGTTATTCTAGTACTTAAAGACTTTTATCATAGAATTGGTGGTGATATTAATTAACAGGATTGTTAAAAACTTAGAGTAATAAGAGAGTCAACACTTTGTAGGTATGAATAGCTTAGTAAATCAATGTTTTCCAAATGACCAATGCGTGGTCTTATAAAGTTATGACTGGATAAAGAACTATTCAAAGTCCAAGAGAGGCATATAAATTTTAGTGTAACAGAGTTTATAAAGTTCATTGACATGGTTTCCTAATCTACATTGCAACTACCTTTTGAGAAACTATGACATGATGAGTATTGATGTAGCATTTAAAAATAATATTCACAATCATCTGAAAAACCTATTAAAATGTTCTTATCTTTTCCTACTACATACCTGTATAAGACTGTATTTTCTACATATATTTAAACCAAAACAACGTATACCTTGAATGCAGAAGCATATATGAGAATCTATTCATCTTCTAGTACTTGACATTAAATAAACTTACAAAAATGTAAAATACTTACTTCTTTTTGTTTTGAAAAAATATATTTCCATAAATACATATTAATTATATCTTACATAATGAATTGACTTTGGTTTTGGAAAAGGAATTAATGTTTTAGAACTTTCTCTGCTTTAATTTTGAATACAGTAAATATTGATATTATATATGTCAATATTATACCACTCATATAAACAGTAGCTGTTTGGGTCCTCAAAAACTTTTAAGAGTGTAAAGGAAGAGAGCTAGGGCAGGGGTTGGCAAACTTTGGCCAGCCTGCAGACTGAATTCTGCCCTCTGCCTGTAGCCTGTTTTTGTGTGCCCCCAGAACTAAGTATGGTTTTCCCGTTTTTAAAGGGTTAAAAATAAGACAAAAGAAACAAGATACAAAAACAAAACAAAACGAAACTAAAAACCAGAAAAATATGTGACAGAGACCATGTGTGGCCTGCAAAGTCTAAAAATGTTTTAGAGAACAATTTGTCAATCCCCTTTCTAGGTCATCAAACTTTTTTTACAACATCATTTTCCAACAGTGTTTCAAATTATTTTGTTAAATAAAACATTTTCCTTCTCTTTAGAGGAAACTTCTGACAGCTAAAATTTTTTTTTGCAATTGATTAGTAATTTTCACAAAAATCAAGTTTTCTTGATAAGGATAGTTCCACCCTTCAGAGTTTCTATTTTTTTAAATGGAGTTTTTTTTTTTTTTTTTGGATATTCTATTCATTGGGAAGGAGAGAGGCACCACTAGAATTCCAAATGGAATACGTTTGGGATTCTAGATGTTCTGCAGTTAGTAGAACCATCTCACACCAGAAAAAATGCTTCCATGCCTTATAACTTTTTGATCTCTCTCATCAGATACTTATTTAGATTTGGGCACATTTTATTTCAGTGAGCCTATAGACTAAATCCAGAGTACTTATTAAACAAACCTTTGTACACAAGTTTAATGTACACTGAATTGTTAAGGAATACAATATTATGAATATAGGGATACCATTCACTCATTTACTATTTATTCAGTCATTCAACAAATATGTAGCGACTAAGTGTTAGTAGTTGTCTGATGTTATGGGAATACATACATTAACAAAAATGAAAAAGAAAAAATATTATTGCTTTCATGGAGGGAATGTATTGTCAAGATCAAGATAGTTTAAATTATGCTTTGGTGACAAGCAACCCTCTAAGCTCAGTGGCTTAACACAACAAAAGTTCATTTCTCACTCATGGACACACTGCAAGTCCATCACGGTTTCTAGAGGTGATGATATTCATGAGTCACTCAGGAATCCAGGTTGATGGAAACTCCTTTATTCGGTAATTGTGCCTTCCAGAACACATAGCCTCCTCCTTGAATACTTCAGCATGGGAGGAGACCCTACTTTTAATGTTTAGCCTGGACATGGTGCATGTCATTTTGACTAGAAGAACTAGTCACATGAATATAGGCCATATAACCAACTGGCCTTGCCTAACTTCAAATGATCTGCAAAATAAGGGGGGCACATTAATGTTTGTGAGCAATAGTATCTCTGGCACAAGATACAGAAAATAAATCACATTTTTAAAAAAACCTGTACAGCATACTATAGAAAAAAAAGTCAAAGAAGAGTAGAGAGTGCAGACTGTGATGGGAAAGGTTGGAATTTTAAACAGACAGGATAATGCCTCACTCAAAAGGTAACATAAACAAAGTTTTAAATAAAGTAAGGCAATAAGCCACGTGTCTATCTGGGAAAAATGCACTCCAATCAAGTGGACAGCAAGTGCAAAGATGATGGACTAGAAGAGTCCTGGTATGTTAGAGGAAGAGCAATGAGGACAGTCTTGCTGAAGAGAACTGAAAGGAGGAGAGGTTAAGTGAGATGAGGTCGGAGAGGTAAAGTCTGGGGGTGTAGTGGTTAACTTTAGTGTGTCAGGCCATTTTAGGACTTTGGCTTTTATTCTAAGCTGGAAATACACTGAATGTTATTAGATAGATGAATGTCTTTTTTTTTTTTTTTTTTGAGACAGAGCCTCGCTCTGTTGCCCAGGCTGGAGCACGGTGGCATGATCTTGGCTCACTGCAAGCTCCGCCTCCCAGGTTCACGCCATTCTCCTGCCTCAGCCTCCCCAGTAGCTGGGACTACAGGCACCCGCCACCACGCCCGGCTAAGTTTTTTGTATTTTTAGTAGAGACGGGGTTTCACCGTGTTAGCCAGGAGGGTCTCGATCTCCTGACCTTGTGACCCACCTGCCTCGGCCTCCCAGAGTGCTGGGAGAATGTCATATTTTAACAGGACCACCGCTACTGTGTTGAGAATAGACTTGGAGAGACAAGGATGGAAGCGGTGAGATCAAGCAGGAGATTATGGCATAATCGATGTGAACATTGTTGGTATCTTTTATTAATGTGTAATAGAGGGGTGAGAAGTAATTGAATTCTGGATATGTTTTGAAAGTAGAGTTGAGATTTGCTAAAGGTAGGACATGAGAGAAAGGAATAAGTCAAGACTGAATGGAAAGTTTTAGCATGGACAACTAAAAGAATATTTGAGGTCTGGATAGAATAAATTTGTTAACTGACAATGTTTAGCAGGCATTAGATCTAAGATTCTGAAGTTCAGGGAAGAAGTGCAGAATGGGGATAATGTTCTGGGCAACAGGCAAATAGATAGTGTTAAAGCCATGACAGGAGAAAGAAGATGCCCAAGAATCAACACATGGGGCAGATACTATAGTAATAAAATATGAAACAATGAGAGGGAGAAAATCTAGATAAGGTAATGAGAACAATTTTTGTAAAAGAATAAAGAGGAGCACTTCCCATTTCTCATAGAAAGTTTCTAGTACTGGCTGGGCGCAGTGGCTCATGCCTGTAATCTCAGCACTTTGGGAAACCGAGGTGGGTGGATCACCTGAGGTCAGGAATTGGAGACCAGCCTGGCCAACGTGGCGAAACCCCATCTCTACTAAAGATACAAAAATAAACCATGTGTGGTGGGGCACGCCCGTAGTCCCAGCTACTTGGGAGGCTGAGGTGGGAGAATTGCTTGAACCTGGGAGTCAGAGGTTGCAGTGAGCGGAGATAGCGCCACTGTACTCCTCCCTGGGGGACAAAAGCGAAACTCTCTCTCAAAAAAACAACAAAAAAAAAACAGTTTCTAGCACTGATATGGGAGGGGGGCAGGGAAGTGCTAGGTAGAGAAGGGCGGGGTCCCTGGCAAGGGCTCCACCCTCGGGCTTGTGCCCATGGATCTAGGTGAGAACAGGCACTGCTGTTTTCACAACCAAATGTTGCATTTTCCGAGACCACCCTGTCCCACCACACCCCCTACCCTATGGCCATATACACCCGAGAGACCGTAGCGGGCACACAAGCAAGCACTGGACATCAAGAGGAGCAAAGGAGCAGAACACACCGACAGACACCACAGACGCCTGCAGGCCATTGACGGTGGGTCAACGTGGAATTCGGTCAGGGACTGTCGGAAGAGAGTCCGGCGCTGAGTGGCCCAACTCCACCGCAAGACCACCTGCTCCCTCCATCCCCCTTCTGGTTCCCCACCTACCTCGCTGAGACAACTTCCACTACTCGATAAAACCTTTCACCCATCCTCCAAGCCCACGTGTGATCCGATTTTTCCAGTACACTAGGGCGAGAACCCAGGATACAGAAAGTCCTGTATCTTTGCAATAAGGCAGAGGGTCTAACTGAGCTGATTAACACACGCCGCCTGCAGACAGCAAAACTGAAAAAGCACACTATAACACAAGCCCAGTGGGGCTTCGAGAGCTGTGAACATTCACTCCTAGACACTGTCGTGGGGTCGGAGCCCAAAAACGCTCCCCACGACCCGCCCATCTGCATTCTCCTCCCTAGACGTGAGCCACACCCCTGTCGCACCCCCTGCTAGGGGGATAACGGAACTCCTCCCGTTTCAGTACCATATTACTTCTATCTGAATAACTTGGTTGTACATTTTTTGTGGCATACTTCTGCTGGCAATGAATTTTCTGTTTTTCTATGTGTGTAAAATGTCTTTTGTCTCTATTTTTATGAAAGCATTCTTGCTGGGTTTAGATGATGAGTTGAGAGATTTCTCTTCTTTTTTAGACACAGGGTCTTGCTGTGTCACCCAGGCTGGAGTGCAGTGGTGCAATCATAGCTCACTGTAACCTCAAATTTCTGGTCTCAGACAATCCTCCCGCCTCAGTCTCTGGAGTAGCCAGGTCTACAGACATGTGCCATCATGACCAGCTAATTAAAAAAAAAAAAAAAAAAATATAGAAATAGGGTCTTGCTATGTTGCCCAAGCTGGTCTTGGCCTCCAGCAATCCTCCTCCCTTTATCTCTCAAAGAACTGGGATGCTGAGATTTTAGGTGTGAGCCATCATGCCTAGCCAAGAGGTTGCTTTGTTGAAAAACTATTTTTTTTTTCCAGCAGTTTTGTGTTCATAGCAATATTCAGAGGAAGTTTCTGAGATTTCTATATATCTCCTGCCCCCATACAGTTAACATAATTTACATTAGGGTTCATTCCATAGTTTACGCAAGAGTTCATTCATAGTGTAGTATGTTCTAAGGATTTGGAAAAGTGTATAATGACATGTATCTATTATTATACTATCATACAGTGACGTTTCACTCCCCTAAAAATCCTTTGTGCTCTACCAATTTATCATCTCTCTCTTCTTCCTAACTTCTGGACATCTCTGATCTTTTTACTGACTCTATTACTTTGCCTTTTCCAGAATGTCATACAGTTGGAATCATACAGTATGTAGACTTTTCAGATTAGCTTTTTCCACTTAGTAATATGCATTAAAGTTTCCTTTGTATCTTTTCACGGCTTCATAGCTGATTTCTTCTTAGTCCTGAGTAATATTCTATTGTCTGTATGTACCACGGTTTATTTATCCATTCACCCACTGAAGGACCGCTTGTTTGCTTCCAAGTTATGGAATTATGAGAAAAGCTGCTATAAACATCTGTGTGAAGGTTTTTGCATACACATAAGTTTTTAACTCCTTTGGGCAAATATTAAAGAGAACAATTGCTGGATCTTATGGGAAGAGTATGTTTAGTTTTATAAGAAACTACTCTACTGTCTTCTGAAGTAGCTGTATCATTTTGCATTCCCACCAGCAATGAATGAGAATTTCTGTTGCTCCACATCCTCGACAGATTTGGTTTTAGTGGTCTGGATTTGGCCATACTAATACATGTGTGGTGGTATCTCATTGTTGTTTTAATTTGCATTGTCCTGATAAAGTAAGATGTGAAACATCTTTACATGTGCTTATTTGCCATCTGTATATCTTCTTTGGTGAGGTATCTGTTAAGGTCTTTGAACCATTTTTTAATTGTGTTTTTCTTTTCCTTACTGTTGAGTTTTAAGAGTTCTTCGTATATTTTGGATAACACTTATTCATCAGGTATGTCTTTTGCAAATATTTTCTCCCAGTTTATGACCTGTCTTCTCATTCTTTTGACATTATCTTTTCACACAGCAGATATTTTTAATTTTGGTGAAATCTAACTGACAAATTCTTTCTTTCATGAATCATGCCTTTAGGGTAATGTAAAAAGTCACCACCGTTTCCAAGGTCATCTAGATTTTCTCCTGTTCTGTTATCTAGGAAGTTTATAGTTTTGTGTTTTTCATATAGGTCTGTGATACATTTGAATTAATTTTTGTGAGTGGTGTAAGGTTAGTATCTAGATTTATTTATTTATTTTTGTATGTGGATACCCAAGTGTTCCAGTATCATTTGTTGAAAAGGCAATTTTTGCTCTATTATATTGCTTTCTTCCTTCATCAAAGATCAGTTGACTGCCTGTGGGTCTCTATTTCAGGAATCTCTTTCTGTTCCATTGATCTATTGTTCCCTTCTTTTGCCAGTGCCATAGCATATTGATTGGATAGCTTTACAGTAAGTCTCAAAGGTGAGTAATATTAGTCCTCCCACCTTGTTCTTCTCCTTCAATATGTGTTGGCTGTTATGTGTCTTTTCCCTCTTTATATAAGCTTTAGAATCAGTTTGTTGATATCCGCAGAATAATTTGATGGGATTTTGATTGGAATTTCATTGAATATACAGATCAAGTTGGGGAGAATTGAAATCGTGACAACATGGAGTCTTCCTATCCACAAACGTAAAATATGTCTTTATTTATTTAGCTCTTCTTTAATCTCTTTTATCAGAGTTTTGTGGCTTTTCTCATGTAGACCTTGTAATATTTTGTTAGACATGTTTGTTAGTATTTTAGGTTTTGGGTGCTAATATTAATGGTATTTTAAATTCCACTTACTACTTGTTGTTATATAGCAAAACTTTTGTATATTAACTTTGCATCTTGCCACCTTACTATAATTGCTTAGTTGTTCCAGGAGCATTTTGTCACTTCTTTCAGTGCCTGGCATCTGCTCCAGGTAAGCAAGTACTTGTGTCCAGTTTGTCCTTGG
The DNA here is from genome assembly GCF_003255815.1 of Theropithecus gelada. Lineage (NCBI taxonomy): Eukaryota > Metazoa > Chordata > Mammalia > Primates > Cercopithecidae > Theropithecus > Theropithecus gelada. The sequence continues at coordinate 11,866,864 of NC_037669.1, read as the reverse complement.
CTTTATTTGTGTTTGCAAAGATTCAGAGTTTGTTGTTTGCTCTGTGACATCAGTTATACATTGTATCTCAGTAAAGTTATAATTTTAAAGATTGTCTGAGCTTTTTGTTGTTGTTGTAAGAGTGAGCATAATACTCTTTTCAGTATTCTCTACGATAAATCAAAGATCTCAATTAATATAAAATGCTTAAATATCTTCTGACCCCACAGAATTCTATTAGAAATCAATAATGCTTGATTCTTATAATTGATAATTGACAATAAAAATAATTAAACTATAACATCAAAATTTGTTCCACATCAAAAATTGTGTGGTATATCTAATGCTTTTTTTGAAGAAATATCCTCTAAGTTTAAATGTTTATATAAAAAATAAAAAAGATCAAAAATCAGTAAGCTGAGGTTTTATATCAGGCAGCTAAATCCAAAGAAAGTAGAAGGAAGGAAATAGGTAAAGTAAGAAGAGAAGAGAGAAAAATAAGTGAGAAAGTAAAACAGGCAAACAATGGAGGAAAGTAAGAATATATTTAAAAATTATTAAACCTCTAACTAAACTGATCAAAGAAATAAAAAGAGATAACACAATCACAAATATCAGGAATGAAATAGGAGTTATCACCACATATTCTAGAATATTAAAAGGATACTAAGACAATGTTTGAAATTCCATTATATACTTAGAGGATACTGCATCATAAGCAAGTGGTGTTTATTGAAATAATGCAAAGTTGGTTTGACATTCTAATATAAAATAATGTCATCCATCATAGTAACAGGTTATAGGGGAAAATAATATGATCATTTCAGTAAATGCAGAAAAGATTTTGATAAAAATAAATCTGCATTTATGATTAAAAGTCCCAGTAAACTAAGTTGAGATCCCTTTTATTAGGTTCAGGAAGTTACTTTCTATTCCTAGTTTGCTTATTTGGTGTAAGTTCACAATGGCTGCCTTGATTCTACTGTCTCCTAATCTGTTAACTCCCAGAGAAACCTGTGGGACTCACTGGATGTGAGCATATATAGGGTGGTGAGGGCTACTCACAAACCATCTCTTCTATAGATGTTGCTTTACAGGATTTTAAACAAATTAAAGATAATAATACATGTCCATTATATAAGTTTCAAGAAACATAGGTTTAAAAAATCAGAAGCTAAAAATCCCCACAAATTCTTCCATAAATATGATATATTTTCTATACATTTTGTCTTCAATGAACTTTTTTTGACATTTTAGTTTTTCATAAATTTACATGTAAACACATATAGAATTACTAAATATTTTAAACATTCCATGGTTATATAGTTTTTTACATATTCATCTTCATAGATTAAAAATAATTTTATAATGTAGAAATAACATAATTTACATAAGAACTTATCATTAGAAATTTAGGCTGTTTCTAATTTTTTGCTGTTATAAACAAACCTGAAATGAATATTCATATAATATATATGGCTTTTCATTATCTAATATAAAATTTTCTAATACCTTTCTTGGAGTTATTGCCAATATATTTGTAAATTATATTTTTTAATTTACATAGTTCACTTCTTCCTCATTTTTTAGTTTTTAGAAATCTTTCCCTTTTAATATGCTTCCTAAATGATTGTTTATAGTTTTCTAATGTTTTTATTTTAGGTTTCCTTAATATCATAAAATGTAATTTATCTGTGTCTCATTTAGAATATGTTTTTAAATCTTTCACCTATTGTGAGTTTATATGCCTTTCTAAGAATACCTGTTCTACTGTTTTCATTGCAAAGATTATTGCCACTGTCAGAGAAAAAACAAAATAACCATTGAGGAGTTTTACTATTTTATTTATTCATCAGCAATTATACCTTTGGTCCCAAACACTGAGACTATCTTTCTTTATCTTATTCCATTTAAACTCATTTCAAAAGAAAATCAAAAAAAGAAAAAGAATAGTTTTTTCTTTTATGTAGACTTGTAGTAAGCCTCATTTTTGTCTTAAGACTGTGAAATGCTATAATTAGAAGTCAGTTCCCTTGTTTCATAACTCGCAGGGAAGTGGTACTTTGGATTTTGAAATATTGCCTTCACAATTTATCTACTATTTAAATTTGGACTATTCAACTTCTTTTTGCCTCAGTGTTTGCATCTATGCAATGGAGACAACATTCCTCCTATTGCATGGGTTTTGCATAATTAATTAAACAAGTTAATTTATATAAAGAGCCAAGAATAGTGTCTGGTATACAGAAAATTCATTAAATATTAACTATTATACTTATTTTAAAAACCTGCACTTGCAGAGAACTCCTTGTCCAACACCATTTTGGTACTTTTGATTGTTTGTTTATTGTTTTTTTTTTTTTTTTTTTTTTTTTTTGGAGCTTCCTTGCTCCCCCCCGGCTGGAGGG